>NC_037343.1:23531505-23834535 GCF_002263795.3 Bos taurus
TACCCAGAGTGAAGCTCACAAATGACAAGCCCACCCTGGAGTTCAGAACCTGGGAGTCTGAAACTCCCAGTCAGAATCTTAGAAAACCATCAAGAGTTACCAAATATTTAAAGAAAGCCTGTAACTCAAAAGATAGCGATCAAAATAAACACATAGATGTAAAGCCAACAAATCAAGGAAAAGAAAAGTTTAAAAGTGAATACATAAATTTCCTCTGAGCAATGAAAAAACATGATTATGTTTGTAATCATAAAACAAGAAAAGGATACTTTACCTAGATAGTAAGTAAAAGAACTCTCATATACGAAAAATACAACCGCAAAAAGGAAAACACAATAGAAAAATGGGATAATAAAGTCGAAGACCTCTCCAGAAAGTGAAAAAAAATGAGGGGAAAAAAATGGAAAATGAAGGTGATCCTTGAAGAAAATAAGGACTAACCCAACATACACATAAAGAACAGAAAATAGAAAGTTATCAAAGAAAAAATTTTCTAATCCCCAAAAGAGGATTTCTAAGTTTCCATATTAGAAGAGGGAGCAGCCAAGCACCCAGTGGAACAGATGAAAAATGGACTCACACCAAAGCGTATTATCATGAAATTTCTGAATATTGGATCCTAAGAGAAGATGCCCACAATCTTCCTGAAGTCCCACAGAAAACACAGGGATCAGAAAGGTTTCAGATGAGAACAAAGCAACCAACCACTCCACGGAAAAGTAAAAATTGTACACAAAAAGCAATCATGATATGTGGCTCAGCAGTGGCTCCAACTTACAGGAACCTCATAGTATAAACACTATGAAGTGATCCAATCAAAGTTCTGATGCAACTACAATGGGAGGAAGGAGGTCGGGGAGGAGGAGGAGGGTGTGTTTGAGTGAATGTTTTCTGTATGCCGCCCCTTCTCTGATACAAGTCTTTCTGTCAGTTTATTACAGACCATTTAAACCATTTCCATATCTGCACCCTGCTTGAGAATACCCTTGAAGCCTGCTTTCAACCTGGTTCAAGTTCCATGATCTGGCAAAGATTCCTTAAAAGAATCGGAAACTTGGTTGTGTCTATGCCTCAGTTTTGCTAAACAAGAGAATTATTTCCCTTCCTTTTCTTTTCAATTTTTTTCAGTGAGTTCCAAAAGAAAGAGGTAAATCCAAAGGCATGCCATCTTCCATATACCTGAGATGCAAATAATCCATCTTAATGAAGAATATACAATATTTAAAAAAAAAAAGAACATACAGTATACCTTCATTATAGAAAAAATTGAAAACACAGAGAAGTAAAAAGGAAAAAACACCCCACAACTCAAAAACTCAGAAATACTATTAAAGGTGTTGTATACTTTTCAGTTTTTTTCTTTGGAGATATGTACTTTCACATTTATTTCTTGCTTTTTTATTAACATTAGATTTGAACATATCCACATTGGAAATTCTTCATAAGTCTTTTTTCACAGGTGTCTAATACTCTATGCTGTGGAATGACCATATTTATTTCCCCTTATTATTAATTTTATTAAACTTCCAATTTTCCACCAGGATCACAAAAGAATTAAAACACATGTACATATACCTTTCTGTACATTTCCAGTTTCTTTTAGACAGATTATACATGTGATCAGATACTTTGCTGACAAATATAAGTCTCTGGATATTAATTTTTTTTAACATTTATTTAATTGGAGAATAATTGTTTTTACAATGCTGTGCTGGTTGGATATAATTCTTTTCGAATAAGAAAGAAAAGTATATTTCTTTTTAGGGATATTCTACCAGTCAGCAAGTAAAACAAGCATACAACATTTAACTCTAAATATTTAAAAGAAGCTGCTGAGTACCGAAAGCAAAGATACACTTACTCAGATACATGCAGAATATTCTCTTTCCCTTCTTCAACAGAAATGCTGACGTTGTCTTTCACATGTTCCACTGCCAACAAAGCTCCTAAAAATAACGAGATGAAAAGATTTCTCTCTTTATAAACAATGCAGTATTTAAAACCTGAATCATAAAGCAATAAGGATGAGTCAACAAAACAATGTTAAGTACTGTGAGGAGTAAAATTTTTTTCCCAGTAGTCTGCAGATGCAAAGTATGGCCTTCTGGTCTTAGAGAAGTAACAAACCAGCAATCATTCCCTGGCATAATCCAACTGCTTTTGAAAATGCTCAGTGTCCAGCTGGGGACACAGAAATGAACCTTTCCCTCCCTCAGGAGAAAAGAATTAATTAGAATAGTACCTTGTATAAAAGCTATGGTTGAAAGCATTAGAGGTTACTATGTGGCAGGGACTGTGCTACATGCCTTACCTTCATTAACATTTTTAATCTTTGGAGTAACCTTAAGTGGTAGGCACCTTTATCTCTGTTTTATAGACAAGGAAACTGAGGTGTGGAGGGGTTAAATAACTAGCTCAAAGCCCTTGAGTAAATACGTAGCTGTCAGGCTTTGAATGCAGGTCTAACACAGGCCAGAACTCAAATTTAAGAACAGTGTCATCTGTCTCTCAGCATATCATAAAGTTTACTGAATATTCATTAATCCTTTGTCCTTAATTTATTGAAGACAGACAACTAGCACCCAGATACTGGATTCTAAATACCACGGTCCACTGGGGACAGGGCTGTGCTAGAGAAGGTATAAAACAAACCTGGAGAATTTCAGTGTGCTGGAAACCAAGAAGTACTCAAAGGATGCTAAGAGATATGCCAAAAGGACCCACTGGCCAGCTCGCAGGGGCCCCCACTGGCAAAGAGGGCCAATTTAACCACTAAAGTAAATAATCTAAGTTTTAGAGTATCCACAGCAAAGAATCCTACATAGCAGATTTTTAAAATGAACCATTACAAGCAACAAGATAGATGAATCTCAAAAAACTATCCTATGCACAAAATAATTTAACATGACCCAACGTATATGAACTCTGGAGAAGGGAATGACACCCGATTCCAGTATTCTTGCCTGGAGAATCCCATGGACAGAGGAGCCTGGCAGGCTATAGTCCATGGGGTCGCAGAGTCGGAGACAACTGAGAGACTAGCACACACACAATGTATATGAAGTTCTATGAGGAAATTTTCTGAAGTGAGGGAAATATTTTACTTCATAACTGTGGTGGTTACACATTATACATATCTGTCAATCAATTTATAACCTAAAACTGGTGAACTTTAGGCATGTTCACCAAAAAAAAAAAAAAAAAAGAACTCAATAAAACTAATTTTGAAAGTAAAACTGCCTAATTTTAAGAACAGAAAATGATGCAAAGCAAGCCAATTGTACAAAGATAATTTGAGACAGCCAGGGGAAACTGAAAAAGAACTGAATGTTACATAATAAAAAGAAATTATTTTTTAAAAAATTGCTAATGAAAAATAACACAGAGTATAACCTATTGAGTATATTTTCCTATAATTTTTTTTAAATGATAAAAAGATATCTGACATGCACACACAAAATTCCAAGTAATACGTGAAGGAGTGGCAGAATGGAAGGTCACCATCCGGCATCATCTCATTAATAATCAAGTTGGGCAGGAAGCACTAGTGGACACTGAACCAGTGTGTGAAGGCCTGATGCAGAGTGGAATGTTTACACGGCCCCAGAGCATCTCCCTACAAAAAGCTTGTTAACGGCACAAGGGAAAACTCTACAGTGAGGAAAGCTGTCAGAAACCACCTTAAGTACTCAAGATTAGATCATCAGTAATGGGAAAAAACTCAGGCACTAATCAATGGGCTGCAGTGAAGAACAATAAATCATTTCTGTGCTACTTCTGCCAAAGACGCGGAGCCTCAATCTAGTCATGAGAAGCCACGAGAAACAACCTTGACATTCTTCAAATAAGTGTAATCTCCACAGAGGTCAAATCTATGAAAGCAAGACTAGAAAACCATTCCAGATTGAAAGAAACTGGGCAGACGTGACAAGCAGGCACACAGGATGACCCTAGATTCTGATCCTTGAGCTACAGAGGCAACACAGGAACAATCAGTGTAGGAATCTGAATGGGATCTGTGCATTAGATGAGAGAATTGTATCGATGAGTATTTCCTGATTTTTATGGTCTTGTGAGGTCCTATAGAGTTTTCTTACTTGAGAGAGATGTACTTTGGTGTATTCTGGGGTGTCGAAGCATTATTATCTGCAGTATGTTCTCCAAAGGCATTGGAGGAAAAAAAGGTTCCTTGTTCTAGTCTTGTACTTTTTTAAGTCTAAAATTATATTAACATTAAAAAAAAATGGTACATGCATATAAAATAGAGAAATTCTCACAAAGCAATGTTTTTCTAAATGTTTCATCTAATGCTACTGATTAAAGACAAAATGTACTCGAATTAAACAACCGGGAACAATAAAAACAAAAAAAAAAAGAGGAAGAGAAGCAAACAGAACTATAATTGGTCTATAATTCATAAGGACAACAAAAATCTTTAAGACTCTCCTTCCAGAATACTGAAGATATGGTTCTCAAATTCATAATTTACTAAGGAAACAGGTCTATCATCTTCATGGTGCTTTTCTAAGTGACATGAGTTAAAACTAGCTATTTATTAAAAATCTACAGTGTGTCAGGAACTTAACCTACAGTTTTCATTGATTCTGGCCATCAACCGTATGTAGAAGTTATTATTCCTTGTTTCTTAAACAAGGAAGCTGTGAAGATGCCAAACAAGGAACTTGCCAAGGTTCCACAGCTAGTAAATGGCAGGCAGGATGGGCCCAGATCTCCAGGAACCAAGTGTCTTTGCTCTTAACCATGAGGTCACATTGTCTAGTGCTTTTCAACTGCAGAATCAAACCCATTTCTTTTATTAGAGTATATTGATTTTTGTGTAAGGCTAGCCCATAATTACTGGAACCAATATGCTAAAACACCATTTTAAAAATATTTTAAACAGCATTCAATTGTGCCTTTTGTTCCAAAAGGCTCAAAACACCCTGTAACGAGAATGTACTGAGTAATTTCATCAGCCCGATGCGGCCAACTATATCTGGGCCTTTCAAATATTAGAAAAGTACTTGCGTGTCTATATTAAGAATAAGACCTCAATAAACGGATCAAATTATTCTGTGTAATTTCTCAATGCAATTAAAAAAAAGAAGTAGCTGAAAGTCTAAGCTATCTATCCACAGTAACCTTGGCCATGTTAAATAAGCAATTCCAAATCGAATTTAAGGTGTATCAGGAAGATGGCAAGTCCCACCTTTGCTCTGACATTTACTACATCCATCGGATGTGTAGTAAAGCAACCCCATCACTCCGCAGTGTACTTGAGTGTTCCAGCAATTACCTTGCCACGTTTAATTAATATAAGCGTAACTACGGTTAAAATTTTAAATGCTTCTATGATCATCTTCCTCGTTTCCTTTGAACCCAATGAAACGTGAAGAAAACTTGAGTCAAGGGAATTGACAGGCTTTTCTGAGGACGAAGGAAGGGAGGTAAATAAAGATAAGTGGAGTTGGAGGAAAGCGCTAAAACAGAGGGAACGAAGTACTGGGATTTTAAGTTTTAAAAATGTTATTTCTACGACCTGCTCTTGGTCTCCAGGGGACATCATTGTTAAAAGGGAGAGAAGAGTAAGCTAGAAGTCATCTTTCTGGGGGAGAAGGTCCGAAGCTGAGCCCCATGTCGCCTTGCCCGGGCTCACACCGCGCCCACCTCCACGCCCAGAAAGGTCTTCAGGAGCAAATCCACCTGCAAGGGACCGAGGAAGAGGGGCGCGGAGCCCACCGCGTGTACATTTCCGGAGAGAGAGGCAGGCCTAACCTCCCAGACCAGGACTGCCACTGCGCCAAGCCGGGGCGCGGCGACCTTCCCCTCCCCGCTCCCTCCCCCGGCTGATGCAACCCACACAGGTCTGTGGCCGCGGCCCCTTACCTAGCGGAGGGTCTCCCGAATTCACAGTCAGACAGAGCGTCGCCATCTGCACCGGTCCGCCGGTCTACCTATCAGCGCGCCTGCCCGGCCGCCTGAAACACAACCGACTGGCCCAAAGCGAGAAGCTGCAACGTGGTGTGCGCCGGCTTGACGCTGCCGCAACCCTCGCCCCTCCCCCGCGCCGCGGCCGGCGTCTTGCCGCACAGCGCAATGCGTCATCACCGCGCGCCCCTCCCTCCAGCAGTGGGCGCTGGGGGCCTTCTAGGGTCAGGAGTGCCAACGTGGCCAACGTGCTCCAAGCCGGTGACCGAGGAGAGACACTGAAGCGGACGACGTTTTACGACACTTCGTAAAGTGAGAAGTGAGAAAGTGAAGTCGCTCCGTAGTGTCTGACTCGTTGCTACTCTGTGGACTGTAGCCCGCCAGACTACCCCCGTCCATGGATTTTCCAGGCAAGAATACTGGAGCGGATTGTCATTTTCTTCTCCAGGGGATATTCCTGACCTAGGGATCGAACTCAGATCTCCTGCATTGCGGGCAGACTCTCCACCGTCTGAGTCACCAGGGAATCCCAAAGTGAAAAAAGTAAGTGGTGAGATGGTTTCTGCAGTGTGATGGGTGGTCACCAGAAGCCAGAATTGAAACAAACGGGCTCGTATAGTTGAGGCAGGAGGTAGCTGCGCCCCCCCCGCCCCACCCCCTCCTCCACAGACACTCCAAGATATCAATAGCAGGATGATTGAAAGAGGAGGTTGGGCCCTGATCAGATAAAAGCCCAGAGACCACGTATTTATCATGTTCAAAATCGGGGAGACCTTCCCCTATAGCCCCTTGGAGGTTAGAAGGGGAGTGATATCAAGCTACCCATAGGCCTCTTCACTGGAATCCATCTTGGCTGAGAGATGCACTTGGACACGTCGGAAGATCCTGAGTTAAACCGAACACAGGCTCAGGACCAGACAAATGGAAATGATTAGCCAAAGGAAACCCGGAAGAAATGCCCCACGTGAATGGTTCAAACTACCAAGCGGGTGCAACTCTCTGAGTATCCACTCGTACTTATGCTTTTCCTGCTAATAAACGTGTTCTTTGTTTCATTACTTTCTGTCTTCATGGGAATTTATTTCTGCAGAGCTGAAGGGCCAGGACCTTCTCACTGACCATTAGTCTAGGGGCTAGGATTCAGTACTCCCACCGCGGAGACCCGACCTCAATCTCTGGTGGGGAAAGGAAGCCCACTTCAAGCCGCTGCAGGTCAAAGCCACCCAAGATCATATTTGGTGCTGAAGCCCAGGAATTCAAGGTAAACCTTGGGCTTCACCCAGCTGCAGCTTGAGGCCACTGACTTTCGCTTCTGCTTTCTTTTTCTCACTCTCCATTTCACTTTCAAGACCTACAGGGCATAATTTCTGTCTGCTCAACATTGAGGATGGCAGAGGGGTCCCCCAGGCCGTGCAGATTCAAATAACACTTGGGTGACAGTTGACTCTGGGACATGGTGGAAACGTGGTTGCCAAACCTGCAGGAGCTCAAGGGGTCTTTCTCACCCACTCTCCCTCTGTTGTTCTCCAGTGTGGAACCTTCCACTACGCTTTTCCTTCCCACCTTACTTGCACAACAAGGTCTCTTTCTCACTTCGTGTCTCCGCAACCTTTTAGGGAAGGATTTCCTGGATATTATTCCTAAACTGTGTCCCCACCACTGCCAAACCCAATGCTGCCTGTGTGAGACCAAGTCGTCAGCCGAAGCCCAGTTCTTTTACATCTGCCAGGACGAAACGGCAAAGGATTTTGGGTTTTTCTGCTGTTTGGTGTCTCACCTCACTCAATGCCCAGGAATTTACCGTGAATTTCTCTGCCTCCCGGCCCTTGAGCCTTCAACCCCGTGCCATCTTCCACAGTGCCCAACTCCAGTTTCTTCAAGGGTTCTATTTTGCAACTGATGGACCCCCTTCACTCCAGGCCTTGGCAGCATACACACTGCTACAGACAGCTTATCAGGCTGGCCGCTACCCAGAAGCCCGAATTATAAACTTTGTAGATGCTCAGTCATGAGGAATACACCCCAGCGTAGGAAGACTTATCATAGGACATAAGCTGTATAGACGAGGGATCCCTCCTAAGGAAAGTCCTAGCAGCTGGTCGGCAGTGGTTCAAATGTCCTCCCTTGGCCACCTGGGGAAGACAGCTTCTAAAGGTACTAAGGGAGACCAGAGGTGTCAGAAATCTATGGGATGGTAGAGGTCTGGAAACTCCATCAGGTTTGGAAGGAATTTGGGGTTGCACCCTGAACCCCTTCAGGTTAAAGTCTCCTAGCAAATGTTCCTGGAACAACAGATTCCATTTCTTGGAGCTTTCTCGGTTGCAGGTTAACAGAAAGGCTAGGAAAGGGAAAACTTAAGTTCTACTGTAACAGTGCCTGGCCTTCATATAAGTTGGGGAATGGAGAAAAACTACCTGAAGACAGGTCTCTATAATGCCATTCTACAATTGCATATTTATTGCCACTGGATGGGAAAGTGGACTGAGGATCCCTCTAGTCAGGCTTTCATGGTCCATTACCAAAATTCCACCCTACATGGCTCTTGTAATTCAAAACCTGGGGAACCAGAGAAAAAAAAAAAAAACGTCATTTTAGATGATCCCCTTCAAAGCTCTCCCATGTCTCAGGGGGATACCTAGCTCCCCCTGCTCCTGACAGTATCCCTACTTTTCCAGATCCATCTGACTGAACCCAAACTCCACCTCCCCATGTCCCTCCATCCCCGCAGTTACCCCAGGAAAGAGACTAGTCCCTCTGTCCTGTCACCGTTGGAGCTTCCGATCACCCAGGATCAGGGAAGTTACGCCCTCTTAGGGAAGTGGCAAATGGGGAAGGGACAGTCAGAGTCCCCTTTTATAACCAACTTAGCCCAAAGCAAACAAACGATTTTCTGAAGACCCAAGTAGGGTTTCATGAAGAGTTTCATGCTCTAATTTTGGTTATGACTTAACTTGGTAGGATGTCCAAGGAGTCCTGTCGGGTTAGCCAAAATGACCATTGGGGTTTTTCCATAAGATATTATAGAAAAACCTGAGTGAACATTTTGGCCAACCTAATACTTATTGTACTTCTTAAGGAAAAACAGAATCTGGACGGCAGCCCAGAGGCTTGCTGACTAACTTGCGGGAGACCAACCTGAATACACTCTGGGTGGAGATGCAGTCCCAAATATAATTCCTCGGAATTATACTTCTTGGACAGGAACAGAAGCCAGGAAGCTCATGATCTAATGTGTATTAGAAGGGATGAGAAAGTGTATCAAAATGTCATTTAACTGTGAGGTTAAAGGAGTGACCCAGGAAAAGAAAGAAAATCCAGCTCCCTCTTTCATAGGCAGCTGTGGAAGCTTTTAGGAAGTATACCAACGTAGATCCCTCCACTTCCAAAGGTCAGTCCCTGCTGGGACAACATTTTTTTATCAGCCAGCCCTCCCCTGATACTATTAATATGTGGAAACTTCAAAAGTTAGAATTTGGGCCACAGACTTCCATACCTCAACTCCTGGATGTGGCCCTTGGAGTATTTAATAATCAAGACCAAGCTCCAGAGGGAAAGCTGGAGAAAAGACAGTCTAGGGCTCATGCACAATTGATAGCCATTGCTGTTGGCCATGTCTTGTGACCTCAGGACAACCCAAGGGGGCCAAAAAAGTCCAACCGTCCATCTGGAGGTAAGACCAACAAGGAGGAATGCTACAAATGCAAGCCAACTGGCCACTGGGGCCGAGATTGCCAGAAAGAACCCTGCTTCCCTCCCCCAGGCCATGCCTAGCCTGCAAACAAGCAGGTCATTGGAAGAGGGACTGCCCTTAGTCCCAAAGTGGGCGAGGGGCTCCCACTCCTGAAATGGCCAATTCAGGACGTCGTCCAATGGCTGGACGACTGAGGTGGCCCAGGGATTCTAGCTTCTGATGGTTCCCCCTAACAAGAGGTCTATCTCCATCGAGGAGCCCAGGATAGTCCTTGTCATGGCAGGTAAGAAAGTCAATTTCTTAGTTGACATGAGAACCACTTACTCTGTCTTAATTTCTCACACTGGACCTCCCTCTTCCAAAAGCTGTGCTGTAACTGGTGTCAATGGAGAGCCTTGCAGCCGTTATTTTACTGGGCCTCTCACTTGTCAGTGTGAGCAGCAGCTGATTTCATGTGCCTTTTTAGTTGTGCCTGAGTGTCCCACCCGACTACTGGAAAGAGATCATCTGAGCTCTATCAGGGCCATACTCCAGTTAGGAGGCTGCAACACTTTGCCTTGACTCTGACTAAGACAGACCAGCCAGAAGAGCAAGGTCCTATTCCCAGCCATATTGTACAAAGAGTGGGTCCTGCAGTGTGGGACAAAGAAATCCCTAGAATGGCCATACATGCCCAGCCTGTAAGAATTCACCTTAGGCCTGAAGCTGCTTATCCTAACAAGAGAAAAGGTGGAAGGAGAAAGGATCCACATTAAAGGAACAGATACCAGGACAAACATGGAAGGAAGGCATTGGGTATATGGTTGGAGAACATTTCTGTAACAATAGATTTGGATGGCTAGCTCTTAAAACCTTAAATTTGTTAGTCTATTGTACCCACCAGGATACGTTTTGGTATGCCAGGTAGATAAGAAACCATGGGCCACTAATTGCCTGCACAGTAACTCCATGTCCACACAGTATATGCTGGCAACTTTGGTTACTCCTTTCTCAAGCCACTCCTTAAATGAATTTAAGTTTATTAAACCCATTTACTCGATTAACTCTAGATTTACCTGGTGGCATCCTAGATGGAGACGTCTATTTCTTTGGGTACACCTTGTTACCATGGTGGGGGGTCGCCGCCCATCAACATGTCCTTCAAAACTTATCTGTTACTCTTACCACCATAGCTAACAATACCACTAACTCTCTTACTAATTTACAGAAGTCTCTAGATTAACTGGCCAAGGTGGTATTTGACAACTGTCTGGCCCTGGTTTATCTGTTGGCAAAACAAGGAGTTGCCAACCTTTCTTGTTGCACATACATTAACACCTCTTCCCAGGTATAGACCGATATTGAGAAAACACAACAGCAGGCCACCTGGCTTCAACAGACAGTTAACCACCAATCCTCACTATTCAGTATGGGTGGGGAAATTGAAAGCTGGTTCTCTAACTTGTCCTCCTGGATCCCGCAAGGTATTAAAAACTTTCTGATTGGATGTTTCCATTTTCTTATAACCTTCTTCATGGTTTCAGCCATACTGATTTATGTTAAACGTTTAGTATTTCTCTATTCTTAAGAAGGAAGGCCTCAACCTGTTGGTCCCCAGGCCTGCTTCTTGGACTGAAACGTCTTAGTTGCAGATTTGCAACAGTAAAGAAGACAGCAGGGTGCTAGGAAAAATATAAATCAGTATGGCCAACGTGCTGACCTTATTCCTAAGCGTGCTTGAGCCTCCAATTTTAACAGTCTTTTACTGATTGTTAGGCCCTGCTTCTCTAATTATTTAGTTTGTTTTCTCTAGGGCATCACAGGACAATGGTGATGCAGGGACTCCAGCCACTTCCCAAGGCAGATCCTGCCAAAATAACAACAGAAGCCACCTTGGGGCCTCGTTAATGAGATAGCGTGAGAGCTCCGTGACCTCAGCTAGGTAGGGTCTACAATCCCCTTGCCAGCCTGAAGAAGCTACAGAAGACAGACCTTCACCCTTCATCTTCCCAATAAAGTTTTCTTGGGGTGTACGTCTCTCAGGGAAGATTTGAGGCAGGAGATAGATGGGCTCCCCACCAGAGTGAACAGTTGGAGTTCATTCCCTATGGACAGAAACTCCAAAATATCAATAGCAGTTCAATCAAGAGAGGAGGCTGGGCCCTGCTCAGATAAAAGATAAGAGACTATACATTTCTTATTCTTGAAGTCAAGGAGACGCCTGACTGGAGAGCTTGGAGGTCAAAATGGGAGTGATGTCAAGCTACACATGGGCCTCTTTGCTGGAAGAGACTGAGAGATCGATTTTGGCTGAGAGATACACATGCACAGATGGGAGGATCCTGAGGACTCAGAACCAGGTAAAGCAAGATAATTGGCCAAAGGAAACCTGGAAGAAATGCCCCATATAAGTGATTTAAACTGCCACAAAGGTGCAACTTTCTGAGTCCACCTGTGTGTCTATCCATATGTACTGTTCTCTTTTCCTCCTAATAAACACTTTATTTCCCTACTTTCTGTCTTTGGGAGAATTCATTTCTGCAGAGCTGAAGGGCCAGGGCCTGACCACTGGTCCAGTGGCTAGGATTTGGCGGCTCTCACTGCACGACCCAACCTCAGTCTCTATAGCTGGGAACCAGAAACTCTGCTTCAGGCCACTGCAGCCAAGGCCACCTGAGATCATACTGTCCGGGGCACTGAATATAAACACCAAAAAAGTCCTGGAAGCATGTACACCAACAGCCATGGTTACACTGGAGATGGGGGAGGGTTTTTATGATGTTTCCTCAATGTTTTCAAAAGAAGAATGTATTTTCAAGAATTACTTTCGAACTTGAAAAATGAAGGATTTATTTATAAAAAGACATTGCTTAAAGGCATTGCCCCAGTTTGTCTTGGCTCTATTTGCCTGTGCAAGCATGCCTTTCAGAGGTCATCTGTCCTCTTAAACCTCGTGACGTGTGTGCTGGCAAGTGCCCTGCAAGCATACTCCAGGGGCTGGTATTATAGCTCAAGGGGCCAAGAACTGATTACAAAAATACATCTCAGCCTCCTAAAGACGTCTCTGTTTTCACTAAGGAGTACTGCTTAAATTAAATATGAGCCTTGAGTGCACAGTGCAGCTGTAGAGGCGTTATCTGTGCCTGTCCCAACCCATCACCAGATGGCTACATCTTACTTGTGGCCAGCCTCCGGAACCTAAGACACCAGCATCAGAACAGGACCATTTCCCTCACCCTACCTTCCTATTAGACTCTGTGAGGATGAGATCCCTAATCTCATTTTATCAAGTTCTCCAGGTGATTATATGCACAGCACACTGTGCCTTTCTGCTTCTTTGTTGAATTGATTTCTTTTCAGCACACTATTTTAGCTCTACGTTCTTGTTTGCTGAAACCTTGTCTTAGACATCCTTGGATTCCCCACAGTGCCTGGCACATACTGGAGGTCCCTCCTACTCTAACATAATTGGTATGGGAAAGAGGATGCAAAGTCATTGATTGCCCAGGGAGTGGGAGTGATACAAAATATACTTGGAAAAATACAATGGGAAAGAGGATGCAAAGTCATTAATTGCCCAGGGAGTGGGAGTGATACAAAATTTACTTGGAAAATACAATTACAAATTGTGAAACAAGGAAAATAAATTTGTATCTGTTATCTTACAAAATTTAGGTATTCTTAACAACTATGTGTTAATTCTTCTTAGAACAAAGAATATATTAAATATTGAATGTTTCTTTTCACTGTTTGGTTTTTGCTGAGCAAAAAGGATGAGGCAAGAGCTCTGGGCCTGGAGCTAAAGAGCTGTCCTTGTGGAAAGCACTGCCTAGAAAAGACTTAAGAACAAAGCTTGCATATATTTGCCTATTAGTAATTCACTAACAAACTAGAATTGGTTTTATTTATTCCATGTGGGGGCAAGTGCAGAAATGGGAGCTTGCTTCATGACCAACTAGTTTGAGTTGGTCATGGAAACCAGATCTGTGAGAGACTTGCAAAATGGAAAACAAAGTCACCTGGGATCTCAATAAAGTTTCAGTTCAGTTCAGTCATTCAGTTGTGTCCGACTCTTTGCGACCCCATGAATCGCAGCACGCCAGGCCTCCCTGTCCATCACCAACTCCAAGAGTTCACTCAGACTCACATCCATCGAGTCAGTGATGCCATCCAGTCATCTCATCCTCTGTCATCCCCTTTTCCTCCTGCCCCCAATCCCTCCCAGCATCAGAGTCTTTTCCAATGAGTCAACTCTTCGCATGAGGTGGCCAAAGTACTGGAATTTCAGCTTTAGCATCATTCCTTCCAAAGAAATCCCAGGGCTGATCTCCTTCAGAATGGACTGGTTGGATCTCCTTGCAGTCCAAGGGACTCTCAAGAGTCTTCTCCAACACCACAGTTCAAAAGCATCAATTCTTAGGCACTCAGCTTTCTTCACAGTCCAACTCTCACATCCATACATGACCACTGGAAAAACCATAGCCTTGACTAGACGGACCTTTGTTGGCAAAGTAATGTCTCTGCTTTTCAATATGCTATCTAGGCTGGTCATAACTTTCCTTCCAAGGAGTAAGTGTCTTTTAATTTCATGGCTGCAGTCACCATCTGCAGTGATTTTGGAGCCCAGAAAAATAAAGTCTGACACTGTTTCCCCATCCATTTCCCATGAAGTGATGGGACCAGATGACATGATCTTCATTTTCTTAATGTTGAGCTTTAAGCCAACTTTTTCACTCTCCTCTTTCATTTTCATCAAGAGGCTTTTTAGTTCCTCTTCACTTTCTGCCATAAGGGTGGTGTCATCTGCATATCTGAGGTTATTGATATTTCTCCCGGCAATCTTGATTCCAGCTTGTGCTTCTTCAGCACAGCGTTTCTCATGATGTACTCTGCATAGAAGTTAAATAAGCAAGGGTGACAGTATACAGCCTTGACGTACTCCTTTTCCTATTTGGAACCAGTCTGTTGTTCCATGTCCAGTTCTAACTGTTGCTTCCTGACCTGCATACAGGTTTCTCAAGACACAGGTCAGGTGGTCTAGTATTCCCATCTCTTTCAGAATTTTCCACAGTTTCTTGTGATCCACACAGTCAAAGGCTTTGGCATAGTCAATAAAGCAGAAATAGATGTTTTCTGGAACTCTCTTGCTTTTTCCATGATCCAGCGGATGTTGGCCATTTGATCTCTGGTTCCTCTGCCTTTTCTAAAACCAGCTTGAACATCTGGAAGTTCACAGTTCACATATTGCTGAAGCCTGGCTTGGAGAATTTTGAGCATTCCTTTACTAGCGTGTGAGATGAGTGCAATTGTGTGGTAGTTTGAGCATTCTTTGGCATTGCCTTTCTTTGGGATTGGAATGAAAACTGACCTCTTCCAGTCCCGTGGCCACTGCTGAGTTTTCCAAATTTGCTGGCATATTGAGTGCAGCACTTTCACAGCATCATCTTTCAGGATTTGAAATGGCTCAACTGGAATTTCATCACCTCCACTAGCTTTGTTCATAGTGATGCTTTCTAAGGCCCACTTGACTTCACATGCCAGAATGTCTGGCTCTAGGTCAGTGATCACACCATCGTGATTATCTTGGTTGTGAAGATCTTTCTTGTACAGTTCTTCTGTGTATTCTTGCCACCTCTTAATATCTTCTGCTTCTGTTAGGTCCATACCATTTCTGTCCTTTATCGAGCCCATCTTTGCATGAAATGTTCCCTTGGTATCTCTAATTTTCTTGAAGAGATCTCTAGTCTTTCCCATTCTGTTGTTTTCCTCTATTTCTTTGCATTGATCGCTGAGGAAGGCCTTCTTATCTCTCCTTGTTATTCTTTGGAACTCGCATTCAAATGGGTATATCTTTCCTTTTCTCCTTTGCTTTTCACTTCTCTTCTTTTCTCAGCTATTTGTAAGGCCTCCTCAGACAGTCATTTTGCTTTTTTGCATTTCTTTTCCATGGGGATGGTCTTGATCCCTGTCTCCTGTACAATGTCATGAACCTCAACCAAGTTTAAAGCATACTTATTTACTTATATTGCCTCATCTTGTTCTGAGGAGTAAATCCTTCAATTCCTCATTGAGAAACATGATAAAAACATCATTTTAATTGAGGAAAACAGATAATAAGAATGTAAAAGGTGACACCAAGAGAGAAGCTACGTGTATATTCAGTTGCTAAGTCATGTCTGACTGCAGCCGCATGGACTGTAGCCCACCGGGCTCCTCAGTCCATGGAATTTTCCAGGAAAGAATACCAGAGTCGGTTGCCTTGCTCTCCTCCAGGGGGCCTTTCCGACCCAGGGATTGAACCTGAGCCTCTTACATGGCCTGAATTGGCAGGCAGATTCTTTAGCACTGGTGCCACCTGGGCTGAGCTAAAAAATTAGAATCAAAGCCAAAAGAAAAATATTTACTGTATGATGAAGAAAACATAGTTGTGCTAATAGACCAGAATTAAATACAGAGATAGTCTCAAACTGTCTTATAGAGAGGGGACCATAAAATGTTTCAACACATACTACAGTAACTTGAATGTATTGTTTAGTCAACATTTTTTAAGTTTGGAAGTGAATGGATGAGTGGATAAATGTGTGTAAAGTAATCTATAATACACCATGCTTGCTCAATAACCCACCTAATAACACACATGAAGACTTACAAACTAAAAACATGAGTTATATGTAAAGTGCATATATGGTTTTGTAAGAACTGGAAGAGGAATAATTTAAACTAGTTCCTTACCTAACAGGATTCTTGATGCTTTATTTAGAAGCTGGTTCTTT
The DNA here is from genome assembly GCF_002263795.3 of Bos taurus. Classification (NCBI taxonomy): domain Eukaryota; kingdom Metazoa; phylum Chordata; class Mammalia; order Artiodactyla; family Bovidae; genus Bos; species Bos taurus. Next base: position 23,547,877 of record NC_037343.1, read on the forward strand.
ATAATTAAATTTATGTAACTTATTGATCTCCTTATTTTAATATGTGATTTATTTATTTTCAATAGAAAAAATAGAAATTCAAAGTACCTTTTTCTGTTTATCTCTTGCTATTAACAAACCACCATAATATTTAGTGGCTTAAAGCAATACCACCGTTTCATCACCTATTGTTGTGGGTTAGGGATTTGGGTGCGGTCATTTGGTGCTATTTAACTGGAGATTGTTTGCAGGTGTGCTAAGTTGCTTCAGTTGTGTCTGACTCTGCGACCCTACGGACCGTGGCCTGCCAGGCCCCTCTGTACATGGGGTTCTCCAGGCAAGAATACTGGAGTGGGTTGCCATGCCCTCCTCCGGGGGATCTTTCTGACCCAGGGATGGAACCCATGTCTCTTAGGTCTCCTGCATTGGTAGACAGGTTCTTTACCCCTAGCGCCATCTGTGAAGTTACAATATAACTCTCACTTGGTGCTTGGAATGGGAAGTGTGGAAGCCTAAGCTCTGCTTACTCTCCACATTTTCTCAGATCCTTTCCATGCTATACCTCAGGTAGGGCAGTAAGACTTTATAAGTAGTGGCTAGATGCCCCAAGAGTGGAGGTTCAGAAAGACCAAGATGGGAGCTTTTTGTTGGCTCAATGGAAAAGAATCCACCTACCAACTCAGGGGACACGGGTTTGATCCCTGATCCAGGAAGATTCCACAACTAAGCCTGGGAGCCACAACTACTGAGACCATGTGTCCTAGAGCCCATGCTCTGCAATAAGAGAAATCACCACAATGAGAAGCCCATGCTTGCCCAACTAGAGAAAAGACTTTCAGCAATGAAGACCCAGCACAGCCAAAAATAAGAATAAATAAAATTTTTTAAAATGACCAAGGTGAAGACAGCAAGTCTTCTGATCTATCTTTGGGAGTCACACAGCATCACTTCTGTGGCGCTAGACTGGTGACCGATGAGTCACAGGGCCCTCACAGATTCAAAAGAGGGGGCTGACTATACAAAAAGCATGACTGCCAGGAGGTGTGGCTCACAGGGGACTGTACTGGGTGGACTTGTGTTTCCTGGAAAGGATATGTCCAAGTTTCCAGTACCTGTAAATGTAACTATTTGAAAATAGAGCCTTTTCATGTGCAATAAAGTTAAGAATCTCGTGATGACATCATCCTAGAAAGGAGAGGGAGATGACTCATGGGGGGAAAGACAGATGCAGACATCAGAGTGATGCAGCTACAAGCTAAGGGATGCCAAGGATTACTGTAAATGTCCAGGAGTGAAAGAGAGGTATGGAATGGCTTCCTTCAGAACTTTCAAAAGGAACCAACTCTGCCAAACCTTGATTTTTGACTTCTGACCTCCAGAACTGTGAGAGAATAAATTTCAGTTGCTTTAAGCCTCCTGGTGTGTGGTCATGTCTGAAAACAGTTCTAGGAAATTAATAAATGGGCAATCTTTGGAGACTGCTGTCACTTCAGTCGTGTCCGACTCTGTGTGACCCCAGAGACAGCAGCCCACCCCTCTCCGCCGTCCCCGGGACTCTCCAGGCAAGAACACTGGAGTGGGTTGTCATTTCCTTCTCCAATGCATGAAAGCGAAAAGTGAAAGTGAAGTTGCTCAGTCGTGTCCGACTCCTAGAGACCCCATGGACCGCAGCTCACCAGGCTCCTCTGTCCATGGGATTTTCCAGGCAAGAGTACTGGAGTGGGGTGCCATTGCCTTGGCTAGCTATTACAAAGTATAAACTACAAATTGGTACTTGCCATGGGCATTTGCCATCTACCTCTACAGGGATTAAATTATGTGCAGCTGCTGACCTTCAACACTCCCTGGTAGGAGTTCGGGGTGGAGAGCAGAAACGAGGCACTTTGTGCTCTGGGAAAAGCAGGCAGGACAGGTCTTCAGATAGTTAGGTATTTTCAGAAGCCGATTCTATGAACCCAATTCTTGTATCTCCTCATATCTAGAAAAGCACTAATATCTGTCCTAGTGACGACTGTTCTTTATAACTAGCAGTAACCTTCTACAAAAAAAAGTGTGCTTGACTACATGTACTGTTCCTTCACCAAAATCACATATACACTGACCTTCCCTCCTGCCTCTTTGGAGCATCTTCTCAGAGCTATCTGAGGCGCTGTCTTCTGGACTGCAGTCTTCATTATGCCCCAGATAAAACTTCACTTGCAACTCTCACGTTGTACATTTTTTTAAGTCAACAAGTGTTTAAAATTTTTTCACCATCTTACTGTATACAGATTTTTAAAATCATGTACATGATTGTGTTGCTAAGATTATTGCAGTAAAAATAGAGGTGAAACTTTTCTTAAATGAAAATGAGACTTTGATTTTCTGATATACAAAGAAAATAAGGAAACAATGAACAGGCCGGGGAAACAACATAAACAGGCCTGAAACAGTTAAGTAATCCTGGCTATTCTTTAGCTGTTGCTACTGACAAACACTTGTGGCTGGATTCACCCTTCACAAGGCCAAACAAAGCTGATTACTTTCTGACTCCGTATGAATTGTACTCTGCACCTGGCTTTCTTCTCCCCCTACACTCTCTGGGAGCATTCTGCAATTTCAGAAAGATCAGGTCTGATAACTTCGGGGACACCAGACCCAATTACTGACTTGCCTGATGCTGGCAGTGGCCATTTTGAAACTTTGCAAAAGAAAAAAAAAAAGCAAGGCTTTCATTGAGATATAAAATGTCCCCCTATTCCCCAGAGAAGGGGGCACAGTTCTTGAGGCACTTGCCTGCTGTGTATTCCCCCTTGCCAGGCAAAGATAGAATCCATTTTTCTCATCCCTCCAAAATTCTGTCTCCATATTTCTTTTCAGCATTGGTGCACAGAGAGTCAAGATTTTTGGCATCAGTAGCAGTTCTCTCCTCTTGGCTATGCCTCTTACAGAAGGCAGTGCAGAGAAAACCATAATTATAAAAGTTGTCTACAAAAGTTGTCATTTATATGTGCCAGATTTAGCAGATACTAAAAAAGAAAATGGTGATTATGGATAACTTATTTTTCTTCACAACTGCTGTGAAAGTTCTACTAGAAAGCTCATGTGGACTGAAAATATCCTTAGTGTTTTCAAGTTTAAAAGGAATATTTTATTTTAAAATACTTATAGGTAAAAATTCTGCAGTTCAATAATTCATGGAAAAGGAAAGCTTGATGTGAAGAAAATATGGATTAAAAAATTACAAGCATAATAGGTCTTCAGTTTGAAAATGCTAGCACATGACTCAGTGAAGCAAATGCCCAATTTGCATTTGATCTGTTTCATAAGTTCAAAAAGTCAAAAGAGGACAATGTTTTCCCTTCCCCATCAGTATCTCATCAGCCTGAGGCCAGCTCTGTGTAGAGGCTTCAGAAAACACTGCATTCAAAATGAAGTACTTTAATGAACACAAGACTTAGAGCTACAATAGATGATGCTAAAAAGTTAGGAAATGTGCATCTCCGTTTTCAAAAGCCTCTGACTGAATTAAAGAAACCCACAAATTAAAGAAACCCAGTTCATGTTTAATTGAACATCACCAACAGTCTCTATGGAGAAATGATGTATCAATTTCTTCAGGAGTACTTGGATACTGTTAAGAAATTTTACCTAGTCAGCATGGAATCTGCTGTCGTAAATACTGCAGAAGAAAGTAATAAGATTAATTCCTGGGTGAAAAACAAACAAATGAAAATGTATCAAGGACCCATTTTCTAAGGCTTCACTCTGCCATCCTGGCTCTGGGGGGATACAGTCTATTTCAAAGGGCAGTGCAACCAGGACCTTGATAAAGAAAACATGGAAGGGGGAGAATCTTAGCTGAACAAGGATGTGAGCAAATCCATGCAGAGGATAAAACAAAGCAAGTCCTTTAATTTCACCTTCCTAAAGGATGTGTAAGCCAAGATTCCGGAAATACCATACAAAGCAAGCCTCGTTTTGCTGATCCGAGCTTCATCGATCGTGCTGAGCCAAGCATGACTTGGCTGCTGCCAAATGGAGTAAATTGTCTGCAGAAGCTTGAGGATAAACTCACCACTGAGAAAGTAACAGCCTGGGCAAGCTCACAGAATATGGACAAGAGTGATGTGGATTTGTACTTAACCTCAGTTGAAACTGGAAAAGAACTGGGGCCTCAAGGGCTTTCTGGGAGACTTGGGAATGGTGGACCCCTTCAGTCAGTGGGACACCAACTCCTCAGGCACCATGGTATCTAAAATCCTGCACGGATTCTATCTGGAGGTGACTGAGAAGGGCATAAAGGCTGCAGCTACCATTGGTGTGGAAACTGTTCCAGCATCATTACCAATTTATGAAAATTACTATTGTGATCACCCTTTCTCTTTATCGAACATTAATAAAACCAACAGCATCATGTTCTTTGGCAGATATTTCTTCCCTTTAGATGCTGTTAGGCTGTCGTTCTTTTGGGAAAAGTTCACCAAGTGGTTCCAGTAAATTGATTGCTAGAAATGATGAGTTCTCTTTGCTTCATTTCCCTTTCCAATATCATAGTCATCACTAAGAATTTAATAGATTGAAGTAGAATGTCCATCAATCTCTCTCCACATACATGAGAAATCCACTTTTTTCCCCATTACAATTCCCTTTGGACAAAATTTTTAAGGTAAAGGAGTATTTCAATACTATTATCTTCTAAACTTGAAATATCTGTACCTTCTAGTAGTCACTCTCATTTCACTTCAACCCTTAAAATTAAAATTTTTTTAAAATAAGAGCTTTTATCTGTTTTTTGGCTGTGCCATTTGGCTTGCAGAATTTTAGTTTACCAACCAGGGATTGAATCCAGGCCCTCCACAGTATTCTAACTAACTGGGGTCCTAACCAACTGGACTGCCAGGGAATACCCACACCCCCACCCGCCTCAAAAAAAAAAGCTTTTATTTATTTTTTTTGCTTTTAACGACGTGGCCCCTGCCTGCCTCACCAATCTCACTTTTAACACTCTTTCTTTCGTTCACCTTACTTCAGCCTACTCTGGCTTTCTTTACATTTTTGTTTTTTTATTTCTCTCCTCAGAGACAATTATTCGCATTAGTAAACCCAGCTCTTGATATTGTTAACCTCTCTCCATCCAGTTTTCAGCTCAGACATCACTCCTCGGAGAAGACATCCCCACTCTATCTACAGGGTATCTTCTTCCTGGCCCCCTCCCAGCCCCAGCTGCTTCCCAGCTCTTCTTCCTCCTTGGTTTCCTGTTTAGCCATTTTCCACCATCTAAAATAATTTCATTTCCTTCTTATCTGTATCATATTATATATAATATCTCTGTCATTGCTTTACAAGACCATGGCTCAACAAACAGACTTACATCCACTGTTGAAATGTTCAATACCGAGAGCCATGCCTAACATACAGCAGGTGCTCACATCTGCTGCCTGCATTTGGAAGAGCAGAGTCTTAACCACCGGACCACCAGGCAAGTTCCTCAAAAAATATTTGTTGACTAAATGAATGATGGAATAAATAGAGGCCAAGGTGAGAGAAAACATGTGGGAACTTTAAATGGTTGAGTGTGGCTGCAGTGTTAAGTTGGTAATCAGAGGTGAACCCAGAGAAGGAAGAAGCTGTCACATCAAGAGGCTCATATGTCAGGATTTCCCTGGTGGCCCCATGGTTAAGACTCCATGCTTCCAGTGCAGCAGGTGCCTGGTTTGATCCCTGGTCAGGAAACTAAAATCCCACATGCTGCATGCCAAAAAAGAGGGGTTCATGTCATTATAATTAACTTGCATTTTATCCTAAAGGCAATAGCAAGCAATACAAGATTTCTGAGGAAGTGAGTGGTATTAATGGATTTTATTTTTTTAAAAAGTGAACCTGGGGCCAGTGATAGTTGGGTTGGAGAGGAATAACAGTGTAGAAAGGAAGACTAGTCAGGAAGATGCTGCAGTGATTCAAGGAAGAAATAAAGGAGTATGAGTGTGTAAATTAATATAGAAGCAATGGGAGTGAAGAGAGGATGCAGACTTCCAAATACACCACCTGGATAACTCAAGTTTTTATACAGGAGCCTATAGAAAATTTCTTCAGAGTTATTCTCACATTGCATTTAGATTTTTTTTTTTAATTAGGTTTAGTTCAGTGTTTTTAGATAGAGAACTCTGTTCTTAGAAAGAGGTAATTGCCAAACATGGCCAGTTATCAGGATCAACATGGGCATTTGTAAAATAAAGAGGAGTAGGCAAGAATCTGCCTGTAGTGTGGGAGACCTGAGTTCGGTCCTTGGATTGAGAAGATCCCCTGGAGGAAGGCATGGCAACCCATTCCAGTACTCTTGCCTGGAAAATCCCATGGACAGAGAAGCCTGGCGGGCTTCAGTCCATGGGGTCACAAAGGGTCAGTCATGACTGAGTGACTAAGCACAGTGTAGTACACACTGGCAAGAATTAAGAGTTTTCACACATGACAATTCAGAGACACCTGCAAAACATCAAAGCAGGATTCTGGGTATAGAAATCTAGAGTTTGATTATTCTAAACTAGATACAGAAATTGGAATTCTAGGTAAAAGACCCATCAATGAAGTCATTATTTGTGGATTAGACCATCTGGAGAGAACCTAGGACAGAATCATGGTGAATACAGACAATCATGGAAGGGGAGACAAAGAGAAACCAAGAAAGGAGACTGAGTAGGAGTGGCCAGGAGGGAGAAGAGGAAAAGCAGGACAGTGAGAAGAGTTCATTGTAAGGGGCAGGGGCCAATGGTGTCAAAGCCACTAAGACTTCTTCCTGCTCGACTGTGGCTGTCCTGGGAAACAGTACTCCATCATCTTCTCTGCTGCTGCTGCTGCTGCTAAGTCACTTCAGTTGTGTCTGACTCTGCGTGACCCCATAGATGGCAGCCCACCAGGCTCCCCCAACCCTGGGATTCTCCAGGCAAGAACACTGGAGTGGGTTGCCATTTCCTTCTCCAGTGCATGAAAGTGAAAAGTGAAAGTGAAGTCGCTCAGTCATGTCCGACTCAGCGACCCCATGGACTGCAGCCTACCAGGCTCCTCCGTCCATGGGATTTTCCAGGCAAGAGTACTGGAGTGGGTTGCCATTGCCTTCTCTGTCATCTTCTCCAGTGAGCACTATCTTCAAGTGACTGCTGAGTCCCCATCTTAAAATACACAGAATCACAAACTCATTCCAGAAGAACGTCTACTTCTGCTTCATGAACTACACTAAAGCCTTTGTGTGGATCACAATAAACTGTGGAAAATTCTTAGAGATGGGAATACCAGACCACCTTACCTGACTCCTGCAAAACCTGTATGCAGGTCAAGAAGCAACAGTTAAAACTGGACATGGAACAACAGACTGGTTCCAAATTGGGAAAGGAGTACGTCAAGGCTATATATTGTCACCCTGCTTCAGTTCAGTTCAGTTCAGTTCAGTCGCTCAGTCGTGTCCGACTCTTTTCAACCCCACGAATTGCAGCACGCCAGGCCTCCCTGTTCATCATCAACTCCCGGAGTTCACTTAAACTCAGGTCTATCAAGTCGGTGATGCCATCCAGCCATCTCATCCTCTGTCGTCCCCTTCTCCTCCTGCCCCCAATCCCTCCCAGCATCAGAGTCTTTTCCAATGAGTTAACTCTTCGCATGAGGTGGCCAAAGTACTGGAGTTTCAGCTTTAGCATCATTCCTTCCAAAGAACACCCAGGACTGATCTCCTTTAGAATGCAGAGTACACCATGCGAAATGCCAGGCTGGACAAAGCACAAGTTGGAATGACATTGCCGAGATTGCTGGGAGAAATATCAATCACCCTAAGATATGCAGATGACACCACCCTTATGGCAGAAAGTGAAGAGGAACTAAAGAGCCTCTTGACGAAAGTGAAAGAGGAAAGTGAAAAAGCTGGCTTAAAATTCAACATTCAAAAAAACTAAGATCATGGCATCTGGTCCCATCACTTCATGGCAAATAGATGGGGAAACAATGGAAACAGCGAGAGACTTTATTTTCTTGGTCTCCAAAATCACTGCAGATGGTGATTGCAGCCATGAAATTAAAAGACACTTGCTTCTTGGAAGAAAAGCTATGACCAACCTAGGTGGAGTATTAAAAAGCAGAGACATTACTTTGCCAACAAAGGTCCAACTAGTCAAAGCTATGGTTTTTCCAGTAGTCATGTATGATGTGAGAGTTGGACTATAAAGAAAGCTGAGCGCTGAAGAATTGATGCTTTTGAACTATGGTGTTGGAGAAAACTCTTGAGAGTCCTTTGGACTGCCAGGAGATCAAACCAGTCAATCCTAAAGGAAGTCAGTCCTGAATATTCATTGGCAAGACTAATGCTGAAGCTTAAGCTCCAATACTTTTGCCACATGATGCAAAGAACTGACTCACTGGAAAAGATCCAGACACTGGGAAAGATTGAAGGCAGGAGGAGAAGGGGGCGATAGAAGATGAGATGGTTGGATGGCATCACCAACTCGATAGACATTCAGTTCAGTTTGATTGAACTGAATTGAACATGATTACCCAAGGGGAAACATGGGATGGGAGATATGTTACAAATTAGGATCTTGTAATTAACATACACACACTACTATATATAAGATAGATAACCAACAAGGACCTACTCTATAGCACAGGGAACTCTATACTCTGTAATAACCTATATGGAAAAGAATCTACGTATGTATGTGTGTGTATGCGTGTCAGTCTCTCAGTCTTGTCTGACTCTGGGACCCCAAGGACTGTAGCTTGCCAAGCTCCTCTGTCCATGGAATTCTCTAGGCAAGAATACTGGAGTGGGTTGCCATTCCCTTCTCCAGGGGATCTTCCCAACCCACAGATTGAGGTCTCCTGCATTGCAGGCAGATATTTTACCATCGGAGACACCAGAGAAAGCCAAGGTATGTATATGTATAGTTGAATGGGTTTGTGGTACACCTGAAATTAATACAATGTTGTAAATCAACTATACTCCAGTAAAATATAAAATGAAAAAACAGTGAATAAAAATTTAGTTTCTGTAAGAAATATTGGAAATATGCAGTTAAAACTGTTAGGGTAAGCCAAATATTATTATCATCATATGGATTAACCCTGTTCAAATGTGTTAATGATCTTATTTTGGAAATATAGAGTTAAGGGTGTAAAATTTTCACTCATATTAAAGTATTATGCAGGATAACAACAAAGAATCAAAATCACTGGGCTGTGAATTCATATTTTTTGAAAAGCTTCCCAGGTAATTTTGACATGTAGTGGGTTAGGGGATGATTAAGTTAAACCAATCGCTTAATCCAATAACAGAAAAATTATTTAAAAGCATGGGACAGAGACTTAAAAAATAAAAACGTAGGCAGAATGTCCAAATAATTTTGATAGCATATATTATAATCTCCCTTTGGAAGGAATAGGGTCAATTACCTAATTTTCCACAGTTAGGTTGCATTATGATGCCGTAAGATTAAAGTAATGCCCACAGTAGAAAATATATCATTTTCAAATAACTTGAGACAAAAAAAGCTGGTGAATAAGAGAGAGAGCTCAAAGTAAATAATTATAAAGAAACATTTCTCCAAAATCTGTTTCTTCAACATATACAATGACATTTTAATGTATTCAGGATGGGAGTAGGGAAACTTTTTACATTACACTGAAAGACAAGAATGAGATTCAGGTAACAACTGGTTCTATGCCCTAGAGAAATCTGTTTACAAAATAGGAATGTTGATTCAGCAATGGATCAGGACAGCGAATTGGAAATGAACTTTTCTTTCACTGCTCCAAATAAAAGGAGGAAAAGAAATGTGACACGGAGTGACTTTGCAAATTTTCCAGATGTCAAAATTGGTCTGGGTGATTGATTTATCAAGACATTTAAAAATTCTATTTTCTACTCCTAAGTAATCAAATGTAAACTGGTGATCAACAATGAAGTAAAAGTGGAGCTCAAATTCCATTCAGTTAATTTTAAAATGTATTATTTTTGAGAACCAAGTCCTTCTCCTGGCTGAGTTGACAAGATTTCCCTTCAAGGAACAAGGGCATTTTTAACAGACTGGGGGACTCGACTTGCATAATAGTCATAATTCCTCAGTGTGGCCAGGACTCCGGCCGAGTTCATGTGCTTCACTTCCTTGTTATACTGAAGAGCATTTCCATGGATATCGGTTAACTTGCCTGTGGAAAAAACATCAATACAATGTCAATGACTGATCAGATCATCTAAGTGTTTCTTGCTTCCCTATGTAATAACATACAATGAATGTTGGATAAAATAAGGAACATGAGAAGGGACCACAAAGCTTAAGTGTTAATTTCACTTGCAGTTTAAGACTAACTAAAGGCTATCATTATTTTTTCCTCCTTGATTAAAATAGTTTTTGTTTTTGTTTTTTGCCTTACTGTGCAACATGTGGGATCTTATTTCCCCAACCAGGGATTGAACCCATGCCCCCTGCATTGGAAACGCAGAGTTTTAACCACAGGACCATCAGGGATGTCCAATGCGAGTAGGGAAACTTTTTACATTCCTCTGAAAGACAAGAATGAAATTCAGGTAGCAACTGGTTCTGTACCCTAGAGAAATCTGGTTTACAAAACAGGAATTTTGCAATTTATATTTCTTGGTATCAATTAATTTCTTTTTTTCTGGAGTGATTATTTTCCTATTGATTATATTCCATCACCCACAATTCCTGCTTTCTAAAGTATTTCCTTCATTCTACCATTTATCAGTAACACTTTATTTGGTAAGAGTTGAAGTATGTTCATTAACTACAACTGTGTCATATTACAGTTTCATTGAACACTTTTGTTTGTTTTCTGCATTTTCTCCTGCCAGCCCCTCTCCCTCTTTAAAGTGTATTTTTAGCTGCACTGGGTCTTCGCTGCAGCTGACAGACTTCTCCAGTTGTCAGGCATGGGCTCAGTAATTGCAGTGGGCAAGCTCCATTGCAGAATGTGTGATCTGAGTTTTCCAGCCAGGGACTGAACTTGCATTCCCTGTATTGGCAGTGCAGAGTCTTGACCACTGGACCACCAGAGAAGCCCTAATGAGAATGAGAATGGATCATGATGTATTTACCTTCCCTGTCATGTAATGTGCTAATGAGGTATTGATGCAATAATGTACTAGGAGAAATGACAGACTGAAAATCGAGCGTTTAAGAGTCGATGTGATCACAGGCATTCCCTGGCAATCCAGTGGTTAGGGCCCTGTGCTTTCACTGCTGTGAAAGTGAAAGTCGCTCATTTGTGTCCAACTCTTTGCGACCTCATGGACTATACAGTCCATGGAATTCTCCAGGACAGAATCCTGGAGTCTGTAGCCTTTCCTTTCTCCAGTAGATCTTCCCGACCCAGGGACTGAACCCAGATCTCCCTCATTGCAGGGAGATTCTTTACCAGCTGAGCCACAAGGGAAGCCTGCGGCCAGATTCAGTTCCTGGCTGGGGAACTAACATCCCACGAGCCACGTGTTGTGGTACCCCTGCCCCAATATAGATGTGATCTGATGTCTATCTGAATGTGAAAAATCATCTTGCTATGTATGTATCTATAGTATTTTTTGGAGTCAGAAAAAAAATTCCAAGTCTATGATCTTCAGCCCTAGCCCCGAGACATTTATCAATATTGGCTTAGAAGAAACTAACTGAGGTGAGGATAATCACAATAAATATTCTACTTTTCAAGAGGAAAAAAAAACCCTAAAAGCATTAAAGCCATACATTAATAAGGATTTCATTAAGTTAACTACGTGAAGATCAAGGTCCAAAGGAGAAACTAACTCAAGAATGAGTTTGCTGGAAATCTACTTTCTTACCTATAAAATGCAGGGGTTGGACTGTATAACCTCTAACTTTCCTTCTATCATTTACATTTTAAGAGTCTAGGTAAAGTAATACTACTGAAATATTATGTCCCAGCATAATATGAAAACTGTATAAAACCTGTATAATTTTTTAGCATAATATGAAAACTGTATAATTCCCCCCAAATAAAATGGACTAACCTCCGACAGCATGTAAAATGACTTCTGGAGCACAGGTGTCCCACTTCTTGCATCCTGGACTTGCAAATACATAAGCAGAGGCTTTGCCTTCAATCAGCTGAATTATCTGTAAGGTTAAGAGAGTAATAATCCCTTGACCATGAAATGACTGAGGTACCAATAAAGGGAAACTGCTAGTTTTTTTTTCTCAAGCATTTTGATTCCTCAATCAGACTCGACTTAGGTTAAAGCCTTCAGCAGGTATAAATGACATGAGTATTATGAAGAAACATACAGAAAGACATGCATAATTTATACAGTGATCTGAGGAGGGGGGGAAGTAGTCAAATAAGCTATAAGGAGGATATCTGCAGCCTCTTCATATTCCAAGTTAGGAAAATAAAGTTTTCCCTTTTTTATGGTGTTTGTTTTTCTTTTTATTGTGAAAGCTATATGTATTTTGTTGTAGAAAAAGTAAAGTTTTTTAGTCTTGCAAAAATTTGACCATTATTATGTAAAGAAGACAGAAATATCAGCCAGCACAGTAATGTATAAGTTGTGATAAGTTCTAATAGATGTGTGATGCTGACTAATCCAACAAACAGTTTCATAAGTCTTTGTTTAGGAATCATGTGTGTGTGTATGCTCAGTCACGTCTGACTCTTTTTGACTCCATGGACTGCAGCCCACCGGGCTCCTCTGAACATGGAATTTTCCAGGCAAGAATACTGGAGTGGGTTGCCATTTCTTTCTCCAGGGGATCTTCCCAACCCAAGAATCGGACTTGTACCTCCTGCGTTTCCTGCATTGCAGGTGGATTCTTTACCACTGAGCCTCCTGGGAAGCCATGTTTTAGAATCATATCTGTTACTGTTTCTGCTACCAAAGTGTGAATTTTAAAAGACTCATATTACTAACATCTGTAATATTCATATAAAAATAAGGTTGCCAATAGAAACTGTGTGACTCTAAACATAAACTTGCTATCAGCCCCTCATTAGCCACTTGGCTTATTTTTTGGTTACACTGTGAAACAATTAGTACTATAAAATTCAGAATGCAAATATCGAGATGAAAAGACCAGCCCAGGAGAATGAGAAGAACCTCAGTGAACACAAGGTAACCAGCTATTCCTTTTAGGATTACTGTATTCAAGAACACCTTCAAACCATTAAACCTTGCTGTAGACTTCTGAGTAAAAGCTTTCTCTTTCTTTGAGGAAATCTGTGTCAAGTCTTTATTATGTGCCAAGAACTGTGCCAGGAATACTTTTTGAGAGAAGAGGGGCTAGTTGTAACTTTTGTTAGATTTTCAAAGAAGTCCTTGATGCAAAAAAGTTAAGAACTGCCCAACAAAGTCTTTTCATAGAAGAAAAAGAGGTGGGGGGTTGTGCAGGATAGGGACTTTGTTCCAATGGGGAATGGTACCCCTTGGGAATAAAAGAGGTAATGGGTTTTGTAGTTATAAAAGGAGTAAAGAGAAATCATATTTCAGGGAATACCAGGAATATATTTTTACTTTTAGATGTTTAAAATTTTTTTTTCAAAATACTGTTACTTCCAGTTTTAACCCTCTTACAAGCAAATGCTTTTGGAAAAGGATCTAGAAATAGCTGATTATTGCTTCCAAAGGGTGTGTGTGCTTAGTCGCTTACAAAGTCGCTCATGTCGTGTCCAACTCTTTGTGACCCTATGGACGGTAGTCCACCAGGCTCCTCTGTCCATGGGGATTCTCCAGGCAAGAATAATGGAGGGGGTTGCCATGCCATCCTCCAGGGGATCTTTCCAACCCAGGGACTGAACCCAGGTCTCCCGCATTGCAGGCAGATTCTTTACCATCTGAGCCACCAGGGAAGCCCACTTCCAAAGGATAAGGGAGGAGAAATGAATTCCATTCAGTTCAATAAATATTTATCATTTGTCACCCTTGACATACAAGTGGGAAAAACACATGCTTGGGGGCATTTGGGTGTCAGGATATAGAGGCATTTACATCCCATTCTCAGCTGCTGTGAGGTGGAATCACCCAGGGATGTGGTGCAGGGGAGTGCCATGATAAGCTGTGTGTTTTCATCGCTCTAGTGGCACTGTGAGGACATGGCCTTGAACGGGGAACCACTTTGGAAGCTGCCGTAAAGTTTGGATGCGGGACGATGACAGGTTTCAACTAGGGCACTGGCAGTTGAGACAGATGAGACTTTAGAGGAGAATTAAAAAGATCCATAAGTAGGATCAGATTGATAGGATGTGAGGAAGGAAGGAGGATACGATGACTTTCAGGTGTCTGGCTAGAAGAGTTAGGAAAATGGCGATGCCATTAAGCAGACAGGAAGTAGAGAGTGGAACACATCTGGGTGCTGGTAGAGAGAGGATGTGCTCCAACTGGGGATACTGAATTTGAGACGCCTGAAGGATGTCATCATGATGATAACCAAGGGGCAATCAGATGAGAGGAGATCAGGGATGGAGATCAAACTGTGTTTCATTTCACCATGTTCTCAGGATGTGGGCCTAAATGAATGAATGGGGGAGGCATCCAGGGAGGGGCAGGCAGGCCCATCCTTAGAGTCTGTAGAAGATCTAGGAAGTAATCCAAGAGGGTCCTTGAGAAAATAAAGACTGGCAACAGGCATGGGGCCTTATGCAAATGACTTATATTATCACTGAACTCTCTTAGGTTAAAAAAAGGCTTGAACCACGACATTTAAAAAAAAAATCAAATGTTGCTGAAATGTGTCTTTAATGGCAGATAACGATCTTTCTTCTCTTCTCCCAAACTCTGATTTCACATTTTGTAAAAGCTCAGTTATTTCTTTCAATGATTCAGTTGCATTTCAGAGGAGATGATGGACACATTTTCATACCTTATTTCCTGCTCCTCCCACTCTCAGCACATCATCAGGGTTCATAGCAGTGATGCAGTCCGTAACCAACTGGCTGTTATGGGACCGGGTTGTTGTGATGATGTGTTTGCCGGCGGGCGCTTCTTTCAGCTGAAACCCGAAGGCACCTAAACCCAAAACTCCCCAGATAGTTCTCCCCAGCACAGCATCTGGTCCTGCCTGTGTAAACAGATGGAACAACAGCAAAGCTTGTCATCACTTAGAGAAAAAGGCTCATTATAAATACAACATGTAGTTATATTAGGAGCATGATTTAAAAAATGGTAATGTTATAAAGTACAAAACAGTATCATCAACAAAGAAATTTTCCTGAGAGGATCAACTGATTATTCTCATTGTTGTTTTGGTTGATAATTGGGAGTTCCCTTGTGGCTTAGTGGCTAGGATCTGGGTTTCATTGCCATGGTCCAGTTTCTACATCTGGTTGTGGAACTGAGATCCTGCAAGACATGCAGCACAGCCAAAATAATAATAATAATCACTGGACTTCAAAAGTATGGAAAGAAAAAAAAAAAGTGTGGAAAGAAACTTCTGGTTATTGCCTGGAGTCTTCAGGAAAGGCAATATCACATACTGATTCCTGGTCCTCTTAGAATTATCCAACGGCCTCATTATTGTATTTGCAAAGAGCTGTTTTGCAAAAGGTACATAAATTCCCAGGAAATGAAATATCATGTATTGATTACTTTTCATTGTCCAAGGAACAACAGGGATCACATTACTATGCGAACAGGAAACGGTGATAATACATTTGGCTGCTACAGAGACAAAGTGACTGAAGAAGCTAATGCTGAAAAGTGGCCGTGGATAATGGGGTCAGGGTTAAAAAATTTTACTGACAATTACGGTGGTAAAACGACAATGACAATGCAATCCCAGAATCTGTATTTTCCTTTGCAGAGCTCAAAGAATTTTCAACCACATTATTATAACGATAGACTTTGCATAGAAAAACATAACCTGTATTTCGAGGAAGCTAAACCTGAAGCCTACAATGGTTAACACAAAGTCATCGAAATATCACTATAGCAATAGAGTGGATATACAGACATGTATTTTTACTGAATACTAAACATGTACCAGGCACCATACTAAGAGCTTTACATGTATTATCTCATTTAATCCTCAGAACAGTCCCATGTAGTAGGCATTATCATCCTTATTTTACAGATGAGGAAAATGAGTTTTGGAATCATTCAGTAACCTGACCAAGGACTCTAGAGTATAGTGAAGTTGCTCATGTCCGACTCTTTGTGACCCCATGGACTGTAGCCTACCAGGCTCCTCTGTCCATGGAATTTTCCAGGCAAGAATATTGGAGTGGGTTGCCGTTTCCTTCTCCAAGGACTCTAGGGAGATCATAATCAAACTGAGGCTCCTCTGTGTTCAAAGCCAGTATCTGTTATCACTGAACTAGACTATCTACCTCAGTGTACTTGTCAAAATGCTTTCACACACATCATTTTGTATACCCTAGAGCAGTACTCTGGGTGCTGTTACAGTGAAAGACGCTTGTGTTGCAGGGTTGGATTCCCTGGGAAGCGGGCTCTGAGTTAAGAAGGGTGTTTATGAAGGACTGCCCTTGGGATCCACACTGTGCAAAGGAGGGGAGGTGGTGTGAGTGGGCAGAGGGAGAAATTGAGCTATGATGCAGACCCGACCACAGCTTCAGCCGACCCCAGGGGGAGCTCTGGAGCCCGAACGGCTCCTCAGGGTTATACCAAACTGGGGAGAACTGCCGGGAGCCAGCACGGGAGTTCCTACCCGTGACACAGGTCATGCGGAGAGGCCTGATATGCAAAGGCAAAGGCCTGATATGCAAAGGACCCCCCTGGATCTGCCTGAGCATCTACCCCAAAACCAGAATCTGTTTTACTATTTTACGACTTTCACCAACTCCTCTGACATTAACGGGGGGCTATCCCCGACCACCTTTCTCTAAAGGAATTCAACTTAGAGCTCTAGTTAATTAGCCTCCTGGGCATAATAGGAGTGTTTCAATCCAAACCCCTCAGATGGCTCTCTAACTTGCCTGACAGGTTTATCCGGACTCCTACAGCTACGCATACGATTGTTTACAGCCTCCCAACTGCTAGAGGCATGGGAAGCTTAAGGTATTCAAATAGTATAGAGCCTCTCGGAGGGTTAGAAATTGTTAGAATAGAACTAGTAGAAGATTTCATTGTTGAGCCAATGCTTGCCGCCAAGTTTCCACATCCCCTGTATTGTATCCTTGGAAGTGTATTAATTAATATAGTTGGTATATAGAAAAAATAAGTAGTGGCCTTGGTGTTAACTACTTTAGACCCTCAAGGTAATAAATTCTTTCCTTTGTTGTAAGCCCACTGCACTTTTGCCCTATAGGAATGCAACTTTATCTAACACCTTCGGAGGATGGCGCCAAACTTTAAAATAATTACTCTTAGAGAAAATAAGTCTTACGGTTGACAAACCTTTATCAGAGTCATAAAATGTTAACAGGTCTTCTGGCCAGAAGATGATGTAAATCACCTAAAGCATTTGTATACAATGATAAGTTTGCAGAAAAGAAAGCCTGGTTTCGATAAGGATCAAAGACTGCTGACTTTGCATGATTTTACACCCCCTGTTATCCTCTATGCACAACTTAAGGTATATAAGCTCCCTTTGAAAAATAAAGCTATGGGCCTTGCTCAAAGCTTGGTCTCCCCGTGTCGTTCTTGCCTCCTTTTCTTCTCTGTTCTTCCTTCAGGGTGACTGACTTGGAGCGTGGGGGCTCTCTGAGACCACTTACTTGCCTAGGCTTCTAAGACCCACTTGAGAAGGTGCCCAGGGTGAGGCACCTTCCGCGATTTGAGAGGGCGCCTGCGGCCTCCATGGTCTGAGCAAGTTCAGTGTCACGAACTTTATTAGTTTCCCACATAAACCAGTCAGGTCAAGCCTTTGTGTCTTTCTCCTTTTAACTATCCTTTTAATCGCCAACGCCATCCTCCTGAGGGAATCCCTGGATCCAACCGGGGCTCGACCCCGGTAGAGAACATATCACAAACTGGGATGAAATGCCAGGCCTTTACACCTATCCAATCATCAGCCACTGGAAATGGACGGACTGCCTGGGGGAGGGCCGTGTCACTGGCGAGGTGGTTCTTTACAGGCGAGGAGGCTGGCCTCCAAAGTGCTGAGAGCACTCTGCAAATGGGGAAACAGAGGAACCAAAGAACAGGCACTGGGGCTCAGTGCATGCTCGCCTGCTTTTCCTGTTTGATCTAGCATCTACACCCTAGGAGAAGCTGGACTTTTCAGAGTACTGACAGGCTCCGGGTACTCATTACACTTCAGCTCAACTGCCGAGACCAACTTCATGCTCTTAAGAAACCTATTCATGGGGACCTCCCTGGTGGTCCAGTGGTCAAGATCCGTGCTTCCAATGCAAGGGGCGTGGGTTAGATCCCTGGTTGGGGAACTAAGATCCCAAGTGTTGTGTGGC
This sequence comes from Bos taurus, assembly GCF_002263795.3. Lineage (NCBI taxonomy): Eukaryota > Metazoa > Chordata > Mammalia > Artiodactyla > Bovidae > Bos > Bos taurus. Next base: position 23,566,207 of record NC_037343.1, read on the forward strand.
CAAAAAATTAAAAATATTAAAAAAATAAGTAAATAAAAACATTAAAAAAAAAAAACCCTACTTATTAATTCAGCTCTCCAGTCATTCTGAAAAAGAAAGGAAAGCATACTTAATAGGGGGATATGAGTATTCTGGGCCCTAGAAAACTCACACGCCCTGTGTAAATAAACACGAAGGTAAAGAGGACAGGACCATGGACTCTTGGCACCCTGGCAAGGTAAATGCAAACCCCACGAGGCAGCCGGCTAGCCTCCCTCTGAGCTCCTGATCTCTCAGCCTCTCTCACTATCTCTCCCATTCAGAGTAGCCACACCAACTGTCTGGGTGTAGTAAAGGCTAACACTTTCATCTTACTGATGAGACAAGTAAGATTCATAATGGTTAAGGAGCTAGCTCTGATGTTCAGACAGACTGGGTTTCTTTGTACTTTGCCATGCTCTTTTTTTTTTAAATTTTATTTCCTGTTCAGAATTCTTCTTTTAAAAATTTTTATCTGAGGATAGCTGCTTTACAATGTTGTGTTAGTTTCTGCTATACGGCAAAGTGAATCAGCTCTACATACACATATATCCCCTTTCTTTTGGATTTCCTTCCCATTTAGGTCACCACAGAGCATCGAGTAGAGTTCCCCGTGCTATACAGTAGGTTCTGCCATGCTCTTTTAATTAGAGTGCTTCCCAGCTTCAGTATCTGTTAGAAGCCATAATGCAGTCTGAATTGTGAGAAGTGCTTTATGTGACTAAGAGAGCAGTACAGACTGCGGACTGTGGTTTAGATCCCAGATCTGCCAGTGACCAACCAGGGCAAGTTATCTGTCTCAGTGTCCTCATCTTTTGAATGGGGATGAAGGTGTCCTTAAAGAATGATGGTGCACCTTAGAATGAGATAATGCATGTAGATCCTTGAGTCTGGCAGTACACAGGAAGCTCTTGATAAACGATGAAGATCTTAAATTGAACATTCAGCCTTGAAAACTACCAACAAAGCTGAGTGACTTTTTCTCCTTGTTGCAACAAATTTTAAGGCATAAGCAAGAGAGAAGGAAGAGACAAAGAGAAAGGGAGTGTACAGAAGGAAAGGTGGTAAAGGGACAGGTGACAAAGGAGAGAAGCAGAACAGGGGAAAATGAGCTGGGGAATGGCACAGACACTGGCTTCCTGGGGTACCAAAGCTGCCTACTTCTTTCTACCTACCAGTGGAGCCAAAAGCCTAGCTATTTTTCTCACCTTTGCGTCATTCCTGGGTTCCCTTAACTTCTGATTTTCATTGTTCTGTGGAAAGTGAATACAAGTATTCTAACTTCAGAAAGAAATGACGGAAATTTTTAGTAACTCCAAAGCACTTAAACCTTTTTTTTTTTTAAAAGGTGCCATGCATTGCAATATTATCTATGAATTAAATGCCCCTCTTTTAAGGAACAGTATTAGCTTACCTTAAAGTTTACATGACACTCTTAAGAAGCACACGACTATAACTAAAAAAGTTATAATGATATACACAGTAGGAAAAACCCAAAGTTATCTAAGAAGTAGAAATCCTGCTCTTAACTCAATTTGGACATTCAGAAGTAATAGTCCCTGTTCTAGTTACTTTTTTCTCTAAAGATCTATCAAGGTTCAGTTCAGTTCAGTTGAGTCGCTCAGTTGTGTCCGACTCTTTGTGAACCCATGAATCGCAGCACTCCAGGCCTCCCTGTCCATCACCAACTCCCGGAGTTCACTCAGATTCACGTCCATCGAGTCAGTGATGCCATCCAGCCATCTCATCCTCTGTTGTCCCCTTTTCCTCCTACCCCCAATCCCTCCCAGCATCAGAGTCTTTTCCAATGAGTCAACTCTTCACATGAGGTGGCCAAAGTACTGGAGTTTCAGCTTTAGCATCATTCCTGCCAAAGAAATCCCAGGGCTGATCTCCTTCAGAATGGACTGGTTGGATCTCCTTGCAGTCCAAGGGACTCTCAAGAGTCTTCTTCAACACCACAGTTCAAAAGCATCAATTCTTCGGCACTCAGCTTTTTTCACAGTCCAACTCTCACATCCATACATGACCACTGGAAAAACCATAGCCTTGACTAGATGGACCTTTGTTGGCAAAGTAATGTCTCTGCTTTTGAATATGCTATCTAGGTTGGTCATAACTTTCCTTCCAAGGAGTAAGCGTCTTTTAATTTCATGGCTGCGGTCACCATCTGCAGTGATTTTGGAGCCCCCAAAAATAAAGTCTGACACTGTTTCCACTGTTTCCCCATCTATTTCCCATGAAGTGATGGGACCAGATGCCATGATCTTCGTTTTCTGAATGTTGAGCTTTAAGCCAATTTTTTTCACTCTCCACTTTCACTTTCATCAAGGTTACACTAATGTAAATACCTTAAGTATTTTATTTCAACAATTTCCTTTAACATTTCATGTGATCTAATGGTAATATTACTGATTTGGAAGTACATTAGCCTCTTGTTCTACAGAAGACAATATCTTGAGAGTATAGTAGAAAGTCAAAGCAGATTAGAGAGAAAAAGTAAGAGGAAACAGTGCAAGAGCATATTTATTTAATGCTGACCATAATTTAGGCATTATGTAGAATTACCTGCAAAACAACATGGCTAGCCTCTTTTCTTGATTGAAATGGTTCACTTCTTCAATGTGCTTCAAGCACCACCTGTAAATCAGGTGCCTCAATGACCAAGCTAATCAAGAACCATATCAGTAATTCCCAATTTTGCTTATGATTTGAATCATAAGGCATATGTAAAAAAACATATACAACACATACAGTGTGTCTATGTATAGTCCCATAAATACATACATATTCCTGGTATCATCACCCCCAGAGGTTCTGACTCAGTACATCTGGGGTGTGACCTGGGAATCCTTACTTTGAAAAGTTCCCCCAGACTGCAGGTGCAACCAAGCTAGAAACCACTAGATTAGATAGCATTAAGAATCATAGAACACCATAATTATTTATCTGAAAAAATATTTCAGTATCATTTAAGAGTAATACCTGGTAGTTGTAATATGGCTGGTTAATAACTCCTGCTATGGCTTTTCCTTCATAAGCAATTCCAATAAGTACTGTTACATTGTCAAGAAGACCTAAAAAGAAGAAAACTCATATCAATTACATAACTCATGTTATGATTCATCAGCAGCACATCAATGCCTCCCAAGTTACTTTTGCAATAAAGGTAAGGAATTTACAGTGATTCAACCAGAGATCAAATTGCCAACATCCGCTGGATCATGGAAAAAGCAAGATAGTTCCAGAAAAACATCTATTTCTGCTTTATTGACTAGGCCAAAGCTTTTGACTATGTGGATCACAATAAACTGTGGAAAATTCTGAAAGAGATGCGAATACCAGACCACCTGACCTGCCTCTTGAGAAACCTATGTGCAGGTCAGGAAGCAACAGTTAGAACTGGACGTGGGAACAACAGACTGGTTCCAAACAGGAAAAGGAGTACGTCAAGGCTGTATATTGTCACCCTGCTTATTTAACTTCTATGCAGAGTACATCATGAGAAACGCTGGGCTGGAAGAAGCACAAGCTGGAATCAAGATTGCCGGGAGAAATATCAATAGCCTCAGATATGCAGATGACACCACCCTTATGGCAGTAAGTGAAGAGGAACTAAAAAGCCTCTGGATAAAAGTGAAAGAGGAGAGTGAAAAAGTTGGCTTAAAGCTCAACATTCAGAAAACGAAGATCATGGCATCTGGTCCCATCACTTCATGGGAAATAGATGGGGAAACAGTGGAAACGGTGTCAGACTTTATTTTTGGGGGCTCCAAAATCACTGCAGATGGTGACTGCAGCCATGAAATTAAAAGACACTTACTCCTTGGAAGGAAAGTTATGACCAACCTAGATAGCATATTCAAAAGCAGAGACATTACTTTGCCAACAAAGGTCCATCTAGTCAAGGCTATAGTTTTTCCAGTGGTCATGTATGGATGTGAGAGTTGGACTGTGAAAAAAGCTGAGTGCCGAAGAATTGATGCTTTTGAACTGTGGTGTTGAAGAAGACTCTTGAGAGTCCCTTGGACTGCAAGGAGATCCAACCAGACCATTCTAAAGGAGATCAGCCCTGGGTGTTCTTTGGAAGGACTGATGCTAAAGCTGAAACTCCAGTACTTTGGCCACCTCATGTGAAGAGTTGACTCATTGGAAGAGACTCTGATGCTGGGAGGGATTGGGGGCAGGAGGAAAAGGGGACAACAGAGGATGAGATGGCTGGATGGCATCACCAACTCGATGGCCATGAGTTTGGGTGAACTCTGGGAGCTGGTGATGGCCAGGGAGGCCTGGGGTGCTGCAATTCATGGGGTCGCAAAGAGTTGGACACGACTGAGCGACTGAACTGAACTGAACTGAACTGACTGATCCTTGATTACGGAGAAGGCAATGGCAACCCACTCCAGAACTCTTGCCTGGAGAATCTCAGAGACGGTGGAGCCTGGTAGGCTGCCGTCTATGGGGTCGAACAGAGTCGCACATGACTTAAGCGACAGCAGCAGCAGCATCCTTGATTAAACCTACTTTTGGCAAAATACACAAATTATAAGAGAGTGCTGACCAGGGACAGGAGTAGGAACTACGGACACTTAACTGAATTGATTGATACACATGGTCTCATTAGTAACAATCTGTAAACCAATTAAGTAAATCAGCCATAACTCCACAGCCATCATTAGGTTCCTCTGCGCTCCCCACCATCACCATCTGACTCACTTCTGCCTGCTAGATCACTCTCGATTCCAGGATCACCATCAAGATTTGTATTTCAAGCCTCTAAATTAAGATTTCTCACAGTGTGGACGATGAACTAACAAGCAGCATCAGAAAGAAAGTGCAACAAAGTGCTAGTCGCTCAGTTGTGTCCAACTCTGAGACCCCATGGACTGTTGCCCTCCCGGCTCCTCTGTCCGTGGGATTCTCCAGGCAAGAATACTGGAGTAGGTTGCCATTCCCTTCTCTAGGGGATCTTCCTGACTCAGGAATCAAACCCAGGTCTCCCACATTGCAGCCAGATTCTTTACCATCTGAGCCACCAGGGAAGATGCCATTAGAATGAACGGGCTCAATTTTTTCAATACAGATTCTTAGGCTCCTTTGTAGAGCTAGTAAATCAAACTTTCTGGACGTGGGGGCTGAGATCTGAACCAGTTGTTAGCTGCTCTTATACTCACTTAAACTGTCTAGAGCTCTCCTATTTCTCAATGGATTATAGAGACGTTTTCTGGAAAAACACACATACACACTACAGAATTCACTTGTAGATGTGTCTCATCTAAGGACAGAGAAAGTTTTTTCTAGTGATTATGAGACATTTTCTTTTTTTAAGCCATGAAGCTGAGAACCGATACAAGAAAACCCACGCTAATCTTTCTTTCAAAAATAAGAATCTAAGCTTATGCTGTGCTCCTAAAATCTACCACTCTGGCTCTGAGCCTGGTCCATTTCACTTCAATGTTGCCAACTTTAATTTGCTGCTTTCTAAGTCTGCTGATCTTAGATAATTTCAGGAGGGAGAAATATTGCACTATGTTTCAAAACCCATCTTTAGAGGTGATGCTGTGAAGTGAGACAGCAGTTCTCAGAGGAGGGGAGTGAGGCATGTGCACCATGGGATGCTGGCAGAGCAAGGCAGTACAGCAATGCTCTTGGTTTCCTACCTAATAAAGTTGGGGGTTCAGTACAGTCTCTTTGGTTACACTGGCTTAATGTCAGTTATTCTTGTGTATGGGACCTTCGGGTTGGTTGTAGTGGGGGGATTGGTATTTGAACTGGACGTCATATACTAGTCCTATAGCTGCCAAATACAGATACAAAAGCCAAATACAAAAGAGATACTAACCTTCAGTATATTCCTTGGTCCCATCCAGAGGATCAACCCAGACCACAAGCTAAAAAAGAGAACATGTCCAAATTAAGCATATAAAATTTTAAAAAGTGGAAACAGCCTGATGGTTCAGTGGTTAGGACTCCTCACTTCCAATGCCATGAGTCCAGGTTTGATTGCTGGTTGGGGAACTAAGATCCTGCTAGCCTCACAGGACAGCCAAAAAAAAAAAAACACCAAAAAACAGAAATTAAAAAAAAATTTGATTTAAATAGATAAACTAAAAACTATCTTTTGCATTTCTGAAATTATGGGAGGCTTAAGCCAACATCATCAGTTTTGTAATAATCAAAAAAAATAGTAAAAAAAGTATTTTGTAATCAAAGATACACAACACTATAAATCAACTGTTCTTCAATAAAATTTTTTTAAATATAAAATGCTGAACTGGTAAAAGTTTATTGTCACCTAAACAATTACAACACATTGCCATGAACATCCTGAGCTCCAGATCGTGATACAAGGAAAACTTTAAAGTGGCAGCAAAAATGTGTTGTGTGGATACTACTCATATATAAATGCTGATTTAGAAAAAATAATGACAGTTGGACTATCTTAAGGACACAGTGTATATATGGCCAAGAAAAATGAATTGTTTATAAGACTGAAATAGAATAGACAAGAAATCCTCTCTTCTTAGGACTTTCAATATGATTCAGGATACACAGTCATGAACCACTAGAATTACAACACTTGATGTGAATTTATGAGGGCATATTTCTGATGGAAGACATCATGTCTTTTCTTTCTATACTCCATATCACAGAACAAAGCACCTGACTCATAGTATGTGTTCAACGAATGTGTGTTAAATAAACTAAAACGTGAACATTAAAGAAGTGTGATAGCTATCTGAAGTCACAGATTTAATTTAAGCAACTATAAAGAGCAAGGGGCGTACTTTTTACAGCCTTCCAAAAATATAAGGCAGTGATCCATTTCAGCACTTTCCAGTTCCAATTACCCATGAAAAGTTTTACTATCAAATCTACTAAATAACAAATTAGATTTTCTTCCTAAACGTATTATCATTATCATCATTATCGGCCATACCATGCAGCTTGTGGTATCTTAGTTCCCCGACCAGGGATTGAACCTGGGCCCCTGCAGTGAAAGCACAGAGCCCCTAACCACTGGACCACCAGGGAATTCCCCCAAATGTATTTTTAGTAACAGTTTTAGAGTGAAGAGGAAATCAACAGAATGAGAAAATGAACTCAAAATCAACAGGTGAGACATCCCGTACGGTTGCCAGACATTTCTATGTTGGCTCTAAAAGATTTCAGGTTCCTGGTTGCCCTGTTTTTTATAACTACCAACTTTTTATTATGATGGCAGATTTTATTTCCTTTACTACAACAAAAACAGAAGATTAACAGAGAGGTAAGTAATAGTATGGGTCATACATCTTCCTCCTTGATAGCACTGTACTGTGATGGGCACGGCTGCTTCAGTATCTCCTCCCACTGACCATCTTCAATCAGCTCTTGATCCACGTCTTCAGGAGGCAGATCCTAAAGCAGGGAATACTGGTGATGACCGAAGCTATTTGCTCTTTACAGAATACCCTCTGTCTCAGTAACAAGTAACGCAGCATCATAAGTTTCACTAGTTCTTTCTGTTTACCATTTCTATTTGGAGCTTTTAAAGCTAACGGAATAAAATCGCAAAAACAAATCATATATGGCTCATCAAAGTTGATTACAAAGGGTCCTAACTTCATTATCCTGAAAAAAGATTAAAAACAAAAGAATGTTTAAGTATTACACATTTATCTACACAAGTGGCTCTGATATCAGCTATGTCTTACTCTCAGATATATGAGATGTCAACTCCTTCACCTTCACAGTGTTAGTCTTTGAATAAATAGGCAAGTAAATGTTAACTGAAAAAAAAAAAAAAAAAAAACACCAAAAAACCAGGAACAACAAAACTCATTTTATTTCAAAGTTGGAGAATTCTGCTCATCTTATACTTTGTATGCTGAATGTCACAAGCATAACCACATTGTCTATGGTCAAGAACTGAGACATCTGGTCTAGAAATAGGCCAAAATATTAAAAGCAGACATTGCCTGAAAGTTCAAGGAACATCACAGCTATTTTTATGTTAAAACACAAAAATACAATGCTTGCAATCATAAAAGTAGTGTATAGCAAAGTGACAATTACAAATCCATATGGTGAACAGGGATAAAAAAAAACATGGTATCCCTGACAAGTCTTACCTCTTCCCCTATAATTGTTAGTTTGGGGAACTTCCGTGCCAATGAAGAACATATGCTCACTTGAACTAATCGGTCAGCCTTGGTCTGCAGGTCTGTTGCACAGGTCTGCAACAAAGAAAGTACATTTTAGCAGAACTAATAAAGTTGTTCTTTGATGTCTCATGTGATTATCTATATCCATTTAAATTGCAGTCTGTTTTAAGACTGATGGAGCTTAACATCATATGAGTCAGCTAATTTCTTGGCTTGGTTTTCCTCATGGGACTTCTAGTGGCTAAAGTTTGGAAACGAACTTTTAAATTATTTAGAACATTTTCTGCCCCAGCTTACAAATTCCTTTTATCAGATCTCTACATTAATCTTTTGCTCAAGCAGGTTGACAGGAAATTTATACATTTTTCAAGGCAGTTAACAGTATTCTGATATGGATTCTTCTATAAATTTCAGTCACGAATCCTAATTCTAGTAATTCAAGAGGTCCTCAGAATGATTCTTATTTCAAAATTCTTGTTTTTAAACTATAAAAAATATGAAAGTGAACAGCAGTAATATTTACTACCTAACTCACCTATGGCATTCAACTCAATCCACATGTCATAAAATCACACTTGTAAAACACAGTGACCACTTTGTTATCTTGTTTTCAACCAGTTAGGATATGTCACAATTTATACATGCCTGTTTAGGTGGATTTACAGATTATCTTCAACAGGAAGAACTTTGGTAATACTTTGTAATGAGATAAGGAATGACTGTGAAAATCAAATTTTTTTTCTGCAACACTGAAGTTTGCTGCTTATCCCAATGCAAAGAACAATTCTGCTAGAATGCAGGGCTGCAAAGACAGAGAACTTTGTTCTATTTCTTAAAGAACTGTGCCTGGCACATAGTAGGTGCTCTGTAAATAACTGTGGAATGAAACTACGAGAAAGGTCTGTTGAAATTGAAGATTACTCACTTAGCAGTCAAGTTTAGACAGCACTGCTTCAGAGGGAAAGACACAATGACAGTTATTCAACTCTATGAGGAAAGCTATCCCAAAGACTCGCTAGGTAAGACATTTCCTGCTCTTTCTACTGACACAGTGCCAGACCTCACCATTCTGGATATTTTGTGTGACAAATCTGATTTTTTCCTGTCTCTTTTAAAATGAGGTGTCAACAAGTGGATATGAAGTACCAAGAGTATCTGACCAGTAGAGAGGACAGGGACATTATTATCTTTTATCTTTTCTTTCTTTTTAAAAAAAATACGTATTTATTTATTTGGCTGTGCCAAGTCTTAGCCGCAGCATGGAGGATTTTTGATCTTCATTGCAGCATGTAAATTCTTTTAGCTATGGCAAGCTAACCCTTAGCTGCAGCATATGGGGTCTAGTTCCTCGACCAATGATCAAACCTGCGCCCCCTGCATTCGAAGTGCAGAGTCCTGCCTCTGTATCACCTAGGAAGTCCCTATTATCTCTTTTTCTAACTTGAACACTGTATTGCTATGACTCTTTAGCTATACACTACAAAGTGGCCCATCTAATATAATCACAACAGAAAATCAATTTAAACAAAGTAAGTGAAGCTAAGGGGAAAATATGCAAAGATATGATCCAAAATATTGGCAGTGGTGGCCTGATAGATGATTTTGTACTTTTTGCTAATTTTTTCCACTTTCTATGTTTCATAATAGAGAAAATGATAAGAAAGACAAGATAGCAAGATCAGTAGCCTTCTAAAGTAGCTGTTTTACACTGTTAATCTGTCATTGAGCATGTATGTGATCAACTAAAACCTCTTTTTCAAACAAATTTGAATCAGACTCACTCCTAAGTACTTGAACACAGAATATGGGACTCTATAATTATTCCTATTGTAATATCTTGTTGAATTTGGCCCATCTTTCTCAGAGTTGGCAACTATTTCACATACTTATTCTGTGATCCAATACATTAACTAGCCCTCCCAGCTTCATTTTTATTGACAAATTTGATTAGCATCCTTTTTTTCAGCCTCCTCTTTAACAACACTTTGGGAAATACGCATTCAATAAATTTTTTATACTGTATTTAAGTTAATGGCTAAAGAGACAAAGACAGTCAAGAGCAGAATCCTCTGATCTGTCACCAATGACCCCTTTCCAGGGTGAAAGTGTATAATGAAAAAAAACTGGAGGGTAACTGACATTGTTCAGAGTTATGAGTACATTAACCAAGGTTCAGGATAAGGGATGGAAGATGTCATTTATGTATTATAAAAAAACTTGAGTACTTTCTGAAAATGGAAAATGAGGTACTATAATATTTTTTAAAAAGTTTGATTCAAAATCAATTTTGACTTCAAGATCAAAATACCCTACATATCTCTTTCCTATACTATTAAGCCCATGAATCTATCAAAAAAAGAAATAAGATTTATTTTACTTGTTCTTGTGATTTTTAGTCTTAATTTTTAAAAGCAGTTATGCTAAAAATCTTATAATTAGTTCACAGGAACTTATTTCTAAGTTTTATTTTTTTTACTTGTATATAAGGTCCTTATTTTTTATATAAGTAGCCTTAAGTAGATGCTTGACTTATCATAAAGGAGTGTTTAAACTACATCTCTATTTCAAACCATTAAAATGTTTATAATATCCTAAATTTTCCCACTTTGGTAAAACTACAATACAATTTTTCTTAAAGATTATGATGAGAAATCAAATTTGTAATGTGAAATAACAAATCCTGTGGAAGAAATTATGTTTTAAACTAGAACACATACAGGGTGAGACTTCTTTTAAAAATCAACTACCATTCTAAACTATCTTTCTGATAATTTACCCAAGTTTTTAGTTATTATACTGGAAAGAAAAACTTTGCTTTAGGTTTCTTTTCCATGAAGAAAAAAAAATCTAAAGCTTGAATATAAGGGATACTTGTTTAAATGCCAGATTTGACCAAATATGTTAAGTTCACTAAGGACAGCATGACTCTGCCTGAAGCAGATTATTTCAGGATATGAAGCTTGGTTCCAGTGCTCTGGACCTGGACAGTGGTCAGAAGACCCAGTCATACAAATAAAAGCTCTGGATGTCGGAAGTCCGGAGCCCTATTCAGAGCAGAAATGGAACCCATTTGAACTAAGGGTCTTGCAGGCTCCATAAGGAAGCCACTGACTACTTCAACTATTAGTGTGTCTAGATTGGTACATCCTTTTACCTAAACCTCAAGGAACAATAATGGAGGTGGTATGAAATGAGATGAGACTTTCAGTACCTTCTCAATGATACCCAGGTCTCCTTCGGCGATAACACGCCTGACTATCGTTCCTGCCTTTTGAGCAATAGAATATGCTGAAGCCACCAACCGCATCAACACAGTGGGACTGGATGCCATGATGGGCCCTAAAGGGAAATCAAGAGAAATGTTCTGTTACTTTCAAAACCAGCTGCTGGTTTCATTTACCTGAATTCAATTCAACACGTAGATATTGAGCTCTTCCTTGGGACGGTTTCAATTAACTGTAGATTCTCTAATAAACATCTACTGAAAGAGACCTGGAGAAAGCTCCATTTCAGCATCAGCTCTCCCAATAAATTCAGCAGTATTCTTTTTCTCAGCAGGTGGGAAAAAGAGGTATAGAGGTAACTGGTTTAGGCCTATGAGCATGTGAAATGTTTGATGTATGATGTGTGTAATGTGCAAATGCTGTCCATTAAAAGGTGGTTCAGGGGCTAAAAATATACTTTGTGCCCTGCTGCTGCTGCTGCTGCTGCTTCTGCTAAGTCGCTTCAGTCATGTCCGACTCTGTGCAACCCCATAGACGGCAGCCCACCAGGCTCCTCTGTCCCTGGGATTCTCCAGACAAGAATACTGGAGTGGGTTGCCATTTACTTCTCCACTAATGAGAGCTAATATTTTGTTGGGCTGCGGGTGAGATACTGTAACCTAATGTCTATAAAACAGGTAATGCCAAGAGAGGGATGAATAGCATAAGGGACGTTTGCGTACATGGGAAGTGTATGTATGTGTGTGTTTAGTCATATCCAACTCTTTGCGACCCCCTGGACTGTTGCCCATCAGGCTTCTCTGTTCATGAAATTTTCCACGCAAGAATACTGGAGTGGGTTGCCATTTCCTACCAGGAATCTTCTCAACCCAGGAATGGAACTCAAGTCTCTTGCATCTCCTGCATTGACAGGCAGATTCTTTACCACTGTGCCACCTGGGAAGCCCTTATGTGGGACGTATTAATAGTTTAAAAAGGGAGGGGTTGCATGTGATTACATTTAGTTTCTGAAACCCAATGAATATTCCTTTAGACATTAAATAAAATTTCACCCGCTGGTTATTTACTACCATTCTCACCAGGGCCTTCCCTGGTGACTAGAATGGTAAAGAATCTGTCTGCACTGCAGGAGACCTGGGTTCAATCCCTGGGTAGGGAAAATCCCCTGGAGAAGGGAATGGCAATCCACTCCAGTATCCTTGCCTGAAAAATTCCATGGACAGAGGAACTTCGTGGGCTACAGTCCATGGGATCAAAAAGAGTCAGACAGGACTGAGCAACTAAGACTTCACCAGCGGCCAAACAGAACAAATAGCATGGTCATAGGAGTGAAAACCAATCATTTGGGAAAGTGAGGCGTGTCATGTAGCCCCTGGCCCAACAAAAAATATGGAAAAACAGTCTTTAGGATCAAGTATGGGACTTCCCTTGTAGCTCAGTCGGTAAAGAGTCTGCCTGCCTGCAATGCAGGAGATCAGGGTTCGATCCCTGGGTTGGGAAGATCCTCTGGAGAAGGAAATGGCAACCCATTCTAGTATTCTTGCCTGGAGAATCCCATGGACAGAGGAGCCTGACAGGCTACAGTCCATGGGGTGACAAGAGTCGGACACAACTTAGCGACTAAACCACCACCACCAGGATCAAATATATTCCTCTTTGAAAATACAGATTCAAATCCTGCAATCTTACTGACTTTTAAAAATTGAAGTATAGCTGGCTGACAACGTTGTATTAATTTCTGCTGTAGAGCAAAGTGATTCAGTTATACATATACATACACATTCTTCTGTACATTCGTATTGATGGTTTTGATGCTGAAATACACTACTCACGTCCCCTCTGAGGCTGAATCGCTTACTTCCCCATTTGCTGAAAGGGCTGTCCACAGATGGCCTTTAGCTGCCACCTTTCTTAGGGAATTTATCTGAGAAGGGTCATTTTACCCAAAACTGGTCAACAGGCAGACATAAAGGCCACTGCTCATTCCAACTGGGCTGCTGCCCCAATTCCAATGGGCCATTGTAGCTTCCAAATACCCACTGGGTAGGCTGAGCCTTAGCTGGGGCTACACCACGGCCCAGCTTCCCACCCCCACTGCCCGCCGGCTCATTCCTAGTTCCTTCACGCTTCCCATGAGGAATCCTGACAATACTCCCTAATAAATCTCTTGTGCTCAATCCTTGTACTTTGTCTTGTATTTGAGGCCTAGGGGGAACCAATCTGGGACAAAAACTCTCTCACTTCTGACCAAATCAAGTCACCATGATCTCAATGCAATAAGGGAACACAACACAGAATAGAAAGGACATTATTAACCTCAGTTCAGCAATAGCCATCATTTTCCCACCAATTTCTGACTGCATGTTTAATCTGATGCACTTTTTAACCTCTTGACACCTTTTTTTCTATCATTCACATTCTGTTCACGGGGATAATGAACATAATTGAGACAATAAACATGTGAAATATTTGAAACCCCTCAGAAGGAAGACAACTGAAACTGATGTAATAAATAGCATACTGGGACCAGTATGGAACTAAGATAAAAATAAAATGGGTTTCTTTGTATCTGAACACATAGAAATTGTCTGGAACTAAGATAAAAACAAAATGGGTTTCTATATATCTGAATCCTGTTTATCTTATTACATTATAATCAGGTTAGATTCATTTTCTTGGCATACTGAGCACTAATGTGGAAAAACTCTTTACAATGATAACTATTAATACTTCAGCAATAACTCAGAGAGAAAACAGGAGAAGGATTTAGCAAACACTTCGTTGATCTATCTCTACTCCCTTATATCCATGACCAGCCATGGAATTGATTTTTTCTGTGCTGAAAAAAGTAGTCTTCAGGTAGCTGATCTCTACTCCCCAGGTGTCTTAACCACTGAGGATATTTTAATGTGCTCGTGGGCTCTTTCAGTCCCCATGTTTTATACAATGCCATCTGTGAAAGGCGGATCATTTTCCCACACTGTATAGTGTTCTAACTTTTCACAGATATCATTTACCTTTGAACCAGTTCAGTAACCATCCCAGCCTTGGCAAGCTTCATATATGAGTAAACCACTTGCTTTTCTGCTTGCCAAGGCCACAGTATTTTCTTTCTAAAGAACAGCTTTAGGCTTTGTCTTATTACATTCCTCAGAAAATGAATGTGCACCATACTTATGAATCACCCTTTAAAACAAATACCAGTTTTATAAGAATGTAAAAAATCAGGTTTGATGTAAAGCACAATGATTTATAAAGACATCTTGTAAATCACTTTTAGTTAGCAAAGGAGAGAATATTTCTACTATTTTCTCTGAAGTACTTCTTTGATCCACACTGAACTACTGATAAAATATTAGGCTGTCCCCAAGCCCTAGTAATTCTCTTAAGTACTTTTTAAATAAATGAACAGAGTTTTGGCTCTTTGTGTAAAGAAAACATAGCTAATCATATTATTGCAAAACCTGTAAAAGACCTTTCTATTATAGACAGGATAAGTCCCCTCCCACACCCTAAATGAGAATTACCTGTTGATGGCAAAGGTGAAGGCAAAGCAAGGCCAAAAAGCTCCTTCTGCAAGTTCGTCACTTCCTTACAGCAGTTCAGATTACATCCACTGTACTTCCTTCTCTATCAGTTTTACACCTTCTGGGTCCTAAAACACTGTGTTTTGTGAGCATGTCTCTCTGAAAGCTCACTCAAAAACAGTACAGGGATTAGAGACCCTGATACTGGGAAAGATTGAGAGCAGGAGAAGAAGGGGGCAACAGAGGATGAGATGGCTGGATGGCATCACTGATGCGACAGACGTGAGTTTGAACAAGCTCCAGGAGTTGGTGATGGACAGGGAAGCCTGGCATGGTGCAGTCCATGGGGTCACAAAGAGTCAGACACGACTGAGTGACTGAACAACACAACAGGGGTTAAAGACACAGGCACCGGAGCCTATCTCCTGTGTTCAATTCCCGGCTCTGGCGCACATTAGCTTTGTGACCTTGGGAAAGCCACTTAAATTCTCTGTGCCTCAAGCGGTAATATGGAACTAACAATAATATTGTAACATAGAGTTGTTATAAATATTAAATCAGTCCTGGCACAAGGTAAACACTAAGTAATGCTGGCTAACCATGATTATGATGACTGTTCTCATTACTGACTATCCTGCAGGGACATTCAGTTCAGGGACATTAGGACAGCGTTAAGGGCAAAAAATCCCTATAGCTTCTGCGACGCTATTTTGACTGAGGATATAAAGTGATAACCAGTATAATGGTGAATCGCACACAGTTCAAGCTCTTTTTCACAACATTCTGGGCTTGAGACTTAGAGCAGGAAAAAAAAAAAAAAAAACTGTATGACATTTAAGGCAATCAACCTAACACCTATCACTTAAGAAATCTTTATAGTTGCTAACAGGGCTCATTCAGAAGGACAAAAATAACAGAAATCAAATGATCCATTTCTTCCGAAAGCCTGGGAGTGGCTTCTTGAACTCAATACAAATGTGGTGAACATATGGAGATTAGGAACTGAAAACACATGATGAATTCCCTATCAAAATACTAAGCTTATTTCTCTTTTGGAACCTGACTGTAACAGAGCAAATTCTAAAAAAAAAAAAAGAAGCAATGGGCAGAGATACTCTCCTCACCAGTCATCAAAATAGGATATGATATAAAATTATAGTAATTAAAAGTTTAGTCCTGGACAGAATTCGAGACAAATTAATGACATCAAATTCCAGAGTTAGATCCAAATACACTAAAGGTTGTAATTTAAACCATGGAGGAAAGTTAATTGTGCAAAACATCGTTTATTGCTAATCTTCTAAAAAAAATGTTGGAATTTTTTGCAGTCTTTATAGCAATGTAAATTCCAGACCAAACCATGATTTTAAGACTAGACAATGAAAACATAAAAGTATAAGAATAAAACATGAGTGAAATGTTTTATAAATTTGGAAAAGGACTTTTAAACATGACTAAAACCAAGAATCCATTGTAGAATAAATTGATAAATCTGACTGCATAAAAATTAAAACGTTTATATAACCAAAACACCATAAGCAAACAGTTCAGTGACAGAAAGAGAAAAAAATTTGCATTACGTACTAGACAAATGAGCTAATTTTTGTTAAAAGGACTTACATATATCAATATGCAAAAGATGAATAATCCAATAAAATTGGGTAAATGACACCAATAATAGACAATTCTTAGAAAAATAAAAGTAAAAGCCTTGAATCATGACATGTTCAAGTGTTAGTCACTTAGTCATGTTCAACTCTTTGTGACCCCATGGGCTGTAACCCACCAGTCTCCTCTATCCACAGGATTTCCAGGCAAGAATACTGGAGTGGGTTGCCATTTCTTCCTCCAGGGGGGGATCTTCCCCACTCAGGGATCAAACCCAAGTCTCTTGCACTGCAGGCAGATTCTTTACCATCTGAGCCACCAGGGAACCCTCAACTTCACTAATTATGAAAGAAAGGCAATCTAAACCAATGAGAAAGCATTGTTCATTTGTAAGACAGGCATAGGTAAGAAAATTTGGCCAGTGTTCACTACAGTGTGAGGGAAAATCCTCCTGATCATTATTACCAAGGATATAAAGTGGCGAAACCTCTTTTTTGAAAATCTTATGAGCAGTAAAATATACAACCTTTTAAACTAATATCTACATTTTCAGGGAATCCAAACATATCAAGCAAGTCTACAACCAGAAAAGACAGTAGGAAGAACCTGTGCTAATTTAACGAAATTTAATTTTAGGCGTAAGACAGTCTCTACAAGGCAATGGCAAGCCACTCCAGTACTCTTGCCTAGAAAATCCCATGGATGGAGGAGCCTGGTGGGCTGCATTCCATGGGGTCGCTACGACTCGGTTGCGACGGAGTGACTTCACTTTCAGTTTTCACTTTCACGCAATGGAGAAGGAAACGGCAACCCACTCCAGTGTTCTTGCCTGGAGAATCCCAGGGACGGCGGAGCCTGGTGGGCTGCCGTCTATGGGGTCGCACAGAGTCGGACACGACTGAAGCGACTTAGCAGCAGCAGCAGCAAACTCCGTCCCGGTTTGCCTTGTTATTTCAACAATACAGAGCCATAAAAAAACCCAGGGGCATGAAAATAATAGCATGGATAAATAATCAAAATACTGACACTCAAGAATCTAGGTCCGAAGTTGAAGTATCTGGAGAGGCACCCTGACTGACGTAATTTTTACTATTATTATTATTTTTTACATAAACCCCTTGAATCTCTTCGTATCTGTGCAGAGGGCTGGAGTTAAGAGGACGAATAAACTACTCAGATCTGCCTAAGGCCCTTGCGCTGACCCGAAGGGGAGAAAATTACTTACGGTGACAAGACTGGGACCAAGTCAGACGAAACACCCTTCAGGGGTAACCAAAAGAGCGCTATCAGGCACCAGGTCCCGGGCAGCGTTCACCCTCCTGGGATAGGTCAACAGTAGATGCGGAGCAAACCTACCTCGGCTACTGAGCATGCGGCTAATTCGGCGCAGGCGCAGAACAGCTACTTGGCCATCCCCGGCTCTGACTCCCCACCTGCAGGAAAACTCCACTTTCGGGTTTTCTTCAAGCTTCTACGTAGGTGCCAGTCTCCTGAAGTCAAAACGAAAGGTGTATTAACTATTCAGGAATCATTCTGGCTTGCAATGGCACCCCACTCCAGTCTTCTTGCCTGGAAAATCCCATGGACCGAGGAGCCTAGTAGGCTGCAGTCCATGGGGCCGCTAAGAGTCGGACACGACTGAGCGACTTCACTTTCACTTTTCACTTTCATGCATTGGAGAAGGAAATGGCAACCCACTCCAGTGTTCTTGCCTGGAGAATCCCAGGGACAGGGGAGCCTGGTGGGCTGCCGTCTCTGGGGTAGCACAGAGTCGGACGCGACTGACGCGACTTAGTAGCAGCAGCAGCCCTCCAATCCACTTTGTGCGCACAGTTCATCCTTAAGGTACTCGTCGGGTTATTGGTACCGCCCTGCGGCGGCGAGCCAGCTGCGTAACCTCCAACCCTTGGGCGTCCTGGACACCCCCACCTTTGCTCCCCTAAAGAAAATTTTATGCAAAAGTGTGTTACTAGCGCTTACTTTTTTTTTTTTTAAAGCACTTACCAGATTCATAAAAGTGCTTGTGACTTTCATTTGCCTGATGATAAGTCCTGGAAGATTTTCTGTCTTCCTGGTAGAATGTATCGTATTCGTTTTTTTTTTTTTTTAAGGCATCGAAACAACAACAACAACAACAACAACCCAACCTAATTACGATTTTTATTGCACTGCTGAAAGTTAAGCGAAAACAAAAACTGTGTATTTATTTAGGCTGTATTTCTGGTGCACGGGGGAGCTGACCTGTGGTGAAAACAGCACTGTTTTTTTTTTTTTTTTTTTTTCTCTTTCCAGTATTCAAAAGTATGGCACCGTGATTAGAATATGACAGCATAAAATAATATGGCAGAGTTAATAGCAAAGGTATCAGTTGCAACAATAAAGGTAAATTGCTTAAACTCATCCATTTAAAGACAAATTTTCTGATTCATTAGAAAGCCAAACCCACTGTTTTATCAGAGTAGAATTCAGGGTGAGAAAAATTATCAAAGGGAACAGGGAGTTTGCATTGTTAAAGGTATCCTTCATATTAATAAAGATACTTTATTTTTAAAAATTTTAAAATTAAATAACCCATGACCACAGTCTCATTGCTCAAACAGAAAAAAACTGAAAGACTCCACAGCCATCTGCTCAGGCCTTTGCTTTTTTCCCCCTAGTTTCATATGCTTTATTTTCTTTTCAGTTTTTTAAATTGAAGGAAGATTCATTAAGTTCTATAGTGCTTTACAATTTTCAAAAATTTCATGCAGAGTTTCTTATAATCCCATAGTAACATTTTTCGCTCTACTGCTATATTGCCCCCCATCACTAGTTTTTCTATATTTATGTCTGCTTTTCTGTTTTATTGACTAGTTTGTTGTATATTTTAGATTCTATATATAAATGATATCACACAATATTTGTCCTTCTCTGACATTTCACTTAGTATAATGACCCCCAAGTTCATCCTTGTTGCTGCAAATGGCAAAATGTCATTCTTTTTTAAGGCTGAGTAATATTCCATCATGTGGCAGGAGAAATATCAATAACCTCAGATATGTAGATGACACCATCCTTATGGCAGAAACCATAAGAGGAACCGAAGAGCCTCTTTTTTTTTTGAAGAGCCTCTTGATGAAAGTGAAAGAGGAGAGTGAAAAAGCTGGCTTAAAACTCAACATTCAAAAAACCAGGATCATGGCCCCGGGCTCCATCACTTCATGGCAAGTAGATGGGGAAACAGCGGAAATAGTGAGATTTTATTTTCTTGGTTTCCAAAATCACTGCAGATGGTGACTGCAGCCATGAAATTAAAAGATGCTTGCTTGGAAGAAAAGCTATGACCAACCTAGACAGCATATTGTAAGGCAGAGACATTACTTTGCCAACAAAGGTCCATCTAGTCAAGGCTATGGTTTTTCCAGTAGTCATGTATGGATGTGAGAGTTGGACCATAAAGAAAGCTGAGCAGCGAAGACTTACTTGATGCTTTTGATCTGTGGCGTTGGAGAAGACTCTTGAGAGTCCCTTGGACTGCAAGGAGATCCAACCAGTCAATCCTAAAGGAAATCTATTCATTGGAAGGACTGATGCTGAAGCTGAATCTCCAATCCTTTGGCCACCTGATGCGAAGAACTGACTCATTGGAAAAGACCCTGATGTTAACATTGATTGAAGGCAGGATCATTGAAGGCGGGAGAAGGGATGACAAGAGGCTGAGACGGTTGGATGGCATCACTGACTGGATGGACATGAGTTTGAGCAATTTCTGGGAGTTGGTGATGGACAGGGAAGCCTGGCGTGCTGCAGTTTCCATGGAGTCGCAGAGTCTGATATGACTGAGCGACTGAACTGAATTGGCAAATTGCAGTCCAAATGGATAGAGATACGCTGTATGTGTAAATTACATAGCAATTTTCTAAGACCTGGAATGAAGAGAAAGAATGTTAAATATTACATTTATAATTTTATATTAATTACATGTTGAAGTGGTAATGTTGGTTATACTGAATTAAATAAAGTAAAAGGAACGCGCCGTGATTGAAACGTGAGCTTGTGGCGCGGGCCACACCTCTTCCCGCCCTCGTAGTCGGGAAAGCTGCCGCCAAGATCCGGATGTGGATCGCTCCCCGGGCCGCGTTGCGCTCCCCGCCTCTTCCCCGCCCCGCGCGCGTGCGCACTCCCGTAAGGCTCGCCTCCGTACTCTAGGCTCCCTGTTCCCACAAAGCCCGGCCGGAGCCGAGGCCCCGGCGCCCTCCCGGACGCTGGGGTTGGCCTGGCCCGCCATGCGTTGGGGGCTGCGCCCTCGCGGTCCGGGGGCAGCGGCCCTGGCCGCGGCCTGGAATTTGTGGGTGCCACCCCGCCTTCCTTGTCGACCTCTCTGGCGAGGGACAACTGGGAGCCTTTTGGTGCGGTCAGTCACCGGGGCCAGTAACCAGCCGCAGAACTCGAGTAATGGCAGCTATCGGGACACGGTGTTGCTGCCGCAGACCAGCTTCCCCATGAAGCTGCTGGGCCGCCAGCAGCCCGACACGGAGCTGGAGATCCAGCAGGTACGGGCGGGCCTGTGCTCCGCGGGGGCCGGGAGCGGGGCCTCGGGAGGGGTCACGGGCCCTCCCTGGAGCCACGCCTGGGCCACCCACATCCAGGGCAGGGCAAGGCAGGCCCGGCCGCAGGCTCCAGGCCCTCTTGGGCCAGAGGTGTTGCGATCAGACCAGTGGGAATCATGCAATTCCCACAGGTTGTTCTGGGTGAGAACACAGGTGCAGAAACCTCTAGACAAGTCCACTAGAGGTGGCGGGTTCCAGACCGGAGTGCTAACCCGGGTCTCCTGCATTGTAGGCAGAGCCACCCACCTACCGTCTGAGCCACCAGGGAAGTCCAGCGGTCAAACAGCTATGCTCAGATAGCATGGATGGAATACAAATGCCAGTTTTAGCTTATACAAAACTAGTCGAATTTGGGCTCTTGTCCAGTGATTTTGTTTAAAGTAAATTAACATGTACACATATAAATAATGCGATCCTGAGAAGAAGTTGAAGTTCACTTTTATGGTATCAATAGGTCCTTAGTTGGAAGGTGGCTTGTTTGAAGGGTCAGGTAGCTGTGGTTACTTCATCTCAGTCCTCTTCCTCACCTGTGCTTCTGTCTCCTGTATTAAACTGAACTTTCTAAGGCCAGAAATTCACTTGTTAGTTTGTGTAATTCTAGGGTCTTTAAAAATCCCTGATATTTTGGATATATGGGATTCATGGGGTTGGAAAGAGTCGGACACTACTGAGCGACTGAACTGAACTGAACTGAAATATGCTTAGCTTAAATATTCTTATGACAGCCTCAGAGTTCTAGACTCATAAGCCTGTTTTGGCCATCTAGTTTTTTTTAAGTGTTCCATCCAGTACCTTCTGTATTTCTGAAATTGTGACAGTTTCAGATACCTTCTTGTATAATCTTCACACCAGCTTGGTGGGTTGAATATTATTAATTTTTTTTTTTTTTTCAAATGAGGGAATAGGCCTACAAAGGCAAAGTGACTTGGCCATCGTCACACAGAAGATGAGGGAAGGGGAGTGGGACTGCAATCAGTGTTTTTCCAGACTGAGAGTAGCAAGTGTTGAGGCCAGAGCATAACAGGAATAAGATATGAGAGAAAGTGTGTGTGTGTGTGTGTGTGTGTGTGTGTGTGTGTGTGTGTGTGTGTGTGTGTGTGTGTGTGTGTGTGTGTGTGTGTGGTGGGGAATCTGTGTGTGTGTGTGTGTGTGTGTGTGTGTGTGTGTGTGTGGGGGGGAATCTGTGTGTGTGTGTGTGTGTGTGTGTGTGTGTGTGTGTGTGTGTGTGTGGTGGGGAATCTACAAGTCCTTCAACATGGAGTGGAGGGGGATGGAGTTCTGAGACAATGACCAAGAATTCTGTGGTACTAAACCTTTGTAGGGCTTCCCAGATGGTGCAGGGGTGAAGAATTGCTTGCCAGTGCAGGAGACACACGTTCAATCCCTGGGTTGGGAATATCCCCTCGAGGAGGGCATGGCAACGCACTGCAGTATTCTTGGCTAGACAGTCCCATGGACAGAGGAGCCTGGCAGGCTACACCCCATGGGGTTGCAAAGAGTCCAACATGACTGAGAGACTAAGCACAAACCTTTTAGGGTGCTGTACACCTTCATACAGAGCTTAGACTTTAAACTGAAGTCTGCAGGGTAACTGTTGAAAAGTTTTAAAAGATAAGTACTCAGATGTGTATTTTATTTATTTTTTATGTTATTAGAAGGAGTGAAGTTTTTTTTCAATAAAACATTCTTAAACTTATTTTCTAATTGGAAGATGTGCATTTTAGAAAACTCACCTTGTGTTTTAGAGTTGAAGATATTGGAATGTGATAGGAAATAAACTGGTGCTGAGTGTTATTTATGGCAAGATTAAAGTGTATGTGTTTATGTGATGTGCAGACATTGTTGTTCTTTTTAAACAGAAATGTGGATTTTCAGAACTTTATTCTTGGCAAAGAGAAAGAAAAGTGAAGGCTGAATTTTGTCTTCATGATGGACCTCCTTATGCAAATGGTGACCCTCATGTTGGACATGCTTTAAATAAGGTAATTTATAATTTTGGTTATAAGATGTGGGGGAAAATCTTTATTTAAATACACTTTGGAAAAGAGTATATTCTAACATTACAGCAATTATGTAAATTTGCATTGACATAAACTAAAATGTCTTAATAGAAAGCAGCAATGAACAGTTTTAGTACCGTGTGAAAAATAACATCACTGGTATTTGCTTTGAACTTATTTTATGTTAATAAGTATCATATTATTCAATAAATAATTAATGAGCATCTGTTATGTGCCAGATATTGTCTAGACTCTGGGGATAACAGTGAACAAAATAAGGATAAGTCCTGTTTTCATGGAGCTTGTGATCTAATCAGGAAGGCACAGAAGGATAAGTAAAATGTTTAATATGGTAGGTAGTTACTAGAGACTGAATATTTGTCTCCCTCCCCTTGCAAATCATATGTTGAAACCTAATCTCTAATGGTGTGTGGAGGTGGGGCCTTTGAGAGATGATTAGGTCAGAGAGCTCCCTTGTCCCTGTATGCTATGTGAGGTTACAGTGGGGAAAATGGGGGTCTATGAACCAGAAAGTGGCCCTTACCAGATACTGAATTTGCCAGCCCCTTGATCTTGGACTCCACAGCCTGTAGAATAGTGAGAAAGACATTTCTCCTATTTATGCCACCCCATTTATGCTAATTCTCAGACACTCTGCTGATGTCCAAGAATTGCTTGGTTGTATGTGTGGGAACCCCCCCTGCCTCCCACCACACACACAATCACACATACAGACAGACGTATACACACACATAGAAATTCTTCTCAACCCAAACTGACTAAAAGATAGTAATAATAAGTACTTTAGAAGAAAATATAAGAAAGGGAAAACTAATAGGGCAGGTCAGTTGGGCAAAGTGCAGTTTTACTGAATTGATCTGGGATGCCCCCTTCACTGAAAAGATGACATTCCTGTAAGGTCCTCAAGGAAGCAGGGGGGTAAGCTGTGGGGTATTTGGGGTAAGTATAGCTAAGTGAAAGAGGAGAGTGAAAAAGCTGGCTTAAAACTCAGCGTTCAAAAAAACTAAGATCGTGGCATCAGGTCCCATCACTTCATGGCAAATAGAAGGGGAAAAAATGGAAATAGTGGCAGACTTTATTATCTTGGGCTCCAAAATCACTGTGGATGGTGACTGCAGCCATGAAATCAAAAGATGCTTGCTCCTTGGAAGAAAAGCTATGATCAGCATATTAAAAATCAGAGACATCAATTTGCTGATAAAGGCCCATATAGTCAAAGGTATAGTTTTTCCAGTAGTCATGTGCAGATGTGAGCGCCGAAGAATTAATGCTTTCGAGTTGTGTTGCTGTAGAAAACTCTTGAGAGACCCTTGGACAGCAAGGAGATCAAGCCATTTAATCCTAAGGGAAATCAATGCTGAATATTAACTGAAGGACAGGTGCTGAAGCTGAAACTTCAATACTTTGGCCATGATGTGACAAGCCGACTCATTGGAAAAGACACTGATGCTGGGAAAGATTGAGGGTAGGAAGAGAAGGGGCAACAGAAGATGAGATGGTTGGATGGCATCACTGAATCAGACGGAGCAAACTCCGTGAGATAGTGAAAGACAAGGAAGCCTGGTGTGCTGCAGTCCGTGCGGTTGCAAAGAGTCGGACACAGCTTCATGACTGAACAATAGCAATAGCTAAGTGCTTCCCGTGTGGTTCAAGTGGTGAAAAAATCTGCCTGCCAATTCAGGAGACACAGCAGACACAGGTTAGAGCCCTGGGTCGGGAAGATCCCTGGAGTAAGAAATGACAACCCACTGCATCTGTGTGTGTACTGAGCATACACACACAGTGCCAAGTACAAAGGCTTGAGGTGAATTTTCTTGGTGTGTTTGAGGAGGATAAAATGAGGTTTTGGTATCAGGGTGATGCTGGCCTTCCAGAATGAAGGCTTCCTGCCCTCATCACTATTTTGGTTTCTATTGCTATAATTTTTTTTTTTTTGCCAATTGCAAAATTTCAGAAGGTTGAAGCATAACAAATTCTTCTATGTCTGGCTTCTTTTACTTGTGCAGTGTTTGATATTCATACATGCTGTTATGATGTCAATAGTTGATTCCTTTTTAGTTGTCAATAATTGTAGAGAAGCATTCCATTGAGAGAGTGTACCACAATTTATTTACTATTTTTTTCAGTCCTTTATTTTTATGTGTACTTTAATGGAAAGTTTGGAGAGGACATGACCTTGGACATCTGTCTGTATTTTCACCACCAGAAATCTGGTCATTGAACAAGTCAGTGTTGCTATTAGAGCAGAATTATAATATGTATTACATATTGTATTAGACCTTCCATGGCGGCTCAGACAGTAAAAAGTCTGCCTGCAATGCAGGAGACCTGTGTTCGATCCCTGGGTTGGGAGGATCCCCTGGAGGAGGGCATGGCAACCCACTCCAGTATTCTTGCCTGGAGAATCCCCATGGACAGGGGAGCCTGGTGGGCTATAGTCCACAGGGTCCCTGAGAGTCAGACACGGCTGAACGACCAACACTTTCTTTAACTTTCTTTCATTGTATTAGACCATTTAATTGTATTGAAAACTTCTAAAACTTTTGAGATGTTACACATATTGCACATTCCTTGGTATAAAGTTTGTTTGCTTCCACGGAGGCCAAATCATGCTGCTTGATAGCTCATTTTCAAATTATTAGGCATATTACATCAGATGGTAAAAAAAGCATTTATTTCTTTTCATGGATAGAACTGAAGTGCTTTTTTTTTTTTTAAGTGCACACTATTTGAAAGCAATTTCTTTCAAATTTTGTTTTAGTTAGAGTTTATATTTGAAGTAATTATAGATTCAAGTGCATTCGTTAAGAAAAAAATAGAGAGGATTCCGTATACATTTTACCCAATTTCTCCAGTGGTAAAATCCTGCAAAACTGCAGTATTATATCATAACCAGAATGTTACATTGATACATTCAAGATACCGAACATTTCCATCAAGAATCCCTCATGATGCTCTTTTATAGCTATATTTATTTCCCTCTTTTCCCACCATCTCCTTAACTGTTCTCTACATCTATGTTTTTGTCATTTCAAGAATGCTATATAAATGTAATCATACAGTTTTGGGGGGTTAACTTTTTTCACTCAGTGGTATATATTGTATATTTACATCTCAATTTGGACTAGCCAGTTTTGATGCTTATTACTGCTGGTGGCTAGTAAGGACTGTATGAGATATCACAGTCTAGAGCATATGTGTATGCTTTCCTTTATTCAGTTAAGTACTTGTAGAATAGGGTGTATATGCTTAGTCGTGTTTGATTCTTGTGACCCTGTAGACTGTAGCCCGCCAGAGTCTTCTGTCTATGAGATGCTCCAGGCAAGAATCCTGGAGTGGGTTGCCACTTCCTTCTCCAGGGGATCTTCCCGACCCAGGAATCGAACCCAGGTCTCCTGCATTGCAGGCGGATTCTTTACCGACTGAGCTACGAATAGTGGCAGTCACCATTCTAAATGCTGGAAGTTTACAGATGAAGACAGATGGGAGCTCTGATTTCAAAGAGTTTGTATTTTCCAGGAAGGGACAGATAAATAAGTAAAACAACTTCAAATAGGGATAAATAGAAAGGATGTTATTTATATTGATTGATGTAAGTAATATACATAACAAAGAGTATACAAATCTTAAGTATGTATCAGTAGATGAATGTTTTTGTTATATGACTACCCCCAGATTGCAAGGCCCCCTGCCCTTTGGTAAGAAGTCTAAAGGAGTTTTACATAGAAGTTGTGAGAGGAATGTGTATTATCTTTTCTACTTTTGAGAGACATGGAAGGGAAGATATATTTTTCTGGACTACTGCATTATTTAATTTTGGGAAGAAGGAATTGAGCCTGGAGCCAAGTCTGTCCTTTGCCTTTGAGCCTCCATTTTTCAGTGGGTATATATATTTTTTCAAATTTGCTGCCCGGCAACCCACTGCAGTACTCTTGCCTGGAAAATCCGATGGATGGAGGGGCCTGGTAGGCTGCAGTCCATGGGGTCGCTAGGAGTCGGACACGACTGAGCAACTTCACTTTCACTTTTCACTTTCATGCATTGGAGAAGGAAATGGCAACCCACTCCAGTGTTCTTGCCTGGAGAATCCCAGGGCCGGGGAGCCTGGTGGGCTGCCGTCTATGGGGTCGCACAGAGTCGGATACAACTGAAGTGACTTAGCAGCAGCAGTATCTTAAGATGAGCTAGTAAACAGTTACAGAACTTTACTAAGAGATCTACTGTGTTATTTAGGGTTTTAGTAGTAACAGAGTTAAGCATAATATTTCATACTCTAAGGGCATTATAAATTCTGCCTTGATTCTGTAATATTTATGAGCTAAATATACATAATATTATATATAATATTGGATTATTCACATAAATAATTTTTTTCCATGAGAGTAAAGCAAATTATAATTTTTTACTCTAATTTTTAGGAAGTTCAGATTATTTCTTAAAGTGGTAGTGTGGATTGCTTATTTGCATACTCCAACTTAAAAAAAAATTAGTAATCTTGGATATAATGTTTTTCACTTTGAAATCTTTTGTAATTTGATTTCTTCCTGGGGGAGTTAATGACATTTTAAAAATCAGATATTTGTTATGCTTGTATTTATGTAGAACATAAGTTGATTTAATAGGTAATTCTATATAAATCCTTTAAAGTTGGATTTTATTAGTGTTTTAAAATGATACTAAGAGAACATAAGTTGTAGGCCACATGTTTTTTGTATGAATGATGATTATCATTTCATCTTTGCAGATTTTGAAAGACATAGCCAATCGATACCATATGATGAGGGGTTCCAAAATACATTTTGTTCCAGGCTGGGATTGTCATGGGTTACCCATTGAAATCAAAGTATTATCAGAACTTGGTGGAAAAGCTCAGAATCTTTCAGCTATGGAAATTAGAGAGAAAGGTAAGTAATCTCTATTTCTGTTTCAAAATGTTATTTGTAAACCATAGTTCCTTGGAAAAGTCAGGACTTTATCAAAGACACTTGTTGCTTTTTGTTTTTTGCTATTGTTTTTTCACTTATAATGAGATCAGTTGGAAACCACTGTGTCACAGAAGATTCAGATTTTGTGTAATTGACTTTTGTGAGAACTTTGAAATTATTATTTTTGTTATTGTTTTTATTTACTTTCTTGGCTAGAACCTGTTGACCTATACCTAAACCAAAAGTAAATTTTAAATTAAAATTTATTTAGAAGTCTCTTTTTCGGTCCTTTCCTGCAATAGAGTGAGTCAAGGAGGACTCGTCTGATCTTATCTGTTAAACTATTGTATAATTGGATATGATTTTGAAGATCTCATACTTCTTGTGAAACAGTATGATTGGTTACACTAATTAATTGTGTGTGTGTGTGTATGTAATGAAATAATTATTCTCTGACGTTTTCTTAAATTATGAAGTAAGAGTAACTTTTCCAGTTTGTTTTTTTTAAATGTAAGATCATTTTATGATCTCTGAATAATGGAAGAGACAAATTTTTATAATTTTTGTATATTTTTTTATAATTTTTAAAAATTTTGAAATTTTAGTTAATTTTAGAATTTGTTGTAAGTTATCTGCTGAATACTTTTAACTTTGAGGATAACTTTACTTTTAAACATTTTTATAGTCTAAATTTTGTGTAATACCTGCATTTAGAGAGATACATGCTAAGCTGTATTCAAGAATTTTAACTCATTTTCAAATTGTGTGTGATGCTTTCATTTAGAGATATACATGCTAAACTGTGTTCAAGAATTTTAACTCATTTTCAAAAGGCTTTTTGTTTATTGATTTTAGCTAGATCATTCGCCAAAGCGGCAATTGAGAAACAGAAATTGTCATTTATTCGCTGGGGAATAATGGCAGATTGGAATAATTGCTACTATACTTTTGATGGGAGATACGAGGCCAAGCAGTTGAGAATTTTCTACCAAATGTATGATAAGGTAATAAAGTTTTTTTTTTCCCTTTGAGTATGTTGAATTACCTGTTACAGAATTCCAGCTTTCATATATCTTTGTCTTTTATAGGGCTTGATTTATCGATCTTACAAACCTGTGTTTTGGTCTCCTTCATCAAGGTATTTATGTGTTTTGGGTAGCTAAAGTGGAGAATTTTGTGGGACTTCCAAATATTTATGTTTAATGTTTTTAAACCTTAGGACTGCATTGGCTGAAGCAGAACTTGAATATAATCCGGAGCACATCAGTCGCTCAGTGTATGTAAAATTCCCTCTCCTGAAACCTTCTCCTAAGTTGGCATCTCTTCTAGGTAAGATTTATCCGTTGTTTGAGTTTATTAAACTTAAGGAATTAAAACATTTGATTTGCTAGCATATTTGAAATTTTATTTTCACAGATGGTTCATCTCCTGTTAGTTTTTTAGTCTGGACCACACAGCCTTGGACAATTCCAGCCAATCAAGCTGTTTGTTACATGCCAGAATCAAAGTAGGTATATTACAGCAATCTTTGTTTTGTCCACAAATAGGATCAGTTCCATTTTTTAGCATTATTTTGATCTTATTGCATCCTCATTATCCTCTTAAAATTAGTGAATTATCACTTAGTTTTTATGTTCATATAGATTTTATTAAGCTTTAGAGAATACTACTTAAGACCTTATTTTCCAGCTTCTTTGGAAAAGAAAACAGAAATGTAAGGAATGAAGTCCTTTGAAAATAGTACTTTTTTTTAATCTTAGTTAGTTTTTCTGAAGTGATTCGAAACGTTTAAAATGTTATCTGTGGTTTTTCCTTTTTCATTGTTAGCAGCTTACTCCTCAATTTTATTTTAGGTATGCTGTTGTGAAGTGTTCCTCATCTGGAGACTTGTACATTCTAGGTGCAGATAAAGTAACATCTGTTGCTTCTACTTTGGGAACAACATTTGAAGTTATTTCAACATTTTCAGGTGAGGATTTACAGATACTCTGACAGTCAAAGTCATTAGAATACTGGGTTGATCTGCGTTCAGTACCTTGCTGAACATTGCTCATTGTGAATAAAACAAATATGGCTTCTGCCTTTCTAGAATATATTTTATATTGATCAAACTGAAGGAGAATATACATTAAACATGATAGGAGCATAGAAAATATGAACATTGACAAAGTCACAATAGTTGAAAAAAATATTTTTGACAAATATCCAGTGGAAAATTAGAAAAATGTCCTCTATACAATATAAAATGTGCAAATTTTCCTTTAAATTTTTATTCAAAAGTAAATTACTGAAAACTATTTTTATCTGATTTGATCAAAAGAGCTAGGAAGGAAATAAATCCCATTTATTTTGGGGTATATGATTTTAATAAGGAAACTGAATAAATTCTGAAAGTTATTTCCAAGATAGCATTTCTGTCAAAAGAATCCTTAGTAAGCTATAATTTGGGACTCCTAAAGTAGTGGCTGATTTTGAAATATAACTATGGAAATCTAAGGAAGTTTAAAATAACCTTTGATCTTTAGGGATGGTATATCTTTGAGTTTCTTATGAAAGAAAAAAGATCACAAGTTCAGTTCAGTTCAGTTCAGTTCAGTCGCTCAGTCATGTCCGACTCTGCAACCCCATGAATCGTAGCACGCCAGGCCTCCCTATCCATCACCAACTCCCAAAGTTCACTCAGGCCTCCCTATCCATCACCAACTCCCAGAGTTCACTCAGACTCACGTCCATCAAGTCAGTGATGCCATCCAGCCATCTCATCCTCTGTCGTCCCCTTCTCCTCCTGCCC
Source organism: Bos taurus (assembly GCF_002263795.3). NCBI lineage: Eukaryota > Metazoa > Chordata > Mammalia > Artiodactyla > Bovidae > Bos > Bos taurus. The sequence continues at coordinate 23,597,057 of NC_037343.1, forward strand.
CCAATCCCTCCCAGCATCAGAGTCTTTTCCAATGATTCAGCTCTTCGAATGAGGTGGCCAAAGTACTGGAGTTTCAGCTTTAGCATCATTCCTTCCAAAGAACACCCAGGGCTGATCTCCTTCAGAATGGACTGGTTGGATCTCCTTGCAGTCCAAGGGACTCTCAAGAGTCTTCTCCAACACCACAGTTCAAAAGCATCAATTCTTTGGCGCTCAGCCTTCTTCACAGTCCAACTCTCACATCCATACATGACCACAGGAAAAACCAAAAATGGAAAGATTGTCCAGCTGAATAGAGAAGACCTCAAAATGTATCAGTTCAGATATAAGCCAGTTAGAGGTTTAAACAATCTTAACAAAAATCAAAAAGTTTTTAATGTCAAAGGCATAAAAGAAGCTGCAGAATGTTTAGTATTTAATACCATTTGTATCTTATTGGTACATTCGGTAAGTTAGAGGATCTGGTATATTCTTAAGTCCATACCCTTCACTCACCTCTTTTTTTAAAAAAATTGATATATATAGCATTGTATTAGTTTAGACATTTGGTATAATGATTTAATATTTGTATGCATTGTGAGATGATCATCATAATAAATCTAGTTAACATCATCATCACACATAGTTACAAAGTTTTTTTCCTTGTCATGAGAACTTTTAAGGTCTGTTCTCTTCAGTTCAGTCACTCAGTCATGTCCGACTCTTTGCGACCCCATAGACTGCAGCACGCCAGGCTTTCCTGTCCATCACTGACTCCCAGAGTTTACTCAAACTCAAACTCAAACTCAATACTCAAACTCGAGTCGGTGATGCCATCCAACATCTCATCTTCTGTCGTCCCCTTCCCCTGCCTTTAATCTTTCCCAGCATCAGGGTCTTTTTAGATGAGTCAGTTCTTCGCATCAGGTGGCCTAAGTATTGGAGTTTCAGCTTTGCAGCAGCCCTTCCAATGAATATTCAGGACTGATTTCTTTAGGATGGACTAGTTGGATCTCCTTGCAGTCCAAGGGACTCTCAAGAATCTTCTCCAACACCACAGTTCAAAAGCATCAATTCTTTGGTGCTCAGCTTTCTTTGTAGTCCAACTTTCATATCCATACATGACTATTGGAAAAACCATAGCTTTGACTAGACGGGTCTTGTTGGCAAAGTAATTTCTTGCTTTCTAATATGTTGTCTAGGTTGGTCATAACTTTTCTTCCAAGGAGCAAGCACCTTGTCATTTCATGGCTGCAGTCACCACCTGCAGTGATTTTGGAGCCCCCCAAAATAAAGTCTATCACTGTTAACTTTGTTTCTCCATCTATTTGCCATGAAGTGATGGGACCAGGTGCCATGATCTTAGTTTTCTGAATGTTGAGTTTTAAGCCACTTTTTTCACTCTCCTCTTTACTTTCATCAAGAGGCTTTTTAAGAGGTTCTGTTCTCTTAGCAGCTTTCAAATATACAATATAGTATTATTAATTACAGCCCACCTCTTTTTTAAGTGCAGAAGATAGTAATAGACTTCATTGACATTTTAGATGTTGTTACAGAAGTTGAATGGCATGCTCAAAAGGTTTGTAAAAGTATAAGGTTAAATTTAAAGATCCTTTTTCTAGACTGCTTAACTGTTTCAAATTATCACTTTGTAGAGAATTGATGGATTGCCATTTTGATCCACCATGTTTCAGAGCAATTTGTATACTTTTCATTTCTGGCTGAATAATCTAAGAACAGCTGGCTTTCTATTTACTAAAGTAGTAGGAATGGTAACAGCTGAAATGGAACATTTTTGGGGGGATAGATTTTCTTTCCAGAAAGAAATGTCAATTGTTTCTCAATCATCTGGGGATCTTTGTTGGGAGGTGAGGAAGAGTATTAAGTATTATAAGCACTAAGTATTGGGGCTAAAGGAAAGTTCATAAAGTTTACTTTGCTCCAAAGCTGTGGTTTCCATACTAAAAATGCGTAAAGAGTACAGCACAAGGTTGTAGAGACTGGTGTTACTTGTCAATCTGATTTCTAGAAAAGGAATCAAAACACAAACTAAAGAGTTGATTTCTCTAAAAATCAGTGCTGACCTTTTCTCTCTTAACAGCATTAAAATTTGCATGGAAAAGAATGCATCCTAAAGTAATTTTCCTAGTAATTCAGGTATTTCCTGGTTATAAAATGCCAAGTCATCCAAGTGAGACAGCAAGGAAGGCTTGTGATTTTCTTCAGAAAAGGGAATTTTGTCAGGATTTTATAAGAAAATGTCAGTTTTTCTCACACCTCTTACCCATTGTGCTGTTTTAAGCAAAATGAAATCAGCAAAAGAGCTGTCTTTTCTATGAAATGTCCAAAGTTAAAAGATTTGTGTTCTTCTGTTGATATGTCTAGGCAGTATAGTTTTTATTGCTCTATGGCTAGAAAAAAGGATCATAGAAGTGGAGAAATTTATAAAGGCAGGTTTTTTTGTTGTTAAATATCATTTAGTTTGGAAAGACGAAGAATGATTTGTGGGGAATATCTGAGGCATAAGGGGGCCATTGACCATTCTTCAGTTATTAATGCTAAGGACTAGATAGAATAAACAGACCTATTTAGTATGTTGGGTAAGTGGATGGGTAGAACCAGTGAATCATTTTAAAGCTTGAAACCGTTTATTTTTAGAATGTATGAAAGAAAGATTAGTTTGTGGAGCTCAACTCAAGAGGCAGTAAAGTTGGGAAACAGCAATGGTGTAGAGGGCTTCCCTGGTGCCTCAGTGGTAAAGAGTGCAGGAGATGCAGGTTTAATCCCTGGATCAGGAAGATCCCCTGGAGAAGAAAATGGCAACCCACTCCAGTATTCTTGCCTGGGAAATACCATGGACAGAGGATCCTGGAAAGCTATAGTCCATGGGTTTATAAAGAGTCAGATATGACTTAGTGATTACGTGATAACAACGACGACAGAAAACTTCATAGATGATGGGTATGGTATATTATTAAAGGGAGCTAGAGTTATGTACAATATTAGAGTCAGACTTGCCTTTGAACTTGAATTCAGTCATTTGTTAGCCATGTTATCTCAGACAAATTGCCTATATTTTCTTGTTTTCTGATTTGTAAATTGGAGATAATGTTAGCTGTTTTGTACTATTATGAAGGTGAGGTCAGAGTTTATGTTGAGTCCAGTGTACGGTGGGTACCCAGTAAATGTCAGGTATTATTTATCAGATCTTACCTTTTCAGGGTAACATTATGAAAAGCAACAGCAATGAGTTCCCATAGAGATAGTATTAGAACCTGCTGGTCGTTGACCCATTGATCTAGAATTTTTTTGTCCTCTGTTCTAAAAGGCACATAACTGTACATAAATTAGAGAAATGTTCTTGAGTTCATTTGATTATCTATTTAATTTAATAATTACCAATACTTTAAAGCATTTACAGTGCAGCAAGTATTGTGATATGTTACCCAAAATGCTTAACATGCATCAACCAGTTTATCCTCACAGCAGACCTGTGAGATACAAACTGTAATTACTTACAGTTTATAGATTCCTGAAAGTCGCAGAACAAGTAAAAGGGAAAGCCAGAATTTGAGCCCAGCCTTGTCTCAGATTTTGCTCTTCTCAGCCTGATATCTGTTGCTTTCCTTGAAGAGATAGAAGAATCGCCATATAAAATAACTCTCAATTGTGCTTTTCTTTCCCCACAGGTGTGGACTTGGAAAATGGTTCTTGTGCTCATCCTTTAATTTCCGAGAGGGAGTCTCCTCTTTTACCTGCCAATCATGTGACCATGACAAAAGGAACCGGGCTGGTTCACACAGCCCCGGCTCATGGTATGGAAGATTACAGTGTAGCTGCTCAACACAACTTGTCCACGGTACTGCTCCTCCTTTTTCCTTTTTAATAATTGCTTTTGTAGAATGGAAGTGATAAACCCTAACATCTTTACTTTTTGATAATAAATGATAATTTTTGTCTTTATAGTTAAGTTGTGAAATGCTTTTGTGCAATAAACCTCATTAGCTCATACTAACTAAGAATCATTTCCTAGAATCAGCACAGAATTGGCACAGAGTTGAAATTGAAGAATACATAGTAAATAGGGGCATTTTTTTTCCAAGTACTAAGTCACGTAGACAAATTACTTTCAAGCCCTGAAAAATGGTGAGTGGGTTTTGCTTATGTGAATGTGTGCTTAAGTCGCTTAGTCATGTTCAACTCTTTGCAACCCTGGGGACTGTAGCCCACCAGGCTCCTCTGTCCATGGGATTTCGAAGGCAAGAATACTGGAGTGGGTCGCCATTTCCTGCTCCAGGGGATCCTCCCTGACCCAGGGATCAAACCCGCATCTCCTGTGTCCCTTGGATTTGCAGGTGGATGCTTTACCACTGAGCCACCTGGGATACTGGATAGTTCCAAAGAGCCATTTTTTTCAGACTAAACCATCCTCTCAAAATTTATTTTACACATGAGTTACTTAGCAAGTTTTTCTGTTTAGTTAAAGACAAGTTTCAAAGTCATCACAGTGTATATACACGGCCACAGATCTGTAAGTTAACAGAAGTTTTTAGTATATCTTGTTACTTTTTATTATTAAATTTTAGGTATGTGCTTTAGTAATACAGTTTGCCTTTTTGGTGATTTAAGTGTTTAAATTCACAAATTCTGATTGACTAAGAAGTGATACCTAAATTTCAGTACAGTGAAAGACTAGACTATAATGAGATGTTTTATACATTATATATTGTTTTGCCAGATATTGTCATAAGATAGAAAGTCTTGATGCTTTATTTTAATTGTTCAGAACGACTCTTTGTAGGATTGTTTAGTGAATGAAGATGGAGTTTTCACAGATGCTGCAGGTCCTGAACTTCAAAACAAAGCTGTTCTTAAAGAGGGAACAGATGCAGGTGAGTCCTGTGTATGTTGATATTGTATTTTTTTTTTTTCTTTTTATGTTGATATTGTAAATATGCATTTTCTGAGAAGCAGCCAGCAGTAATCTTTGCTGACAGTTCTCTCAATCTTGCACTTTCAACAGAAGCAAAAAGCGGAAATTGTATTTTATTTTGCCACGTGGTGTAACATGGAGTTTGGCACTTTTTCATCTTTCACTTTGAATTGCCCTACTTGTTTAATCACATCAGGGCCGTCAGCAGGGAGTGGTGTTACCTTAGAACAGCAGAGAGAGTCATTAGCAGTGTGAGTTTTGTGGAAGGATGAAGTCCACCTTGGAGCTGGATGTTGACTGAATCACTCACTCACTCCTCTAGTAACTCATATCACTGACCTACACTATGAACACCTTTCTTTGCCCACACCACGACTAAGGCCAATTAGATCTGGTGTATTAATTCTCCTAGGCTCTTGTCACAAACTACTATAAGTTTGGTGGCTTAGAACAACAGAAACTTATTCTCTCACAGTTCTGGAGGCGAGAAGTCTGAAGTCAAGGTGTCAGCCAGGCCCTGCTCCCTCTGAAAGCTCTGTGAAAAAGTCCTTCTTTGCCTCTGCCTAGCTTCTGTTGGCTCCGGTAATCCTGGGCTTTCCTTGGTTTATAGCTGTATCACTCCAGTCTGCCTCCATTGTCCCCTGTCATTTGCTCTGTGTGTCTCTCTCTGTGTATTCTTTCTTCTTCTTACAAGGACACCAGGCATTGGAATTAGGGCCCACTCTAATCCAGTGTGGGTGGTTTAGTCGCTTAGCTGTGTCGGACTCTTTGTGACCCCATGGACTGTAGCTCTCCAGGCTCTTCTGTCCATGGGGTTTTCCAGGCAAGAATACTGGAGTGGGTTGCCATTTCCTTCTCCAGGGCATCTTCCTGACCCAGTGATTGAACTCACATCTCCTGTGTCTCCTGCATCACAGGCAGATTCTTTACCCACTGAGCTATCAGGGAGGTCCAGTGTGACCCCATCTTAGTTGCAGACTGCATCTGCTAAGTCACTTCAGTCGTGTCCAACTCTGTGAGACCTCATGGACTGCAGCCTACCAGGCTCCTCCATCCATGGGATATTCCAGGCAAGAGTCCTGGAGTGGGGTGCCATTGCCTTTTCCGAGACTGCATCTACCAAGGCCCTATTTCCAAATAAGGTCACAGTCACAGGTCGTAGGGGCAAGGACTTAGGGGACAAAATTCAAGCCAGTATACCTGGTTTCTTTGGATTACCTGGAGACCATTTGAAGATTCATAGTATGGGAGACTGTGACTCTGGATTTGAGATGTAGAGTTCTAGGTGTGTTCTGTCGTCTTTGAGAAGAGCCCATGGGAATGGCATACTTTGGAGTCTGCTTAAGGTTTTACAGTTTCTGCTTTTTTTGTCTGGAGATTCCCAGATTATGCCTTTGCTCCCTGGTAGATGGCTACTCTTCCTGTCACCTGTTGGCCCAGATTTCATACTCCCTGGAAGTTTAGAGAGTTATTAGGGTTTTCATAGTACTTTTTCATTGTGTCTAATGTAAGTTGTTTTTTGTTTTTTAAGTTATAATGATGCTTCAGGCTGCAAAGAATTTGTTGAAAGAAGAAAAATTGGTACACAGCTATCCCTATGACTGGAGAACTAAGAAACCAGTAGTTATTCGTGCCAGCAAGCAGTGGTTTGTAAATATCACGGATATTAAGACTACAGCCAAGGTATAAAGGGCATCCTGCTGTAAGGGTTGGGTTTATCATTCCCTCATTCATCCCTTCCCCAGGATGAAAGGTTTATCTGTGAGGTTGGGGTAGGGTTTTGAGGGTAGAAGGAATTAAGGCTATTATTAATTGGTTTCATAAAATTGTGGAATTTTAGATCTGGAGGGACCTTGGGTTTCTCCATTCCGTCATGACATATGTGGAAACTCATGCTTAAAAAGGTTAATTAGTTTGCTCTAATTTCCTGCCCAGTGTGAAAGTAGCATAAAATTACGACCTGAGTTCAGCAAATTGTTTAAACTCTCAGAACCTCAGTTTCCTCATCTGTATAAAGGTGATAATAATGCCTACCTCATGAGATACGTGCATAAGAGTTCCCAGAACAGTGTCTGGCACATAATAGGCATTTACCAAAATTCTTTTAAAACCCTTTGCTTGAAGGGTTGAATTGAAATCACAATTCATTTGAAAAGCTATTACTTTGAGCTAACAATTACTTTATAGCTGGCATTTTAAATATTAATTTAAATTAATTAAAGCTCTTTCATTCAATACATAGATGTATCTGTGTGTGTGTGTATCTCATGAATAACTTGATTCTATTAAATGAAAGAACTCAAATACCATATTTTGCTTTTGTTTTTCAAATATATATTTGTTGACCATGCTGAGTGTACAGATACTTTGCTTTACAGCTTGCATATAGCAGTACTGTTATTAGTTGGTTCATTTGTTGGCCTGGCAGTTTGGGGCCCTTGCCAAAGCTATGGAGGCAGTTAATACTTTCTACATTCATGTAGATTGGAGAGCTGTGCTATGGACTGTTTCTTTGCTTTGTTCTGTTTTTTTTACATTTCTCTATAAAGCCTGTTTTTCTTACCTATAAATGTAGTTTGTGACTTTCAGCTCTGCACAGATTTTTGTTGCAGAACATCCGAATCTGATGCTGATGCAGTATGCTGAAGACAAGTTTGTTTTCTTAACTTCCTTATGGAAAATTTTTAGTTAATCTTTGCAGAAATAGAGAAAATAATATACTGCCATGTTTCCATAACCCAACTTCAACAATAATCAACTTTTTGCCAATTTTATTTTTAGCTACATCCCTACTCATTATCTACACTTCCTACCCATTGGATTATTTTAAAGCAACTTTTAGGTATTATGTTTTCCATAAATATTTCATCATATATATCTGACATTTAAAATTAAAACATAATTTTCATGCTGTTATTACCACCTTAAAAAATAATAATTATTCCTTAACTAAACTGTACTACATAAAATTAGGTTGTATTTCAGTATCCTTGTCAACCTAAGATAGGAGCTTATTTCTTAAACATTTAAAAAAGAAACCTGGAAATCAAGTTTCAATTGAGTTTAACTGAAGTTTAATAACGTGTAGTGCTTCTATTAAACCTGTTATTACCAATTTTGATCTAGGAGTGTTTAGAAATTAGTATAAAATCGCTTGTCACTTCTTCAAAGGTGGAGTCTGCTCTTGATGTTATTTATTAGATCCTTTGTGGCCCTGTTTTAATATCGCCTTGTTTGCTCTGAAATCTATGGTTTTTTTGAGATTAGTTTCTCTTTGGCAGGGAGAGGGGGCATGTAAATGCCTATAAACTTCCAAAATAAGGAACTGTATCATGATAAAGAATGGGAGTTCTAGAAAATTTGTTCTGCTTTCTCTCACTGAACTTGATTTGTGAATCAATTGCAGGAATTGTTGAAAAAAGTGAAATTTATTCCTGGATCAGCATTGAATGCCATGGTTGAAATGATGGACAGGCGGCCATACTGGTGCATATCAAGGCAAAGAGTTTGGGGTGTTCCAATTCCTGTGTTTCATCATAAGACAAAAGATGACGTCTTGATCAACAGGTAGAACTCTTTCAAAATTTTTCAGCACTTTAAAGTGAGTTGTATTTTCTTCAAAAATGGAAAAATAGTGGACTATGGAAAACTCTTGATATATGTTAAGTAAAATAGTCTAAAATAACTATCTTTTTTAGGGAAGTAAAATATAAATTTCAAAAAGATCTTTCAGATGGGTGAAGTTTTAACAAATACTGGATTATTTTCAGTATTGATAATTCAGAATTAAAGGCATTGACTTTTTTTCTTTGAGAATTCATTATTCCTGACTGTGTGCCTAGCACTGTGTTGGAGTAAGGTGTCAGGAACCCAAAGTGAGCAGATTGAGTGGCCCAGTATGTAATTTTGATTTAGGAATCAGTGTCAGTCTTTCACTTTGAGTCTGCTTTTTCTCTCAGTAGAAATGGTGTTAGGTAATTGTACAGATAATTTAAAATTTAAGAAACTATAATATAGTTGAATGCACTAGTTATTTCTTCTTTTTTTGCTTAATTTTCTTTTTAATTTGGAAAGATAATACGTGAACCTAGTAAACAATTCAGAATAGAAGAGCTTATACAATAAAAAGGTTTTTTTTTTGCTGGTCATACACTAGACCCTTTTTCTGAGGCAATAGACAAGACTGACATGGTCCCCGCTCTTATTGTGGTAATAACCTAGCTGGTTTATCTTCTGGCAAATTAGGGTGGCTTTCAGGATTGTTACTGTTATTAAGAGATGTGGAAAAGGGAATATTAATCATTTCTTTTGGGAATATATCCTGAATTTTCATTTTTTTGGAAGTAATTTTGTTTCAGATTTTTTTTACTAAGTTATTCTGTAATATGAACGAAGAGTTTGACTACATTTTGGGAAGTATTTTCACATTTTATCAGTTGAGGATCCAGTGAGGATTTTGAGGGCATGGAGGCAGCAAGTAATGGAGAATTCAGGAGACAGCGAGGGGAATTCAACATCATTTTTGTAAAAAGGTTGTGCTTTTCATTGACTACATTATTAGTATGCTGTATGTGGTGTTTTTATGAATATATATATATTAGTTTTTTTTAAAATTGTCGATCCCAGTGTTTTGTTTTAAATTACGTTTCACTGCATGTTGGGTAGTTCTGAGTATCCTTGGTGTGAAGGCTCCTTTTCACTTTGAAATATTCTTGTGTCACGACTTCAGGGAAAATCTGACACCTTCTGGCAACATGCCTCAGAAAGAACTAAAGGATTTGCTTTGAACCCAAAATAGTTTGTTTGCTTCCTTTGTAGAGGATACGGCATTTGAGAAGGGCCTTGAGAATTGAGCAGGAAATGGGGGAAAGTACTTAGCAAGTAGTGGTATTAGAAGCTGAGGAGCCAGAGTGGCAAAAACATAGCACGTATAGGACTGTAATGGGGCTTCGGGGTGTGTGTGAGGGGAGCAGAGAGGTAAACACCCGAGAAAGCTTGACTGGGGCAAACTGAAGTCAGCCTTGAATACCAGGCTAAGGAGTTTAAACTTTTAAGTAGGAGTGAGGAGTAAGAGTGTGTTTTAGAAAAAGAAGCTAGAAGTTAGAGATCAGGAAGTGATTGTAAGATTATTGCAATATTATTACAGTTTCGAGCTAAGACTCTTTGACCCAAATACTGTTGCTTATATTTTTAAAATTTAGAGCTTGATCACATAAAAACTAGTATCTTATTTTCCCTACTGAGAATTAAAGTTGAGATAAATTTACACAAGTATTGCTTAAATTCCTTACCAGGGAGTTTTCCTTGAAGGAAATGTTTATAAAAACACTGTGATTGTTCCTCACTCTTTTCTGCACTTAGAGAGCAAGATTTTTAGGGAGTTTCCCTGAAGTGATTGAAGTGTACCAGTTGTACATATTAGTAAGTAGAGCAAGCTGGTTTATTTGACCATTATTTAATCACTACAACAAAATGGTACCTAGGTCAATTGGTCAGTGACGTAGGTGAAATAAATGTGAGCTTTGTCAGAAAAAACAAGCAGATTTTTTTTAGGTATAATTTGTGTTTTATTTTCAGTCAGTTTGTTTACATGGTGAGTAACAGATTCTTTTCTCTGCATTGAGCTTTGTGTTGCTTGCGTGGTATAGTTGATTTCTGATTTTGAAGTCGCAGAGATATACAGAACATTGGCCTACAGAAATGACAGACAGACTTAGTCACGTTGTCTGTCAATTCATAGGTCATTTTCCTGTACACCATTTCTGAATAATAACTCTAATCCTCTTCCATTTTTGGTCCTTTAAGTGACATAACAGTTGATTTTTTTTTTAATGGATGTTAATTCTTAATTATTTGTCAATTTTTAAATACCACATGAAAGGATGTCTGTGTTTTTTCCTGAATCAAGTGAGAATCAGGTGACCATGATTTTCTTGGTCTTCCTTGAATGTGCCTTTACACTGCAGTGAATTGGCAGCCATCAAAAGTAACAGCATCTCCACTGGAAATTGACGCACAGTCCACATGGAGTTGCTGTTACAATCGATGACGCCGTTAAGAACATCAGAAGGTTCCCTTCGCTTTGCAGGATGAAAGTATAAATTATCTCTTATGTAGTTTCACAGAAGAAAATCTTGATTTATTCTTTCCTACAGAAGTTGAGAGACTGGTAGATATGAAACTTTGATGTTTAATTTTTATTTTGAATTAATGTTCTCATTTGTACTTTATATTCATATTTGTATTTTCTCAAGAAATAATTCCACTTTTGACTTCAGTATCATTGATCATTTATCTTAATCTGTGATATAACATCTTTATAATTTAGGTGGAAATCTATTACTAATTAGTAAAGACAATTACTCTTTATATAATAAAGATAAATATAGAAACTAGGAAGGAAAAAAAGTTATTAAGTTTCTTTCATTTCAGAACATTTAAGTGTTAATGCAATAGTTAACATGCATTTAGGAAACTTAGCCCCTGATTTACAGAAATATGAGAAATTTCATTAGAAACATGCAAGGAATTTCAAATTTGAGTGTTAGATTTAGCTACCTCAAATTTTTGCTTATGTTAATAATAATGACTTATTTGTGAAAAAGTTCGATAGTATTCATCAAGTAAAAATTTCTCCAAAATTGTTTCCTGTCATCTTCAAAATATAGGATTAAATTAAAAACAGACACCACCCGCAATTTCTAGAATTAAATGTAGTAAATAAATATGAAACATTTAGCCTCTTACCTCATTCTTAATTCCAGTGACTTCCAGAAGAAAAAAATATTATAGTCCTTAGCATTTTTGCTTTTATAAAGACAAAACGCAGGGAACTGAAATGACAGCAACAGTTTCTTCATTACCTTATAATCTTAATGCTGTTTGATTTCTAGGAACACGCTAAATAAACTTGAGCCCAGTTGATATCGAAGTTCAGAATGATTGGTTGATGTGGCAGTGGCTGGTTCTACCTAGTGCATTTTCACAGATTGAAACCCAGGAAGGACACATAATATGTGTATTTAGATAAGGCCATTGCGTAAAGTACAAAGTTTTATGATGGACTTATTGCTTTATGAAATGCAGCATTAAGATGGAAGCATAGAGATTATGTAGTGATAAGTGGTTTCACCCACTTTTATTAACAGTAATTTATACTGATCTTTAGGTTATAAGTTAACTGTGTGTTTGTGTTAAGTTTAGCATTTTATTAACAAAGGGGGGATTTCTTATATTTCAAAAGATAAATTTTGACTACTTCTTATGTTCTATTTTTCAGAAGAATAATATCACTAGAAATTGTTTTAAAACTTTAAAGCACAATCTCAATTTTGTAATAAAAAGTTACACTTCTAAGTATTTATCCTAAGGAAGCAAAAGGACTAACATCTCTTACACACTAACATCTCTTGTATAGATATAGATATATAGGTAGATAAATGTAGGGATGTCTAATACAATTGTTTATGAAGAAACATGATATGAAAAAGAAGAAATAAAGTCAGTTTGGGAAGAATTAATAGGTGGCCATTAAAAATTAATAAATTAATAGGTAGCCATTAAAAATGGTAGCTTAGCTCTTTTTTTTTTTATGGTTTTGATAGATTGTTTAATAAAATAGCTACAGGAAAAAAGTCTAGAACATCGTATTATATTCTCATCTTTGTAGAGCTACCCCAAATTCCTCATGAAATTATCCTCATTTAATTTCAGTTTTCAAATTAGAATTTTATCTTCCTTACATTCCTTAGGGAGCCCCTAAATAATTACTAAAATCTGAGCTTATCAGCAGGGGGAGTTAAAAATGAGAATCATCTGTCACAGACTTTAATCCAAGCAGCCTAAGTAGCTTAGCTCTTAATGGTTGCCTGACTCCCTCTGTATGAAAATCAAATAAATGTAGCCCGTCCCAACATTTGGCTGTTTCTAAGTTTTTTACAGTGCTGTAATGAGTACTTTCTGAGCACTTATACAGCATTTACTTGTATTTCTTACCCAAATTACTTTTCAGATTTTGTTTGAATATTAAATTTATCTTTATTTTGCAATCCACTGTGGTCATCTCAAGTGTGAAAGTTATATGTGCTCATTTATTTTTATTGCAAATTTTATTTTTAAAACTGCCACAACTTTTTGGGACATTCAGATCACCAGAGTATATAGGTCAGGAGAAAGTTCTCACTTTGTTATACCAATTCCATGCACTTAAATTTTGATTTGTTTGGGTTATGAGAATGTTTTTATCTTTGAAATCTGCTTTCTTATTTGTTATAAATTTTGTTCAGCTTTTATACTCTAATTCAGAGTTGTCTTTATTTTCCTTTAAAAACATATGTAATATAGTTGTCTAAGATCTCAAAATAGAGTTAAGTTGCAGAAGAAAATGCCTTTAGGGTACATTTAGTACATCATATTTTTATATTTCATGATAAAAAGGAAGGAGCAAGTCTTGGCTCTAAATGTTAGTAAGACTTGGTCTATTAATGTGGCAGAGCTTCTCTCCCCTCTTAAAAATGCTTTGTATTTGTTTTCAGTACACTGGAAAAAAACATTTTTTTTGTTCATCTGTGTATGTTGGGAAGAACACAAAATAGTCATTTTCTTAGTAGTATGTATTTGATTTATGACAGCCTTTTTGAAATTAGATTTTTTAAAGCTACTACAGGATTATTTTCATTGGTGTAGATAACATTGTGTGGTTACATCGATTTTAGTAAGTATTATTAGGTAAAGTAAAAGAAAAACAAAATAAAACTTTCCTCGTCACTGAAATAAGGGACTTTTATGTGTTAAAAAGCATATTTGCAAATAAGGTTTACATACTACAATACTGAACTTTTTATATTGGACCATTATTTTGTATATGTAAATAAACTACCTATATCTTTATAAGGAAATGTAGCAATTAAAACTTCAACTTTAGTTAGGCTAGAAGTGGTTAACTAAACTTGATGGGATTCTATAATAATAGTTACCTTAATAACATGTCAGTTGCAAAATTGAAATCTTTCTTTGCTGTTGGGTATTTTTCATTACAGACTCTCACTAAGATACTTGAATATAGTTAAGTGATAATTAAAATATAATTCTGAAACTTCATTGAATTTATCTGTGACTTAGCAATATAAAAAATAATTTCATTATAGTTGGATTAGGCATTCTGAAATGGATATGCAAGTATCATCTACAATTGTAAGGAGACTAAAATATTAGGACTTTTTTTTAAGAATAAAAATTTTCTAGCCAAGATGTGGAAGCAACCTGTGTCCATTGATTGAGGAAGGGATAAAGGAGATGTGGTACATATGTACAGTGGAATATTATTCAGCCATTAGAAAGAATGAAACAGTGCCATTTATAGGAGCATGGATGGACCTAGAAATTACCGTACTGAGTGAAGTAAGTCAGACAGAGAAGGAGAAATACCACATGGCATCCCTTATATGTGGAAACTAAAAAGAAATGGTACAGATGAACTTACAAAACAGAAAGAGACCCACAGAAAATGAGCTTATGGTTGCCAGCAGGAAGGGGTAGTTAGGGAGTTTGAGATGGACATGTACACACTGCTGTGTTTAAAATGCGTGACAGCAGGGACCTGCCGTGTAGCACATGGAACTCTGCTCGAGGTAACGTGGCAGCCTGGCTGGGAGGGGCGTTTGGGGGAGAATGGACGCACGTATATGTGCGGCTGAGTCCCTTCACTGTTCACCTGAAACTGTCACAGCATTGTTAATCGGCTGTACCCCAGTACAAAATAAAAAGTTCAAAAGAAAACAAAAAATAAAAAATTTCAAATAGTCTTCCTTCTCCCAGCATTCCCAATACCCATAGAAACTGAAGCTCAGAAGAATAACGTGCTGTATCCCTGTCAGTGTCTAGTAAGTTGCAGGTAGACTCTGGTCTTTGGACTTGGTGCTTGCTCTGTCAGCGCACTTGTCTCTGGAGACTTCCTGCTCCTGACTTGTCTCGGGTTCACGCCTTCATCCTGCATGGGTACTGAGGGTCTTTTTGCCTTTGCCCAGCAAACCCCAGAGAAGGGGAGTATGAGTTCACAGATGCAGTGTTTGTCTTCGTAAAAGACTTAGAAAGGCTGAAAGTGAAAGTCACTCAGTCGTGTCTGACTTTTTGTGACCCCATGGACTGTAGCCCACCGGGCTCCTCTGTCCATGGAATTCTCCAGGCCAGAATACTAGAGTGGGTAAGCCGTTCCCTCCTCTAAGGGATCTTCCCAACCCAGGGATCAAACCCAGGTTTCCCTCATTGCAGGTGGATTTTTTACCCTTTGAGCCACTAGGGAAGCCCAGAAAGGCTGAAAGGAGAAGTAAAGCAGAATTGAGCCATGATTTGGGAGACACAGTTTCAAGGCCTCGCTTTTAATTGTGTTACTTGCTTATAAGGCCCAGCATTTAAGGAACCCCAAGACACAGAACAGTTTATCTGTCACTTTAGCCATTTTTAAATGAATCCAATTAGAGAGGTCTTATAAAGTCCTTTTATTAATAAAGGTATACACATAAATATATATATATAAAACTTGTATATACACAAAAACTACTTTGAGTAATAAAATCCTAACATCATGGGAACCCACTCCAGTATTCTTGCCTGGAGAATCCTTTGATAGTATCTCTTTTTTGTTCTAAGAGTAATAGCGTTAGATTTATTCAGATTTTCTATTATAGTATATTCAGTTTTCTTAACTGATACAGTGTTCTGTGTAAACTATATAAAATAGTAATATGTAACTAAATATTGTCATATAACTAGGTAGTTATTGCACAAAGTTTTTATGGTCTCATGTCACAAAAAGTTTATCTTTACTGTTAAAGTCCATATGAAATGTGTGACTGTATTAGAAATATGGACTTGTGCCCATTTACACATCCTTATGATTTATAATTTCTTCAAAATAAATGTAGCGTCATACTTTTTCAGTCTATTCTTTGAAGTATAACCAACTTAAGTATTTTGGTTTTCAATTTGTAGAGCATATTTAAGTTATAACACCCATTTGGTTTTTGCCTCCCATAGCAATTTTTCATAAACACTTCATTTTATCTGAATTATCAGACTTAGAGAGATTTAGTGATTCATAATACATGGTCATGATTAATAACAAGTAGATCCAGGTCAGGAGCATAGAGGTTTTTTCTATCCACTCCTTCCATTTCTACCAACTCTTGTAGACCTGCATTCTTAGTTACTTGTGTTAATGGAGTGTGGTAGAAAGGAGGATAATTCAAAAGTCGGCTTTAGTATACATACTTTAATCTTTAAATATTAATATGTATGTGTGTGATATGTGTTTTGGTAATTGGTTAACAAAATTAACTGTAAAGTTTCCTGACTTCAGAGAATCAGTTTAAATAATAGATATTGATTACATCAAATCAGATCAGATCAGTCGCTCAGTCGTGTCTGACTCTTTGCCACCCCATGAATCGCAGCACGCCAGGCCTCCCTGTCCATCACCAACTCCCAGAGTTCACCCAGACTCACGTCCATCGAGTCTGTGATGCCATCCAGCCATCTCATCCTCTGTCGTCCCCTTCTCCTCCTGCCTCCAATCCCTCCCAGCATCAGAGTCTTTTCCAATGAGTCAACTCTTCGCATGAGGTGGCCACAGTACTGGAGTTTCAGCTTTAGCATCATTCCTTTCAAAGAAATCCCAGGGCTGATCTCCTTCAGAATGGACTGGTTGGATCTCCTTGCAGTCCAAGGGATTCTCAAGAGTCTTCTCTTACATTCTTCTTCTTCTTCTCTTATTATTGCTTACATAATGTCCATTAATATTGCCAGACAGGGGTACTCTTTCTGCCCCCTTCTGATGCCTATGTCAGAAGCTTTCTCTATCTCCTTTATACTTTAATAAAACTTTACTACACACACACACAAAAATAAAAATAAAAAGCCTCTTGATGAAAGTGAAAGAGGAGAGTGGAAAAGTTGGCTTAAAGCTCAGAAAAAAAAAAAATATGTGCCAGACACTGTTCTAGGCATTTTGCATATAAGCTCAATTAATATCCATAATAGCTCTCTTAATGATACTTTATTATTTGCATTTTTGCAAACTAAGTAAGGTACAGAATATTGAGTGCTTTGCCCAGGGTCACATAGCTAGTAAGTGATAGGGTCAGGAATTAAATGAAAGTTCTCTGGCTCTGGGGTCCATGTTCTTTTTTTAAATTTATTTTATTGAAGTATAGTTGGTTTACAATGTTGTGTTAATTTCTACTATATAGCAAAGTGACTCAGCTGTGTGTGTGTATATATATGTATACACACACATTCTGTTTCATATTCCTTTCCATTCTAGTTTTTCACAGGACCCTGAATATGTTTCCCTGTGCTATGCAGCAGGCCCCTGTTGCTTACTCTTTCTATATGTAATAGTTTGCGTCTACTAACCCCAAGCTCCCAATCGAGCCATGCAACCCTCCTTGGCAACCTCTGTTCTCTGTGTCTGTGAGTCTCTTTCTGTTTCATGGATAGCTTCATTTGTGTCACATTTTAGATTCCTTGTATTAGTAGTATCATATAGTATTTGTCTTTCTCTGTCTGACTTCACTTAGTATGATAACTTCTAGGTTCCTCCATGTTGAAGCAAAATGGCATTATTTTGTTCTTTTTTGTGGCTGAGTAATATTCCGTGTGTGTGTGTGTGTGTGTGTGTGTGTGTGTGTGTGTGTGTGTACACACCACATTTTCTCTCTCTGTTCTTCCATTGATGGATATTTAGGTTGCTTTCATGTCTTGGCTGTTGTAAATATTGCTCTGTGAACATAAGGGTACCTGTATCTTTTCCGATTATAGTTTTCTCTGGATATGTTCCCAGGAGTGGGATTGTAGGATTATACGGCAGCTCTAGTTTTAGTTTTTTGAGGACTCTTCGCACTGTTTCCATAGTGGCTTCACCAGTTCACATTCCTACCAACAGTGTAGGAGGGTTCCATTTTCTCCACACATGCTCTGTTTTCTTGACCACTGTATTCTGACTTGGTGGAAAGCAGCTGGGGAAGTTGTAGTGTTCATAAAGCTGTGATAATAAATTAAAAGTATTTTATTCCTGTGAGAAAATTTAGTGTAGAATTTTCCCTGAGTTTAATTTTCAAATGATTTATAACTATGTATCTTTATCTTCCCAAAGATATGATCAGTTTCAGTATGCATTTGATACACATTTACTGGCTTTCTTTTGTGTGTTAGGCATGCATTAAGTTTTACTGGATCATCTCATCTAGTTTGTAGTCATCCTGACAAAAGTATCCAGGATCACTAAAATGCAAGTTCCACTATGGTGGGAATCTTATCCGCCTTGTTAACTGCTGTAACTCTAGTGCCTCGAACAGTGACCAAGATGTTGGAGTACTCAGTAAATGGTTTTGAATAAAAATTGTACTATTAGTCTTAACAGAAGGGACAGTCAAAACTTAGAGAACTTTTACTACTGTGTGTGTCATGTATATGAAAAGTAGCAGTTGGGAGATAAGCCTGGATATCTGTTACCAAAACCCATGCTCTGGTACAGCATGGCCTCTTATGCAGATGAATTTGGATTCAGTCCTGTAAGCAGTGAGGGGGCACTGGAAGTTTCTGAGACAGGGTTGGTGTGATAAAAGCAATTTTAGGAATGCAGAGATGTATCCTATAAATTAAATTACATGTGTCATATAAAGGAATGCGAATAGGGGAAAAGTCAGACCATTGCACCAGTCTGGTAGGAGGCAGAGAGGTTGGACTAATACTAGTATCTGAACAAAGAACAAATTTGAGTACCATTTTAAGGTGGAACTGAGAGAATGTATTGGCTTAATTTGAGCAGAAATTGGAGGAGGTAGATAATTAAGAGGTTTTGAATATAGGTACTTGGATAGAAAATAGAAACAGGGCAATTAGTAACCAAAAAAGAGGTATCAGGAGATATCCTTATTTAAAAAAAACACAACTTTTTTTCCTTTTTCTTTTAAGGTCTACTTATGACCAATGACAGTAGCAACGAAGTAATCAAATAATTGAAGATAATATGACTAAAGTTTGGGGGAAAGATAGGAAAAAATGTCCTGCATATTGGGAAAAATACCCTGCAGATAGGGGAAAAAAATCACCACTTTGTAATTTTTTAAATGTTTGCTATTAACCACAGTAACTAATTGAACAGTTTTGCTTTGTCCACCTGAAAATAGCCAAACCATCGAGCACATTATTCAACTAGTGGAAGAGCATGGCAGTGATATCTGGTGGACTCTTCCCCCGGAGCAACTTCTTCCGAAAGAAGTCTTATCTCAGGTACGTTTCCATTGGACTTAAACAGCCTTTGTGTGTATTGCATGATTTAATGACAACACGAGAGGTTCCTGAGAGTTAAAAAGTAGTGATGCTATCATGTCAAGTTCATGAGTTTAGTCATCATAAACTAGGAGCCAGAGCAGTTTGAGAGTAGACAGTTTGATTTCAGGAGAGAAGCTGGGTGTTTGTGGAGCAGCAGAGGCTGAGTGGGGGGGGGCAGTTTGCTGTCTCTCCGGGGGCCAGGATTGACTGCAACTGCTCTGTTGGTTGAGTAGAGACACGTGTGATGTGGGAGAATAGTGCCTAACACTGGTGCATCAGGGCCTTCATAGGACATGAGTTCAATGGCATTGTACATGGAGAAATCCAAACTGGAAGATAATTGCAAGAAAATGAACACAATTTACATTTACATTAATACATGTGTAGGTGGCCACAGTCACTTGTACATGTAGATGAAGTAGTGAAGTAGTTGTCCCTAATGGCAAAATACTTAAGAAATGTCAGTGTAAAATGTGAATTTAATGGTTGTATTTCATTTTCTTAAGACTTTTTTTGGATATTAATTGTAAGTATCATGGTCTTTGTGTAATTAAAATATTTTTACGTTGTCTTATTAGGTCGGTGGTCCCGATGCGTTGGAGTATGTGCCAGGTCAGGATATTTTGGACATCTGGTTTGATAGTGGAACTTCATGGTCTAATGTTCTCCCAGGTAATCTAAAACAAGAGGTCTATTGCCTGTCAGGCAGTTTTGAAAATTAATGCTATCAGAAGAAATCTCTAATCAAGAACTTTTTTTTTTTTGCTTTTTTTGGAAGTATATCTCCTACTATAGTATAATTTTAAACCTGAAAGAGCCACTGGCAATCATTTAATCCAGTGTCTTCTATGAAATTTTATATAGAACCATAATACATAAGATAAATAAAGGTGGGAATTTTCTTCTTCCTCCCAATCAGCTCGTTCTCTTTGACCTCCTTGGCAGCCCCAAGGTACTGAGTTCTGTAAAACCAAGTGTGGAAATCACTGAAATAGCCTGACCGCATCTCATTTTTCAGAAAAGGACATGAGATTGAATTAGAATCACATTAGTTGGTGGTCACACAGGTTAGTGTCAGAGTAGAACTCGGGCACCCTGCTTTTCCGTTCTTATTCTTTGGTACTCCATTACCTTCTCACAGCTTTCTCCCCTCTTGCCACAGACAACTGACTGGTTTCTCCTTGCTCATGGTTAGGGTGAGCTTTTGACTCCATGGATAAAGAGGAAGGAGAGATTAGGCAGGGATCAGAAGGGAGTAGTAGCAGGCGCACAAAGGGTGCGTTTAGATGTGAGCAGATGCCTTCAAGGATACTAAGCGAAAGGGGAGAGGTAAAGTGTCCTCACTGAGAGCTTACGGACAGGTACCGGGAGGTTACAGGGATGAGGCGGTTTCCTTTCTGGAGCAAAGGAATATGGAAAAACGCCTTGCATGCTCCATTCACCATTGTTGAAGGGATTGACCAAAATCGTGGTAGGTTTTACTTGGGGTATCCTTCTGGTAGTAGGCCTCGTTATTGAGAGGACATTAGCATGATTCCTAGCAGGTAAATGTGTTCCACTGTTTGGGCCTTTCTTTCCACCTAGGAAATTTGAGAAGTAAAATACACATAAATTCATGTTCACTCTGTTTTATAGCTAAAGTGTACATAAAAATTCATAATCAAATATAAGTTAATGTATAGTATGATTTTTATGTAGTAATGTTCAGTTGTAGTAATGTTTAATAGCAACAATATTAAATAGTTTCTAATATTGTACTCAAGAGAAAATATTGCCAGTTTAGGCACTTTGTTTTCCTAAATTATATTGAAAATGTAAGCAGATAACACTCCATAAGGTTGGTAGGTAGGTTAAGTAGTGTTATAAACAGGAAAAAGAGTTACCTCCTACTGTGTTTAGAGTAACATCCTGCATTTCAAAATTGCATATGCCATATATGAAATAGTGCTTTTGAAGTATTTTTCAAAGTTCATTAGCTGCTTCAGCCTTGATGCGATAATGTTGATTGTAAAAACTCCCCTCTAGAGTTACTCTGAGAATTAAATGACAACAATAAGGTTATTAGATACTCAGCAAATAACTGCTGAATTAATAAAAATAGTAGTTTATTTTCACTAAAGATTTAACTGGTAATACTGATAATTGACAGTCATTATGAATTAGTTTCTAATTTAGATAATATTTTAGCTGTCTGTTGTTTGGAAGATCATACTGCAAAGTTTATTTATCTTGGTTAATAAATTGACAGTAAAGGTAACAGCTGAGGTGAATGTAGTGTGGCCATTGGGTGGAGGATGACACAAGAAATAGGCAACATGATTACTTTTAATATTTTAATAAGTATTCATTTCCATTTTTTAACTTTAATTGACTTAGATTTCTGTGTTTTTTTTCCATATTTATTTTGGAGGTACTGACCAAAGAGCAGATTTGTACTTGGAAGGAAAAGACCAGCTTGGGGGGTGGTTTCAGTCTTCCTTATTAACAAGTGTGGCAGCAAGGAATAAGTCGCCTTTTAAGTAAGTATTACACCTGGGCTGAACGAGTGAGCATACCTTGAGTATTTCTGCTGAGTACTTGCCAGTGTGAAATAATATGTGCTGAATAATATGTATGTGATAAAACACTGCCCTTAGTTAGTTTGCAGGCTTCAATCTCATGAGAGAAATGTTTGAAGTAAAAAAAAAAAATAAGACACAAAGGAGACAGTAATACAGAAAAGTTCTTTCACTCTGATACAGATCCTAAGTCCCAGAAGTAAAACCGGCATTGACTGGCGTAGTAGAGAAACCCACGAGAGCTTGACCTTAAATATGGTAGACACGGATAGATGTAGAGAGGATACTCCAGTTTCACTAGGGACAGTCTTGATCAGATACCTTATATTTGTAATTTCCGCAAGTGGTTAATGAACTGAAACATTTTTTTAGTGAATTTTATTAAATTTGGGGTTCTTATTTCGTTACAGATAATAGCTTTTCCTTATTCAAATATGTGGATTCTACCCAGAACGATTCTTAAATGGCTTAAGATTTTTGCCATCTCAAAATGAAAACTCTTCTCAGAGTAATCGGCATGTTTATGTTTCTAGTATAACATGCTTTTAAAAGTCAATGGAACAGATATATTTCTCAAATTGCCTTTTTGAACAAAGATAATTTTGTGGTGATAATTTTTTTTAAGACATACTTTTTCTGGTTAGTTTTAATGATCAAAATCAGTACATTATAGATGATCAGAAGACAATTGTTTAGTGAATGTAAGCATAAAAATATTTTCTGTGTATAGAGAGGTTAGTATTTAATAATCAGGATAAATAAGCAGCTTAGAATTATACTTTGAAGAAAAATTTTCATATATATTCTGGCAAGAAAAATTTTTTATATTTGTGTCAAACTAAGACACTCTTTTTAAGCTATAAGTCATCTTCAAAATGTCCATCATAATTGTGTTTATTAGTATGGTAGCTCATTTGTCTTCTTAGGACAGTGGTTGTTCATGGATTTACCCTTGGAGAAAAGGGAGAAAAGATGTCCAAGTCTCTTGGGAATATCATTGATCCTGATGTTGTCATCAATGGAGGACAAGTAAGTGGTTCCCTAAAAACTCATTTTATTTTTGTTTTAAGGCTCTTAATTTGGCAGCAAGACCCTTAATATAGTTACTTCAATGTAAAAAAAACTCACAAAACTGATTTTTATACTCGTAGCAAACGCTTTACCATGTTTTAAATCTAGACTCTTTAAGTTTTGTGTGACTTTTTTGAAAATGTGAAGGATTGGGATTGTTGTGGCTTTTTTGACTTATTTCAGGTCTGAATCTCCAGTTAGGTTCACGCTATCCCTTTTTTAATGGTCTGAACTTTAAAACTTTATAAACTATGGTTTTACAGTTAAATAGAAACAGTATAAGAAAAAAAATGAGACAGCAACTTTCATTCTTGGACATTATACACTTTAAAGCAACTCATTAAAGAATATCAAATCTGGGGCTGCTGGTAATTTGGTTTATTTTGGAGTTGCTTTCAGAAAAGATACTGCTTATCTGTTCTTTAACCCTGTCGGCTTTTAACTGCCCTCCTAGAGTCCAGTAATCACATCTCTTGGTCAGAGTAGCCTGGGCATACCGAGAGGGAAGCACCACTCCTGCTCCACCCCGGCCCGTCCCCCATCGCAGGGCATCCAGGGCAGTACTCTGACTGCCCGCCTGCCGTAGTAGCTGTTTACAGATACCTCAGGGAAGACACTGCACCAGGCCGCAGGCCATACTCCCCCTTTTCCAGTTGCGTTGTTTTTTTAGATGCAGCCGGATCTCTGAAATTGTTAGCTTATTTCATTACAATACAGGTACATTTTATGATCATGTTGTATTCAAGCATTTCAGAATAGGAGTCTTACCTAAACACCTGTTCATCAAATTGTCATCAAAAGCTATTTATTGGTATGTTTTTTTTTTCCCTCAATGAAAAGGATCACAGCAAAGAGCCCCCCTATGGTGCTGACGTGCTTCGCTGGTGGGTTGCCGAGTCCAACGTCTTCACTGAAGTCACAATTAGTCCATCTCTACTGAACGCTGCCAGAGATGACATTAGCAAGGTCGGATCACTCCTCTTTCTGTTCCTTACTATTCCTGAATGAAAGGTTACTGAGTCCTTGTTAAACTAATGAGGTGCGTTTTGTTGGCACTTGCACAACTGAATGAAAATGCGTTCTCCACATGTTGTGAGCTTTAAAAAATAGCGTATGTTAATTTATTTGTTTAGACATGTAAGTGGTAATGTTAACATTTTTATATACTGTCTTTTTAATATTATATGTAATTACGCTGATTTTAATATACTTTCTGTGTGCTCAATGACCATTCACATTTATTCCATTTATTTTTACCTGCAAAATATTCTCATCTACACTGATGAACAGACTGGGCCACTGACAGGTGATTTGCCCTAAAATTTTAAAGAAATATAAAGAAAACTCAGTTTTATTTATAAATTACAATGGTTGTTTCTATAACTGAGCTTTTGAAATGAGATGGTGTTTTTTTTGCACTTTGTCTTATTTAAAAGGAATGATATAAAAATAAAGTATTCCATTAGGAAGGTAACATGAGTTGGATAAAAATTATAGAAAAATAAAACAATTTCAGTAATAATTGAAGGACTCATATTTTTTGACTGCATATTTCTTTTTTCTCAATGTTTCTAGCTTAGGAATACACTCCGCTTTCTTTTGGGAAATGTGGCTGGTTTCAACCCAGAAACAGATTCCATCCCTGTCAACAGCATGTATGTCATAGACCAGTACATGCTACACTTACTGCAGGATTTGGCAAACAAGGTGAGTGAGCATTAATACGCTTTTGGAGGTAGCACAGTTGGGGTGCATGTTGAGTGGAACCAACTTTGTTAGAAACAGTAACTAAAGCACTGAGGAAAGTTATACTTGATCAGTTCCACATGTTCCTAGGTTGACTAGGTATGAAGTCTTAGAATTCTTCTGGTTTCTCAAAAAAGACGAGAGTAGTGCCTGGTGGCAAAACTAGGCCAGGCTTCTCCTCAGACCACATTTTCCTCTGAAAATCAGCTCCATGTATAAGAAGGAATAAAGTTGAGGTGTACTTTTATTTGTCTGCAGATGTATAGAAATAGCCATCTCAAAAGTACAGCAGTAACTGAAATGACAGTTCTTAATGTGTCTTGTAAAATACTCTCTCATATATAAACACAAGTAATTTGTATTTTCTCAAAAATTGGAATTGCTTGCACTTAAGTCAGAGTTGTACATATAGACTTTTGCCCAGTTTTATTTTTTTTTGTATAAATGAGGGAACATTGGTAACTTTTACCCTTTGCTGTTTTAGAATAATGCTGTTTCATCACTTAAAACTTGATCTTTTCATTTGATGCCTGTTCTTTTGTAGAGTCCAGGGTAAATTATTCTTTTTTTTTTTTCTGAGAATAGTAGTCTTTCATATCCAGAAATAACCTTTCAAAGATCCTTAAATGCTCTCGCATTTTTCCTGTTTTGTGTTTGTCTGCCTTTGAAACGTATTTTTGAAAAGGAACATATTCTGCTCATGACGACTTGCATTTTTATTTGCTTATCCCAGCTTCCAAATTTATTTTGGTTTTGTTCCCTAGATTAATGATTCATATAAGCAGTATGACTTTGGAAAGGTTGTTCGGCTTTTACAAGCATTTTATACCAGGGAACTCTCCAATTTTTATTTCAGCATAATCAAAGACAGGTATGTATGACTGAACATTCAAATGCTTAACAAACAGTGCTTGACTGTCTACTCTGCTCGGCAAATGTTGGAAAGCAGAGGCCAGCAGTGGGGGGCCTGGGCCATTATTAAGAAGTTGGATTCTTGAGTCAAGTCTGATTGGGCAGTTTCACCCTGCTACTTGCTAGTTTGATGAGCTGAGGCAATTTATCCTATAATCTCAGTTTCTTTATTCATAAAATGGTGATGATAATACCTATCTCAGAAAGTGGAAATGAAAAGATACAATATGAGTAGCATACTCAATGCTGTGTTTGACAAAGCAAGTCCTCAATAAGTAGTAGCTGTGACTGTGAGGGCATGAACACAGTGCTTGTTTTCAGGAGTTTGCTGGCCTTTAGGCGGGAGAAGTATTCAGGTAATTATTAATATAATAACATCATATAACATCAATGATGCCCTTTTAGAGGCAGGCTGCATGCTGTCTTCATGTTTTGCTCCTGTAGTAACTCAGCCAGTGTGAAGTGCCCGCCCTACTCATCAGCACCTCAGGGACCTTCTACTGGGATTACAAATCCCAGTCCTTCCCTTGACGTGCTGATAGGGTCATAAGTAAGGGTGGGGTGCCTGCATGCTTGCTAAGTCGCTCAGTTGTGTCCTACTCTTTGTGACCCCATGGACTGTAGCCCGCCAGGTTCCTCTGTCCATGGAGACCCTCCAGGCAAGAACACTGGAGTGGGTTGCCATGCCCTCCTCCAGAGGATCGTCTCAACCCAGGGATCAAACCTGGGTGCCCTGCATTGCAGGCAGATTCTTTTACCACCTGAGCCACCAGGGAAGACTGTAGGCCTGGGGACTCGAATCTTAAATGCCATCAACTGACGTACTCATTTTCTGTTCACTGAGTTGTCTAGATTCTAGCTATTATCGATCTGTAAAACAGAATTGGACATAGCATAGCTCTGAGTTTTTGAGGAGGTGAGCACACCTGGAAGGAGTCAAGTGGAATAGAGGATGTAGTCAGAAGCGCTGTATGATGGAATATTTTATCCTCTAATTAGAAGACAGAGCCATAGGCTTAGGCACCTTCAGAATAAGCTCAGCCTGAGGCCGGTCCCACCTTGGCCGTGATTGTGTACAGCATGTTGTCAACTGCTCAATAAGTTGTTCTTGTCCAGGCTTTATTGTGAAAATGCAGATGATCCCAAACGACGCTCTTGTCAGACTGCATTAGCTGAAATTTTGGATGTAATGGTTCGCTCTTTTGCTCCCATTCTTCCTCACTTGGCTGAAGAGGTATTCCAGCACATACCCTATATTAAAGGTAAGAAATATTGATTTGTTCTCTGAGTGAGAAAGACCCGGGCTGAGGGTGCAGCATCTCCTTTTATCTGCTTCAAGTAAGAGGCACACACTCATCTATTAATACAGTGCCTGCTTTGTGGCACCATGCGTCTTGGTTCAGCAACTTTAGTTTCTGCATCTCATCTGTGTGTAGAGGACTAGGATGAATTTCAGCATATCTTTCAAGCCACTTTAAAATGCTTTCTGAAATATATTAGCAGCTTGGCTATACTGAGAAGTCACTTTTTCTTATATACCTTTATAAATGTCAGAAATATATTTTCAGTTCAGTTCAGTCGCTCAGTCATGTCCGACTCTTTGCAACCCCATGAATCGCAGCACACCAGGCTTCCCTGTCCATCACCAACTCCCGGAGTTCACTCAGACTCACGTCCATCGAGTCAGTGATGCCATCCAGCCATCTCATCCTCTGCCGTCCCCTTCTCCTCCTGCCCCCAATCCCTCCCAGCATCAGAGTCTTTTCCAATGAGTCAACTCTTTGCATGAGGTGGCCAAAGTACTGGAGTTTCAGCTTTAGCATCATTCCCTCCAAAGAACACCCAGGGCTGGTCTCCTTCAGAATGGACTGGTTGGATCTCCTTGCAGTCCAAGGGACTCTCAAGAGTCTTCGTATAGTGCCTGCTAGTGAATAGTTTTCTAATTTTTTTTCTGTCTGATTACATTAAACTTAGAGAAAATTAGAAATTTTACAGTGAGGATGTCACTCCTGATCTTATAACCCACAGACATCTACTGTAATATTGGGATATTTCTATTTTAGTTTCTTCTGGGCATCTTCTGAGATCTTACTGTATATCTTGTCCTTTGTTTACATTTCCAAATGTTGATGTAAATATTTGGTAAGCATTTAGGATGCCAACAAAGGTCCATATAGTCAAAGCTATGGTCTTTCCAGTAGTTATGTATGGATGTGAGAGTTGGACCATAAAGAAGTCTGAGTGCTGAAGAATTGATGTTTTTGAATTGTGGTGTTGGAGGAGACTCTTGAGAGTCCTTTGGGTTGCAAGGAGATCAAACCAATCAATCCTAAAGGCAATCAGCCCTGACTGTTCATTGGAAGAACTGATGTTAAAGCTGAAACTCCAATACTTTGGCCACCTGATGTGAAGAGCTGACTCATTGGAAAAGACCCTGATGCTGGGAAAGATTGAAGGCAGTAGGGGAAGGGGACAAGAGAGGATGAGATGGTTGGATGGCATCACCGACTCAGTGGACATGAGTTTGAGCAAGCTCCAGGAGTTGGTGAAGGACAGGAAAGCCTGGCACACTGCCATCTTATGGGGTTGCAAAGAGTCAAACATGACGTAGCAACTGAACAACAACCATATTAATTATTACCCACAAATAACAATCCTTATTTCCCATGAATACTAAACGTGTGATGGTTTGAGTTTTATATACAGTTTAAAAATATATATAAATTGGTTTAACTTTTTTTTTTTTAAGAACCCAAGAGTGTTTTTCGTACTGGGTGGATTAAAACCAGTTCTATCTGGAAGAAACCTGGACTGGAAGAAGCCATAGAAAGCGCGTGTGCAATGAGAGATTCATTTCTTGGAAGCATTCCTGGCAAAAATGCAGCTGAGTATGAGGTGATCATTGTGATTGAGCCTGGGCTGCTTTTTGAGATCATGGAGGTGAGTCACAGTTTGTTCCTTTTGAAATGGGGTTCATATCAAAGTGCTCCATGTAAAATCTGGTTTCAGAAGATGTCGATGTAAATCAGTTCAGTTCAGTCGCTCAGTTGTGTCCAACTCTTTGCGACCCCGTGAATTGCAGCACGCCAGGCCTCCCTGTCCATCACCAACTCCCGGAGTTTACCCAAACTCATGTCCATAGAGTTGGTGATGCCATCCAGCCATCTCATCCTCTGTCGTCCCCTTCTCCTCGTGCCCCAAATCCCTCCCAGCATCAGGGTCTTTTCCAATGAGTCAACTCTTCACATGAGGTGGCCAAAGTATTGGAGTTTCAACTTCAGCATCAGTCCTTCCAGTGAACACCCAGGACTGATCTCCTTTAGGATGGACTGGTTGGATCTCCTTGCAGTCCAAGGGACTCTCAAGAGTCTTCTCCAACACCACAGCTCAGAAGCATCAATTCTTTGGTGCTCAGCTTTTTCACAGTCCAACTCTCACATCCATACATGACTACTGGAAAAACCATAGCCTTGACTAGATGGACCTTTGTTGGCAAAGTAATGTCTCTGCTTTTGAATATGCTATCTAGGATGGTCATAACTTTCCTTTCAAGGAGTAAGTGTCTTTTAATTTCATGGCTGCAGTCACCATCTGCAGTGATTTTGGAGCCCAAAAAATAGTCTTGACAGTGTTTCCACTGTTTCCCCATCTATTTCCCATGAAGTGATGGGACCAGATGCCATGATCTTAGTTTTCTGATTGTTGAGCTTTAAGCCAGCTTTTTCACTCCCCTCTTTCATTTTCATCAAGAGGCTTTTTAGTTCCTCTTCACTTTCTGCCATAAGGGTGGTGTCATCTGCATATCTGAGGTTATTGATATTTCTCCCGGGAATCTTGATTCCAGCTTGTGCTTCTTCAGCCCAGCATTTCTCATGATGTACTCTGCATATAAGCTAAATAAGCAGGGTGACAATATGCAGCCTTGACGTACTCCTTTTCCTATTTGGAACCAGTCTGTTGTTCCATGTTCAGTTCTAACTGTTGCTTCCTCACCTGCATATAGGTTTCTCAAGAGGCAGGTCAGGTGGTCTGGTATTCGTATCTCTTTCAGAATTTTCCAGTTTATTGTGATCCACACAGTCAAAGGCTTTGGCCTAGTCAATAAAGCAGAAATAGATGTTTTTCTGGAACTTTCTTGCTTTTTCCATGATCCAGCGGATGTTGGAAATTTGATCTCTGATTCCTCTGCCTTTTCTGAAACCAGCTTGAACATCTGGAAGTTCACGGTTCTCGTATTGCTGAAGCCTGGCTTGGAGAATTTTGAGCATTACTTTACTAGCGTGTGAGATGAGTGCAATTGTGTGGTAGTTGGAGCATTCTTTGGCATTGCCTTTCTTTGGGATTGGAATGAAAACTGACCTTTTCCAGTCCAGTGGCCACTGCTGAGTTTTCCAAATTTTCTGGCATATTGAGTGCAGCACTTTCACAGCATCATCTTTCAGGATTTGAAATGGCTCAACTGGAATTCCATCACCTCCACTAGCTTTGTTTGTAATGATGCTTTCTAAGGCCCACTTGACTTCACATTCCAGGATGTCTGGCTCTAGGTGAGTGATTACACCATCGTGATTATCTTGGTCCTGAAGATCTTTTTTGTACAGTTCTTCTGTGTATTCTTGCTACCTCTTCTTAATATCTTCTGCTTCTGTTAGGTCCATACCATTTCTGTCCTTTATCGAGCCCATCTTTGCATGAAATGTTCCCTTAGTATCTCTAATTTTCTTGAAGAGATCTCTAGTCTTTCCCATTCTGTTGTTTTCCTCTATTTCCTTGCATTGATAGCTGAGGAAGGCTTTCTTATCTCTCCTTGCTGTTCTTTGGAACTCTGCATTCAAACGGGTATATCTTTCGTTTCTCTTTTGCTTTTTGCTTCTCTTCTTTCACAGCTATTTGTAAGGCCTCCTCAGACAGCCATTTTGCTTTTTTGCATTTCTTTTCCATGGGGATGGTCTTGATAGTACATTAAAAAAAAAATTTGTAAGTTAGGATTTCTGTCTTCTAATCCTAATATTAATCACTGATTCTTTGTTTCCAACCTCTGTGTGTTTCCTTTTTCTTCTCTTACAAAACATGTACTCTGTTGCTACTTATTTTTTATAGGTTGGGACAGGAAGGTTTAATAAAGTTCTATTTGAAACATGAGCCCTCAGGGCTAGTTAGACAACAGGCAGCACCTGGCAGTAATATCTGAATACACAAAAATTGGGAGTTTTGTGTTAAGGGTCTGGTTTTCTGAGAATTTTATCCATCTGGACAAGACTCAAAACAAAAAAATTTTTTTTCATCTTTTACTCATGAGTTCTGAAGAAAATTCATT
This sequence comes from Bos taurus, assembly GCF_002263795.3. Taxonomy (NCBI): domain Eukaryota; kingdom Metazoa; phylum Chordata; class Mammalia; order Artiodactyla; family Bovidae; genus Bos; species Bos taurus. The sequence goes on from NC_037343.1 coordinate 23,627,904, forward strand.
TGCGCCAGCAAATTTACCATGTGATCTCAAAGCATTCATCTTTTTATTTTCAAAAGGGCCATCAAAAGTTTCCCCTTGAGATCTTAGGGGTTGATTGACCAGATTGACTTAGAGCCTAACATACTGACTCAAGATTTTTTTTTAGTTTTAATGTTTGAGAAGAAAATTTAGTTTTGTGACTTATGTTTTAACATTTGACTGGTATTATAGTCTACTGAAAAATGACCATCTCAGCTGGTTGGAAGTTCAATCTAAATTTTTAATAATGTAATCAGGTTGATTAAGATTCAGGGCTTGAAATAGCTAGTAGGTATAAGATGGTTGCTCAGGTAACAAAAGTTTGATAAGATCCTGACGTTTTAAAATTGGTAAGTTGGGAAGCTCATGATTGCCATTTTTTGAGCCAGGAAGCTGAGGCCTGTTGAGGCTGTGACTCGGCTGAGGCTGCCCAGCCTGGCACTGAGCTTTCCTACTGCATTCTCATGTTGCCTTGGAGTCATTAGTTCTGAGTAGTAAGCTGAAAACAGTACACCTTGCTTGGATCATTGATACTTGAAAAAAAAAATTCAGGATTTAAAAAAACATGAATGTATTTTCCTTAGAAATTATACTAACTGGCTGTCTGATGGAGTCCTGGATCTGTCACTTACTAATGGTGTAAATGCAATCTCTGAATCTCCTATTTTCTCATGAGTTGGTTTTTTTTTTCCCAAGGGATTTTGTATTACTTAGCTCACGCACTTACTTTGAAGATCAGAATTAAAATGAAAAATGTACAAAAGTGCTTATCAGATATCCCAATTCAGTGTGCTTCAGAAGAGTTCTGAGCATTATTCAGGCTGCCACCGTTGGTCTGCACCGCTAAAAGCAGATCCTTGTTGAGATAGTATCTTAACCCCTCTCCTGTAGGAAGCATGATACAGGGATAAAGTGTGGGCTTTGACGCTAACAGACCTCGGCTGGAATTGCAGCGCATCACTTACTGTTTGGGAACCTCCCTGAGCAAGTTTCCTCATTTGTAAAATGGGGATTAAAAAAATGCTGTTGCTGTTTTGTGAGTTACAGGTAATGGGTGGACATTTAGCATCTAGCAAAGTGAAGTGCCTCGAAGGCGGCGATGGCACCCCACTCCAGTACTCTTGCCTGGAAAATCCCATGGATGGAGGAGCCTGGTAGGCTGCAATCCATGGGGTCGCTAAGAGTTGGACATGACTGAGCGACTTCACTTTCACTTTTCACTTTCATGCATTAGAGAAGGAAATGGCAACCCACTCCAGTGTTCTTGCCTGGAGAATCCCAGGGACTGGGGAGCCTGGTGGGCTGCCGTCTATGGGGTCACACAGAGTTGGACACGACTGAAGCAACTTAGTAGTAGTAGTAGTAAAGTGAAGTGCCTGGCATACAGTTGTATTCTCAATGGATACTATTGATCAGGAGTTTTTAGTTAAAAGCTTTCATACTAGTAAGATTTGATTTATATAATAGTATTAGCTCAGGAGGTGATGGTCCCAAGAGTTCCTCACCAAACATAAGAACTTGCAGTGTCTTTTTATAATTGTTGTGGTAACCTTTGTGGTAACAATTTAGATAGTAACTTTCAAATACTTATGCCCAGATGCTACAAGCTGAGGAGACTTCCAGTACCTCTCAGTTGAATGAATTAATGATGGCGTCCCAGACAACTTTGCTTTCTCAGGAACCACGAGGAATAAGTGAGGATGTGACTGAGCTTAAAGGGACATTTCTAATCAATTTAGAAGGTAAGGAGATGAGAATGATAACAAATACCAGATAACAATGGTATGTGGACAACTGAACAATAATTACAGGTCATCTCCAGCTTAAAGGCAGATACACACTTGGTGAGTGCATCTTTCTACAGAAAGTGAAAACAGTGGCCAGGTTTCTGAACCAGCTAAGTGCCCTACCTGGTGATCTTGGGAACACAGGGGTAGGGAGAGGAGGGAAAACGTCATAGTCACCGTATGTGGTCAGTCTGCCTTACCTCAGTTGGCCTGTGTCCTTGTCCTTTGACCAACCCTACCATCCCTCTCATGTTCAATCTACAATTTATTATGCTCACCCCAAATTACAGTATCGTAGCCACTCATAATGAGTCAAGGAAGTTTTATTGAACTCATTCCCACAGTGATATCTTATAAGCAGACCTTTTGTAGGCATTTGTTTGATTTGAGGATCTTTTGTCAACTTACTTCATTCTCATTGATGGAAATGAAAGCTGAGTAACGTTAACAGAACAACATGAGTATATCTTAGGAACAGTGATGCTGTGTATTTCATAGTAGCTTTTAGGCACCAGCAAGAGGTGGGAGACTCATCTATAGCCATCAGTTTAAATTGGAGCCCTGGCAGCACTGATCATGTAGTAGACTCATATTAATCTGCTTTCCAGAATGTTATATTCTCTGTGCACTGACTAGAAAATGATTTATTTTCTGTCTGAGGTCTATTCATTATGGACAAATGTTTGTTTCCTTTTGTCCAAACCAAGAAGTTTAATGTGGGGGCACTGCTCGTTGTCCCTCTAATTTGGCTCTTTTAAAATTCTTAAGAATGTAGCTGGAGAGGAGAGGCAGTGTAATTATCAGAACTGGACACAGATGAAGAGCAAGCAGGCATGCTCTGCCTGAGTAGGTACAGAACTCCCATGACCTGTGGAAAAATCAGCCTCTCAGGGTCTCAGATTCCTCCTCACCAGTCATCAGGTTGTGTGAGCCTACCATCTTGGCTGTTTCTGTACAAATGTGTAAGGGAAGCAGTATTTCCCAAGGCAGGGAGGAAGCTCTGAAAAGGGGGCACCTGGAGAAATACAGAGATGCACAAGTTTAGTGGCCTGTGAGGAATACTCTCCACATGTTTTTCTTCCACAGGTGGCGATATTCGTGAAGAGTCTTCATACAAAGTAATTGTCATGACAACTACGAAGGAAAAATGCCCTCGCTGTTGGAAGTACACGGCTGAGTCATCAGACACACTGTGTCCCCGATGCGCAGAAGTTGTGAAAGGGAAGTAGGACCTCAGTGTGTGTCGACGGCTTTCTGAGCAAGAACCTCCTGACAGGACTGAGTAGGGGTCTAGATGGGTTGTTTACAGTACTGGAGAGAAATCCAAGATTGAGGATGAGTCCAAGTCAGAGCTACAAGTGTTTTTGTGTAACTAGATAAACAATAATGTGTGTATATACGTATGGAAACATATACATTTGCAGGTGGATCCATAATGGACTTAACTCAGAACATAACACTGAAAATGCTTGCCTACAAATGTGCTGAGCTGAAAATGTTTTATATTTTATAAACTTTCTTCACTCAGTATTTAAGTTCTATAACGTCTAAAAATAAAGGCACCTGGAAAATTACTGACTGGTGGTGGTACAAAAGTTGTGAATAGCAAGTAAAAAAATGTGTTTTGAACAGCAACAGTGCAGGGGTCTGTCACTTAGGAGATGAAGAGAGTAATTTCATTCTGCCTTAACAGCAAACATCAACCTTTTCAGAACAGCTAGCTCTTTGGGCTGCACATCAGAAAAAGTCACCAAATATGTCTCATATAAGAGGGGAAAAACACATTAATACTATATAAATGTTAAGGAAACAACATGAAAGCTGAAAATTTATTTCACTAATATACATAAGTTCACAACAATGAACAGACACAGAAAATAGCAGTATATACAGAATTTGACTACTTACAATACATTACAATAGATAATATGGAATAAACAATTCCATATAGGATTAAAATCTTTCCAGGGATGGTTAATTCTATTTAGCAGAAATATAACAAATCCATTCCTATCAGGGTGAGGGAGGGCTTTCACTGTTGCTATAGAGTACTTTTAAAAATATCTGCCTAAGTGAAATGAACCACAATAACTGCTAAGAGAACTGATTCCCTGTATGCTTAGTATTATTAAATGAGTTTTCTGTGATTTTAAATTGTAATCATTTTTTTCAAGAAAACTATTTAAATTTAACTGTTTACCTTGACCCTAGTTGAGTTTTTATAACAAAGGTGAAACTCTTTTCTCCATACCTCATTTTTCTTTTTACAAAAGTAGGACGTATTTAGAAGCCTGGTACTATTATTTCTCTCCATCTGCATTTATCCTGTATATTCTAGTTCTACATCTAAACACAACTTGTAATGCAGAAGTTATGATTATTGGAACCCTTTTGACTTCCTTTGCATTTACAACAGAATTGAAGAAGGTACAGAATGCTTACTTAATGATAACAAGGAAACGTATATGAGGATGGGAGTATATCTAAGAAAAAGCTACTCACTGGTAAATCGGCTTTGCACCAATAACTGCAGTAAGTGCAATGCACCTGTTTCAGAAACTGCCTGTTCTGTGTGAAACTTGATTCCGTTCTTTGTGGCTCTTCATGGTTACAGACTGTATACACAGGTATTTGTTTTCCTTTCCTCTACCAGATTTATTTTAAAAGCCCTTAACGAAACAGTAAAATATTTAACTGCTTTTCTTAACCATGCAACTGAGAATTCAATTTTAAAATTCTCTCAATGGCAAATTTTAGGAGTATAAATCTAACTAGAGACTCAGTGATTTGTTATGGTCCTAGGAGCCGTATTTCAGCTTATTAATATATTCTCAATAATCCCAAAATTTGATTGTGTGTCCTATCAGAGTTCAACCAGTGTTATTATCTAAAATGCTTGTTAGATACCCCCCAAAGTGATAATGGAATCAGAGTGAGTAATTTACTCTTTAACAATGCCTGTAATTCCAAGTTTCTCTGACCAGCCTCCAAGGTTCAGAACTACTTTCAGAGTATCTAGACAAGTCACGGAAAGAACTCATCTTGTAGAGTGCGTGTAACAAGTGACTACAGAATGCCTGATACTCAGAAATCACGTGAATGTGTCTGGATGGGGTACCAGCGATCCCAGCAGAGGCTGAGGGGCTGGACCGCCTGGAGGCCTTTTTCAGTGTTACTGCTGCAGAGCGTATGCCTCGGTCAGACACATGGGCCTTCACCCCAAACACTCAAGGCACCTGAAAAATTAATCTCTCACGATTTAAAATGAAACAGTAATTACCAGGTTTTAGACAGTTCTTATTTGAATGTGATCTCTCTGTTAAAAAGAATTTACATTGGGATATTCTCAGACATCAGACTTTTCCTTTATATTCCTGAAAACAACGCCTCAAATTTGCACAATTGCAAGAGCTGGCTTCTTCCTGAGGAAGTGAAGAAACAAACTTTTGTATCACAACGAGTTGCTACGTGTAACAACTGTGACCCAGGACATGTCAACAATTGCGCTGTATGGCTACATTCCGAAGATTTACCTTGATAAATACTTGGTATTTGTACAGCTCAAAGTACTTTTTTTTACAGAGTTTTGGTTAATTTGGTTTTAATCAACAAATGATTATTCAGCACTTGGACTGCTCTAGGCACTGTAGGGTACAAAATTAGTTGTATTCATCCTCTCAAGCCAGCAGTGAGGTAGGTTTGCTGAGCTGTAGTATCATCACTAAGCATTTTCTATACTGTTCCTAAGAACAGGAAACATGACCAGATCCCAGAAACAGACATTTCTAAACACTTGTAGGAAAAATAAAGTTGGATTTAAATTCTTAGCATCTTTGCCCTTTTTTTAAACATAAGTTTTACAAGATAATACATTTTTACAGTTACCTGATATGGATACAATTTTGAATCTTGGCAAAAAGCAAATCTTAACTTGCATTATAATTAATTTTGCTGGGTTAGATTGCATCTCAGATTCTGTTTTGGCAAGTGCAACAGGTTAAGGGTTCTACTTAGTGTCCATTCTGATGAATATGATGGTTTTGAACCCATTATTCCTCCTCTGATGGCACCAGCATAACCTCCTCTGGGAAAGAAGCCTGTCAGCATCCAGAACTCCAGGGGGCAGTCCCCCAGGATGGGATTAAGCATGATAACAAAAGCATTTTCCCAACATTTATTAAAACAGAGTGAGACAGTTCTCTCATTTTACTGATGGGGACTACACATGAACACATTTAAATTTAATTACAATAACATTTTGAGTACGAAATATAGACTCTTATAAGAACATAATCTGTAAATTATAACCAGTTTTAAATAGCAAATTTGGACAATAAAGCTACTTAAGTGCTTAAATCAAAAATAAACAGGAAAACAGCTTCAAGAGAAATTGATAGTATAACTGATACCTGTTTATATTTTATTGTCAGTATTAACCAAAGGTGGAATTTAGCCAAGACTGCACTTTTTAAAAGTAATGTGTATTTTTATTTACTTTACAAAAGAAAAAAACATACTTCCTCCGTAAAATTCCAGATCTTATTGTGTAAAATAACCATGCACTAGTTCATATTAGAGTCACACAATTTGAGACTGTTTGTAGGAGATAAGTGTCATAAAGGAGGAAGAGATATGGCTTCCACAGCTTCAGTGAGGTGTAAGGCTAAACTATACTGCCCGTGGTTTTCTGGTAAAAGCTCAATGACTTTATTTACTAGTTTAGCTGTTGTTGCAATGGGCACTTCTGTGTTTTGAAGATCCTGGGGGTTCTGCAAATGGGACACAAAAATAACCCATCAGTTACATACAACCAAGTAATTGCTACTTAAGAGTTAGCAGGAGAGTAATTTCCCAATAAAAATGCTTTTGTTCAGAATTAAGAAAATCCCATTTTTCTCCACTATTAAAAATGCATAAGAGAAAGCCTCCAGTGGCTTGTCTGCCTCCCTCATGCCCAGCACTCACCATGGCCTTCAGCCAGGTGCACAGCGTGGGGGGCAGCCTGGCGAGCAGCTCCAGCCCCTCCCTCGTCTGAGTGCGGAGCACGGCGTGCGCCAGCCGCTGCCCGATCAACACCAGCAGCTGGGAGGCCAGGACCTCTTTGTCCTGAACCTGGAGGATGGCCTGCAGGGAGGAGCGTGGACAAACGTACGGACTTCATGTTACTTCTGCCTCTGGCAAGGGTCCCAGTTTTCTGAGTGGCTGGCTCCTTCCTGTCCTTGGGGCTCAGCTCAGAAGTCACCCCTGATCATCCTATTCTGCTTATTCACATGATCTTAGTGATTTTCTTCACAGCATTTACAGCTCAATCCAGAATTGAGCGTGCTTCTCAGCTCCCTTAAGTAGACTGCATTTGGAGGAAGGCACCCTGTCTGTTTACTGCTCTGTCCCTCTGCATAAAACAGGTCTGGCATACTGCATGAGTTATACTAAACACTGACCACAAACAGGAATTTGATTAGTTTCTATTAAAAAAATTTTTTTTGGCCAAGCTGTGCAGCATCCGGGATCTTAGTTCCCTGACCAGGGATTGAACACAGGCCCTCAGCAATCAAAGCGCAGATCCTAACCACACTGGACGACCAGGGAATTCCCTAGTTACTTATTTTAATCCTGTTCTACTATTGTGCCTAGGAGTTGTAACAAAGGAAGGGAAAACAAGCTTTACTGGCAACTTTACTGATTCTTTACCCCAACTGCCAGTTTTACAACTTGAGCCCAGAGGACACTCATAGGCTGTTTGTTACCTCCTCTCCTAGGTGGTCAGCTCCGTAGTTGTAGAGTTCCCCCACATAATGCCTCCTGACAACATCTTCATTGACTTGAAGGTGATGGGCCAGGTCCACAGCCAGCACTGGCCAGTCCTGGTCTTTACCAAAAGGGGCGGTTGCTGCCTCTTCTGTGGAGTCTCTGTCTTTTGCAACTGTGTGTCGGGCCTGGACAGCTGCACTGACGACTTTCAGTAAGAACTTGAAGGTGGAGAAACAGATACAGCAAAATCTTGTTAGTATTTTCATTAAAAAATATGCAATTCCAAGTAACTTGGCTTTTCTGTCATTTAGAGTAGTTTTTCCATTATATTTAGTTATCAAAAAATGATACAATTTAAAGAGAAACTAGTTCTCAAAAATACCTTAGAGCTGGTCATCCCAATAGCTGTAATTTACCTGTTGTCGTACAGAAATAAAATTTGGATCCATTTCCCCACTAGGTAATAACTGAATTGAAGTTAAGTCTTTGAAAAATGCATTTTTCCCCTAAAGAAAAAGAAAAGACCAAGAAAATTGATAAGTATGGGCTGTTATGGGGGGGAGGGGGTATAAAGAATAACTCACATACCCATGGCCAATTCAGGTTGATGTACAGCAAAAACCATCACAATACTGTAAAGTAATTATCCTCCAATTTAAAAAATTAAAAAGAACTCATGATTTGACTTTGTCTTTGAACACAACACTTCAGAATTCTGTTCTTTTGATTTTCGTAAGCATTATGGTGAAAGCAGCCTTAAGGGTGAACCCCAGGGGTGCCCTCCTCTCGGTACCCAGGCCTTGTGTAATTCCACTCCCCTGATGTGGGGCTGGTGAGCAGGGTTAGGCAGAGAGGACAGCCTGACACTTTGAAGATCAGGTGACACAGGGCTGTGGCTTCTGCCCTAGAAGCTCCTGTTCACTCTCACTTGCTCTGAGGGCAGCCACCTGGGAGCTGCGCTGTGCAGTGGCCCACGTGAGGAGAACTGAGTCCCGCCAACCTCATGGAAGCCTGTGAGTGCATTTTGATCCCCGCTCTGGTGGAGTCCTGGCTGACACACCAACCGCAGACAAGAGAGACCTTGAGCCAAAGCCGCCTACACTAGGGGAACACGGATCGGGACTCACAAAAAAGACACGTTTGCTGTTTTCAGCCACTGAGTTTGGGGATCATTTGTATGTAATGGGGCTTCCCTGGTGGCTCAGGTGGTAAAGAATCTGCCTGTTAAGTAATAATCGGTAACTAATATATGTATAGATGTGTGAATTGGACTGTGAAGGAAGCTAAGCACCAAAGAACTGATGCTTTTGAACTGTGGTGTTGAAGACTCTTGAGAGTCCCTTGGACTGCAAGGAGATCCAACCAGTCCATTCTGAAGGAGATCAGCCCTGGGATTTCTTTGGAAGGAATGATGCTAAAGCTGAAACTTCAGTACTTTGGCCACCTCATGCGAAGAGCTGACTCTTTGGAAAAGACTCTGATGCTGGGAGGGATTGGGGGCAGGAGGAGAAGGGGACGCCAGAGGATGAGATAGCTGGATGGCATCACCAACTCGATGGACGTGAGTTTGAGTGAATTCCGGGAGATAGTGATGGACAGGGAGGCCTGGCGTGCTGCAATTCATGGGGTCACAAAGAGTCAGACACGACTGAGCAACTGAACTGAACTGAATACATCGTAGGTATTTGAATCCTCTTAAAAATACTTGTTGAACTGTTTAAAAGCACCTGTTTAAGAAAATAGAGCCAAAAAGGAATATCAGAAAATATGGTTTAGAAGTTCTCAAGAAGGAAATGCTCTTTGCAAGAGCAAAGAGCACTGGCCTGTAAGTTGTAAGATCTGGGCTCCAAGCCCACTCCTTGCACCCAGGTCATCTTGAACAAAGGATTCCACCATTCTAGGGTGCTATTCTTTCAGGTCATGCCAGATATTGCCTAAGGTACTTTCTAGACCTAACCTGTGATTACAGGTCATCTGGAGGGACTGCCAAGAAGCCATTCATCCTTTGGTGATAGAACATGCCAGACTTCTGAGGGCAACCTGCTCCCTCTGAACATCACCTTTTGAGAGTTTTCCCATGCACTCACTCACAGTCTGTAGTTTCTACCTGGAGGTCTTAGATATCGGGGTCTGTTCTACAGAAGGGCCTCCGGGATGGGCAGTATGTGTGCCTTTATTATTTACTATGTTCCAGACACTGCTGAGCACTTGGTGTTGAGTATGTCATTTAACCCTAAGGACAACCAGGAGTCATGACTCTCAGGCTAGGAGAACTGAAACAACTCTACCAGTAAATGCAAAGGTGGGAGGGGCTCTGTGTCACCTGCCACAGCACACTGCTTTGGTACCTGCACGTGAGTCACACAGCTGCCCCAGGCCACTCAAGCACAATCTGGGCTGGGACTAGCATCACCACCATGCCTGTCCAATGCTGGATGTGGTCTCGTTTTGAGAAGTCCCTTTTTGAGGGGAGTACTGAGCTAGACACTTTATTTTTATTTATTTATTTTTTTAAATCAAATTTTAAAGTACTTGTTAGAAATGAATTTCTTAAAATACACTATTTCTGCTTATATTTATTCTCAAACTCATCATGTCCAGAACCCTTCTAAATGGGCTTCCTTTAAATGGCATGTCCAGTCCCCCAAACTTGATATTGGGTTGAATTTTCATCCCCTCTCCTTCACCCTGCACTAGTCTGTCATAAGGTGGCTTATTCCTCAAAATCCCTCCATGATCTTTATTATTTTTTCCCAGGCCACATGGTCACCAACTCCTGATTCCCACTGGCTTCTCCAAGAGGCTTGATTTCCTTGACTGCCACTGGCTTCTCTACTCACCACCTGCCCCATCCCTTCTGCAGACCTCTGTCACATAACTTCTCTTTATCATCTCCTTAATTATGAATGTACCAAATATTTATCGGGTTCCTATTATGTACCTGGCACGGCACACAGACATGGGGACATGGCCAAGAGGTGGTCAGTTCAGGAAATGTAGACAAAGACTCTGAAGGGGAGGTGACACTTAAGTAATAAGTGAGTAACAAACAGGAACTGACCGCATGGAACAGCTGGCTGTGAAAATGGAACAATACAACAAGACAAGAGGTGAGAAAAATGCCTGCCTTCTCCTAGGGGTGGAAGTGGTGAGCAGTGGCTAGAGCATGGGGTGTGAGGAATGGACAAGCGGGAGGAGAGGTAAGTCAAGGGGCGGGAAAGCCGCCTTCTTGGGCTCCACATTTCCACGCGGCAGGAAATAGTAATAACATGGTTAGTAACAGTAGTTGTAACAGTAACAGCAGGTCTCTGCTCTCCCCCTGCACTCATTGCTCCCCACAGGGACAGTGCCTTTGGGAGGAGGAACTGAGCCCCGGCAGCACCCTGCTTTCCCCCTTCTTGAGGGGGGCAGTCCTGCTGCAGGGGCTCCTGTCCTCTGCTCCCAGCACCAGGAGCCCGAGGGGTCTCCAGCGGTGGTCTGGCTGCAGAGTGAGACCAGCACTATGGACACAAGCCCGGGTGGAGAAGCCAGGCAAGGCTGTGTCTTATGTCCCAGCATGAATCTAGTATGACTGAATCTTAGTTTGGGAAGGAAGGTCTGGCAGCAGGGACTATGGAGGGAAGCTGGAGACTGCTGGACCAGCCTAGGGGAGACGATGAGGCCTGAGCCTGGGCCACAGTGATGGAGAAGGATGGGCAAGAGGGGATGCAAGGAAGAACCGACGATGAGCTCACGGTGGCTCTGGGACCCGAGGAAGGGGACTGAGCTAGATGTTTCCCAGGCTACTAGTTTCTGCCACATCACAGATGGTGACATCACTCACCAACTGACCAAGCCAGTGAACTTGGGGGAACAGCAAGTGTAGGTCAAGGGTGGGTAGGGGCGGGGATAGATATTTCAGGAAGGAGGTATGTGCAGCCCACCACACAGGCCGATAGAGGCATTCAGGAGAAACACATGCCCCAAATCCTGGGGACAGGTCAGGCCTGAACACACACAAGAGGGAGAAAAATAACTTATTGAAGATGAATGACGGGTAGAGACGGCTGAGAGGGCCGAACCCCGGGACACCCATATTTCAGGTAAGTCAGAACAGGGAGCCTGACAAAGAATAGAGGACCAAGACCCCCACAGCAAATAATCCTATACAAGACACAAAAGACCAAGTGACTTCTCTCTGATAAGACAGTTCTGCTAGACCCTCAGCTCCAAGAGGATCCCAAGTGCTCTCCGAATTACCTTACTGTCAAAAAGAGAGAGTGGCTTCACGGTCTTGAGAGAGAACCTCATGACAGCGTAGAGGATGGCGCCCAGGACAGAATGGTGCACCACCAGCGGGTAGTGGATGTGCTTCTGATCCAGGGCCAGCTCCACGATGGAGACCGGGCCTTCCACAGTCAGCCAGGCGTCCTCCGTGTCCAAGACGGGCACCTGCATTTCATCCCGGCTGACGTCTGCCTGGGTGTTTTGAGAAGGGAGAGCTATGTTCAGAATCGGAGAAATGACAGTTTGCCAATATCTTAATGAGCTTCTTACCAGCAGCAAAGTAGAAACCCGTATTTTTCCCCATCCCTCAAGTTATAATTAAAAAAAAAATACTAATAAGATACGTCACTATTTTTTAGGCTTACGTCAAAACTTCGAAGAGAATAAACAAAAAACAAGCTCTTTTTATATAGTTCTTTCTGAAGTCCAATGAGTTTCAAAATACTTGATATCTTAGAGACAGTTCAGCATAAAAACACCACCCTTCTACCTCCATTAAAGTCTGAAGAAGATCCCAGCAGCAGCCGAGGAAGGAAGTCACTGCTGTGTCGCTCATCCCCACATCCTGTTTGTGAGAAGGGACATCATTAGCTCCAGCAGGAAAACTGGTAGGTTGTAATCAGAAGAATAAATAGAACATATGCATCTAGTTAACTGCCTTTCCCCACTGAACAGACAGGTAAGAACTGAAAGTCAAGGCACTCGCACATTTTAATCTCTCTGTGTAGAGTCAGCAGATTTTAAAATCTGGCTTTTAAAAAACATGGTTCTGCTCTCAATTTTTAAAAACTAAGTATCTTTCTGTATTGGAAAGAGGCGGTGTTGTCAGTCAGCCACAGATGGCTTGCGTCTGGCTTGCTTAGGCATCTGCTGGCCAAACAATCATGGTGTGTGTGTGTGCAAGAGTACACAAGACAGGCCAACCTGCAAAGTTCCAGGACAATAGCCTGATCTGGTTTCAGAGCATCTTTCAGGAACTGAACCCTCTGAACTAAAGTAAGATCCCCTAGCTGGTGAAGTAAACACCAGACTGATGGTGTGGGCAATGGATCTTTCCTGAAGGGGCCTGTCCAAGGGGCCACTGTGCTCACATGAGGTCTTCTTAAAACCAACAGCCACAAATCCCTGACATCCCTAAGTAATTCATCCTTAAGGAATACAGCATGTGTGTATGTGTGTATTTACACACATATTAACAGTAGTCACAGAGCCACACTCAAGAGCATACAGACAAATTCTTCAACGATGGAGATTTTTCAGGACTAAGGGCCTATATAAAGGCTGGATTCCTGTGTCCTAGTATTTCTTAAAATATCTGTAATAATATTTCAAAGTTTTGAGCAACACTAGCTGGAAAATCCTATGGATGGAGGAGCCTGGTAGGCTGCAGTCCATGGGGTCGCTAAGAGTTGGATACGACTGAGCGACTTCCCTTTCACTTTTCACTATCATGACTGGAGGAGGAAATGGCAACCCACTCCAGTGTTCTTGCCTGGAGAATCCCAGGGATGGTGGAGCCTGGTCTATGGGGTCGCACAGAGTCGGACATGACTGAAGCGACTTAGCAGCAGCAGCATTACTAATCACTGACCTCAAATATAAACCCCTGTATCCATGGGTAGAAACATCATTTAAGACTGTTTGTACAACAGCTATTACATAAAGGTAGATAAAGTTCACTACTCATATGAATCCACTTCAATTATAAATTTCTAATTTGAAAGACAGCAAAAATATGCAATTTTTTTTTTGTGGACCTCCTGTCCACAGTCCAAAGTTGAAGACATCTTGGCAAACTTAGTTTAAACATACTATTTGATGATGTGGAAAGGTAAATTAAAATTGACCATAGGTCATAACCAGTTTCCTTATTAATACAGTGTTCTCTTTCCATTTTTCTTATCTCTCACTACATCATCAAAATGGTAAAAGGCAAAGTTCACCCCCACAGTTAATAAGGTACTATATAAAGTGCAGAATTAACAACTATTCATCTAGTTAAGGAAGATTCACTTACCCTTCGGCATAATCTATCCTTTGGTGCTTTTCCAACCTAAGACAAGAGGACACAAAATGCTGCATTTAATTAGAAATTTAAATCAAAAGGCATTAAACTATGGTATAGAAAGTAAAAAGTAACCAAATTTTAAAAATATACATGCAGCTATAAGTAAATGCAGTACTAGTGTCATCAATTAAATGTTGGTTGTACTAATTTGTAGCATAAAACAATTAATTTTGTGGTGGAACATAAAAAAATACATATTATGAAAATACATTACACTGGGCTCACAAATCATTCTTTTCAAAAATACTTATTTTTGAACTATTAAATAAGAAAACCCCCAAAGATCAGGTTCCCAATTTCCATAATCAAACTGTGTTGCCTTAAAACCTATTTAGAACCAAACTGAAGGTTACGAATAAGGAGCAGCTAAAAATTCCGCTTGTTCATAATGATACACAGTACTTTTAAAAGGTCAGAAGGAATAACCATCTATAGCAGACAGAAGCTATATTACTGGCTCAGAAAAATCAGCTGATGTTCTTATTCCATAAGTAATTCCTAAGATCCTACTGTACACTTTATACGGGGTAGTAAGTGGAAGATAAAGTTCTGCCCTTCAAGAATATTACGTGACAAGAAAATTCACAGGAAACAGAAAGTGAAAGGACAAAGGCCTCTTCACCTCATCACCTCTCACTGTGATTACTTCAACAGCCTTCAAAACAACCACGTTCAGCCCACCCCAATTGCAACATACTTCATCCTGCTGCCCAAATCATCTTTTAAGATGCAAATCTGATCATATCATTCTTCTGCTTAAAACTGCTCCAAGTCTCCAAGATAAAAATAACAGCTACCGTTCAGTGTGCCCTCCCCGACTGTGCCAGGCCCTCTGCTAAACAGCTGACATACACTAGAAAACCCCAGATCCATAGCCCACAGAGGAGGTTCTCCACGGTCCACTTCCTGCTCCTGTCTCTAGCCTGACCTTCAACCAATCAAAGCTACTTGCAGCTCTCCGAATCTGACACGCTGTCTCCCATCTCCAGGGCTTTTTGTGTAAACATTTTATTCTCACCCTTCTTTTTACTGATTCATACGTATATTCATCCTCCAAAATCAGCCCAGAAGCCTCCCCTTGTCACTCACGTTCCTCTTCTGAGTTCTAAAAGCACCCTATTGCCTGTTTACCATCTTTCCGATGGTGGGTTGAGGGCGGGCTGTGACTTTATTCTCTGCAACCACAGAACCTGGCACCGTCCTTGGCACAGAAGAGATACTCATAATAAATATCTATTGAATGAATGATTATAAACTCTCTGCTTCCTGGTTTAGGGCTGCTAAACCCAACTCAAGTTGTGAGGGTGAGATGGGACAGTTGGGGTAGAATGCTGAACATCTGCACAGCTTAACACATGGAAAAGGCTTTGCATTATGTCTCTCAAGACGGTGGTCAGAGTTGTGAAACAGAGCAACAGTACACAGGCCAAAAGGAGTGAGTTTCAAGAAATAAGCAGGTAAATGGGCAAGGAAGATGAGCACACAGGGAAGAACAGTTAGATTTAACTAAAAAAAAAAAAGTTACCAGTGATGTCAAAGTATTTTCTACAGAAGTCGTGGCCTATAGTGGGTCTGAGCCGTAGTGCTCTTTATGGTTTAGGAATGTCTGTCACTGTACATTTAATAGCATATGCTGTCATTATGGTGGTAGCTCTCCCAACATGCACTTAGCTGCTGCTGGAGTAACCGACATTCTCCACTGGCCTGCGAGGTGCGCTGCCGCTCAGCTTGAGGCCCAGAGGCAACGCCAGCAGCTTCTCTCCCACTGGCTGAGTTACAGGCTTACCTTTTATATCTGTTCCCAAATCTACCTATGCTGGTTGTACATATTGTAAGTCTGTAATTTAATTAAATAACTAATAAAATATGAATGAGGAAAACAAGGGAGTTCTTTACATGAATACTGTGCAGACTGCTTTAAAAAGATTTATGGAAGACAGTAGCTCACTCCAAGGTCTACTGGATTAGATATAGAGAAACAACTATAAAGAGTAGGGGACAAATTACAAAAATCCTAAGATTTTATACTCAGATGGCATCATTGTTTTAAAGAGACAGGATTTAGAAATTACAGGCAATATATCATGGGTGAGGTTAATGTAGAAAAACTTCAGTAAAACTGCAATCAACCCTATTTAGAGAAAATATCTTGGCCCTACATCCCATGATCAATGAGAAATTGCGTGTTTATATGTTTTAATTTAAAATACAAATCCATGCTTGAATTCACCACTGGTCCTAATCACCTGGGTTAAGAGGCTTTTACAGGATATTGCTCTCTTTCAAGGATTTGGGCTCTTCAAGTCACCAAAATGCCAGGACAACTGAGCATAAATAAAATGCAGTTATCAAATTAAAAAAATAGTCTAACAAGGCCTAATGTAAATAATCTTTCTTATATCAGCCAATTATTAATGGAGCCAAATAAACAAGAAGTCATTATAGGAAACTTCAAATTTAAAATGACCTTACCTTATCCATCAAGTACGTAGCAGCAGAAAACCTTTTGACTAAGAATGTGTTCCACATCATCAGCGCAATGCCTGGATAGCAAGTGAAGTAAAGAAGAAGAATGCTTATATGTCTCCTCTCTCACCATACACAGCAAACTGTTTTCTTCATTAAGTTTATAAAACTACCTGTGTTATTTAGATATCACTTCTTATATCTTATATAATATTTATAAAATTAATAAAAACCTTTATCATCTATAAAAATCAGAACTGGGCTGTGTGAGAGGCTATCCAAATGGCCAATAAGCATAAGAAAAGACAGCGTCATTAGTTATAAGAGAAACAGAGATTAGAACTACACAGAGATATCATTACATGACCAACAGAAAGGCTAAAATTTTTTAATATGACAACACCAAGTGTGGATGAGGATGTGGAAACAGTGGGGCTGCTCACACACTGCTGGTGGGATCACCACCTGGAAAAACCCCTTGGAAAACTGCCTGGCCCATATCTACCTAAGCTACGTATGCCTACCGTGTGACCCAGCAAGTCCTCTGCAGAAACAATCACAAAAATATGTACAAGAGAGTCAACAGCCAAACACTGGAAACAACCCTAAAGGATTTTTCTTATATGTAACCACTAAATAAAGCAATATACAAAAAAAGTATTAAAAAGCAAAACAAAATACAAAAAAAAAATATTTAAAAAGAACTCAACCAAACAAAAAATCTGGGCTTTACATGTCCATAAACAATAAACTGTGGCACTGATACTAGAATTTCTGCAATAGCTGTCAGTTAGGCAGCATAAACATGACATTTCACATATTGCCTTATTACCCACAAAGCTGCTTCTGTAACTAGGAGTGAGGTTATGCAGAAGCCAGGAAACTTACTCAATGTACAAATTGGGTAAAGTGTGTTTTTCTTTTTTAATTGAAGTAAAGTTAATTTATAATGCTGTGTTAGTTTCAAGTGTACAACAGTGATTCAGATATATATACACACACACATACACATCTATGTGTATATACACAAACACACACCCCATTCATATTTATATATATATATATTCTTTTCCCTTACAGGATATTTCAAAATATTGAGTATAGTTCCTTGCGCTATACAGGAGGTCCTTGTTGGTTATCTATTTTGTATGTAGTAGTGTGGTAGTGTGTTAATCCCAAACTCCGAATTTATTCCTCCCGTGACAAACTGGGTAAAATTCTAACTTGAATACCAGCCTGTGATCAATGGTAACTTAATTTTATCAGTAAGGATAAATCCTCTAGAGACCTTATTTTCCAAATGAGCCACTTTAAATCCTTTTTCCACCCTTGGAAGAAAGTTAAGAGTAAAGAGATGAATATACAAAATAAATTATAAGTTCTTATCAAGTAAAACAAGAATTTTAGAATTTCTGCAATTTGACCCCATATCACCTGCAAGAAGGTGTTACAGAAGAAGAAATAAACAGCTTCTCTACAATGTATCACAGAGACAAAAAGGTGATTATCTCCCCTTATCTGGACCCAAATCCAGTTTCACCACTTAGTACCTTACTAACTTCCTATCTTAGTAACTCACTAGTTCATTACTGAGTTCCTTGATTAATTCTTACAGGGAAACTCTTCTATTAAATGCAGCCAGCAATCTGGTGACCATTTTTCTACAATAATTTGTAACATTTTTTTCAAGAAGACAACAGCAATCCCCGTGGTAAAGAAGCCAATGGAGAATGCTCATGTTCATTAAAAGAAGCACAAGATGGGAGGGATAGATTTGGAGACTGGGATTTGGCAGACACAAACTACTACATATAAAATAGGTGAACAACAAGGTCCTACTGCACAGCATAGGGAACTATATTTAATATCCTATAACAAACCATAGTGGAAAAGAATATGAAAAAGAACATATATATACATGTGTATGTGTGTGTATAACTGAATCACTTTGCTGCAGACCAGAAACTAACAGTATGGTAAATCAACTCTACTTCAATAAAACATTTTTTGAAAAGACAATATTGATGCATTTATTTTGTAAACAAATGAAATAAACTTAGATTATCAATAAATAAAAGAAAAAGAAGCAGCACAAAGTAATTTCTAGGATACAGTATTATTAGGCTTTGGCTACCCTAACTTTTTCATCAGGACTTACAGTTCTGAGCAGCCCATTCCTCGTTCCTTATCTACCCGTGAACTAGAGGGGGAATTAATAATTCATGCATAATATTCTCCTCACTACAGCTAGCAACAGTCATCAGCTCGGGAAACTGATGGGTGGGGAGAGATGGTGATAATTACCACCAGCCCCCATCTCCTTTCTGGACAGCATTTTTCAAGCAATTAAAACAGCTGGTACTGTGTATGCAGCCACACACAGTAACGTGTTAGGTGGTAGGACCTACTTTATTTTTATCAAATAAAAATTTACCAGGATGTGAATTTAAAGAGATTTGGCTCTGTGAGGAAGGGGATGGGATAGTTAGGGAGTTTGGGATGGACATGTACACACTGCTATATTTAAAATGGATAACCAACAAGGACCTACTGTATAGCACAGGGAATTCTGCTCAATGCTATGTGGCAGTCTGGATGGGAGGGGAATTTGGAGGAGAAGGGATACATGTATATGTATGGCTGAGTCCCTTCCTGGTTCACCTAAAACCATCACAACACTGTTTGTTACCTGGCTATACCCCAATACAAAATAAAAAACATTATTTAAAAAAAAAAGAGATTTGGCTCTTTTGAAAGAAACAGTTACATTTTAAACACCTATTTACTTACCATTCTGAATATGGGCATTAAGAATATGCTTCAAGTGTTCTATTGACCTAACAAAAAAACGTGCTTCCTTGCATAGAGGAAGCAAGAAGAGAGAAAGAAGAGGTATTATTCAATAGTTGCTTCAAATATAAATGGAGACTTCTTACATACATTTCTACATAAACCCAAGAATGTTACAAGAACATGGAATTATTATATAAGAAGAAATTCTGCATAAGATAATGTTAATGGTCTCCCTTACAGTATCTATATAATGACTGATTCCCGGACATCTGGATTCAAAATTTACTGTGGTCTGTACATCACAGCAATGCTCTCTCCAATAAATAGTTGAATTTCACACAAATGTAAAAACAATAGGTTTATTTTCTTTGTAAATATCATTAATTAATTCTTCAACAACTATTTATTGAGCAACTACTATGCACCAGGCTGCTAAAGGCAGCAGACACACTGTAATGAACAAAACAGACCCAAATCCTTGCCCTCACTGAGGTTACGTTCTAGTGACAGAACTAGATGATAAGTACGGTAAGTAAATTATAGAGGATGTTTATAAAGGATGTTAGTGCTAAGTGCCAAGGAGAAAATATTAAAGCAGTGAAGGGAAATAGGAAATATAAGAGGGAATGCTGAACATTCAACTCTTTTTAATCAAGGCAGTTTAAAATTGTGGCCTGTACATTATTAAACATAGCAACTTTGCTAATGTGTGTCAAAAGTTCCCCAAAGGTAACTTCAATTGTTTTGAACCTAGTAAAGCTGTGTGTGTAAAATGATGAAACTGGGATAGGGGTTGTTGGATGGGGCAAGGAGATAAATATTTAACAGGAAAAAAACAAACAAGAAAAATGACTATTGATTTTAAATGTAAATAATTATAATAAATGACAACGGCAACACAAATCAAAATGTCAGGCACCATGTGTGTATTTTCTTTAAGCTGCTACAACTCTTCGAGATGCTACTGTTACGGTCCTCATCTACTTAAGGAGAAAATTGAGAACAAAAGGCTCAGAAACATTCCCAAAGGTCACACAGCTAGGAGCCATGGGGCTGAACAGTGTCTATTATGTAAACTGCCTTTGGTTTAGAAATGACCTCTGTAGGACAAAGATTTTTAACTTAAATATCGTTTTCTTAAACCTGAATCTGGAACTAATTCACTCAGATTTTAGAAAGTATCGTGCCTTTGTTCTAGTCCTAAGGTTCTTATATGGGACAAAGTGTTCTTATAAGGTTCTTATAATGGGACAAAAGTGTCCCATTTAAGGAAGAGACTAAACTTGCTCCCGTTTAGGCTGTGGGGAGGTCAACTGAAGAGTGATGAGAGGGGCATTTTTTGGTCAAAGTTTAATTGATCAAAGAACATTACTTTGTTTAAAGCACTTATTTTTAAAATGTCTTTATTTAAAATGAAAGTGATTACATGTTCAAGACAACACTGTTTTATTTAGAGCAAGGAAAAATATCATTATCATTAGTATGCATGCTTATGTGTTGAGCTGCTTCAGTCACGTTTCTGTGACTTCACGGACTGTAGCCCACCAGGCTCCTCTGCCCATGGGATTATCTAGGCAAGAATACTGGAGTAGGGTGCCAGGATCTCCTCGAGGGGATCTTCCCCACCAAGAGATCGAATGCATCTCTTATGTCTCCTGCCTTGGCAGGCGCGTTCTTTACCACTAGCGCCACCTGGGAAGCTCCTATCATTAGTATTTTAGTGTGAATTACTTAATCAGTGAGATTTTTCTTCAATGCAACCTGATACAAGGATGATAAAGGAAAGAATTTTGATTGAGGTTAATTTACCAAAGAACTAAGGAGGCCTATGCTCTGAGAACTGTACAGCCAAGAGAAATATACAGCAGGCATTTTCGCATCTTATTTTATCCAGGTGTCAATCCTGAACAGTGGCACCATCATTAAAAAAGGGTGGGAAGAGAAAAACCAGATTCAAGAGATTCAGTGACTGGCCCAAACCCAGACACCTGTGTGGAGCCCTCAAGTCCAGGCCTCCTGTCTCCAGGCCTGGACGGCCTCATGCTGCTTCCAGATTGAGAATGTCTGGGAGGGAAGACTGCTGGAAGGGGCAGAAAGTGATGCCCAAGCAGACAATCAGGCTGGCATCAGGATCTTTACTCTGGATTTGATCATGATGACTACAGTGTGAAGAACTGTGTATAGGTTGATGCTATCTTACATAGAAATTCCAAAGGAAATAAAAGATGCTCATGGCAACTTATTAAGAATAGGATAGAACACACTGGTGTTGAACACAGAGAAATCTACTAGGCTTGAATCCTGGCCTGACCACTGTAAGCAGTGTACTTAAAATCTGGGCAAGGAACCTGACTTCTCTGAGGCTGTTTTCTCTTCTCTAGAGTGGGAATAATGATGACACCGACACTTCATAGGTTTACCGTGAGGATTATATATGAAAAAGGCCTTGTATAGCTCCTAGCATGGAGACATTCCAAAGGGGAAAAGTCAAGTGCTATAAGCAAAGGGAACAGTCCCATGGAAGAGGTAACGAGAGTCGTACCTCCGGGTCTTTATTCCACTGCACGACGTACTCCCAGCAGCAGTGTGCGTGCAGCACGTCCAGCTCGAGGCTGCAAGGGAACTGCTTGTAGGCCAAGTGCAGCAGGTCTGAAAGTTAGAGACAGCAATGTATTACTCCTGCCTGAGGGAGAGCTCCAGCTGCCTTCTTCATGCTGGATTTCCTGTTTACCTATGTTTATGTCTTACCTGGAATGGCTCCCAAGTCCATCTCCACCTCTGACACCTCAAATAAACCTCGGTTAATACCTTCTCTGGGTTCATCTGGGTTTTCTGCATCTCTTCCTTTATTAGCCAGTTTTAGCACTTCAGGGCTGAAGTCCTGTTTAAATATCCACTTGGCTACACTGTCTGCAATGCCACCTACAGTTTGGAGACAAGAAAGAAAATGAACACTGGCAGCATTTGCCAAAAGGAGCCCACAGAGTGCAGGATCTCAATGTCCTCACAAAGACCTAAGTGCCACATTGGGTTAAGCCTGAAGTGACCCCAAAGCCATGAGATTTATAGCAGTGTCACCACGTACCACTCACCATGTGAAGGCGAGTGGGATACTGGATCTCTAAGGGCATCTTTACACTCTTGTAACATATTAGCTAAATATTAATGTCTATACACAATACCTTCAACGTCCACAAATTCAAACTGCATTTTACCAGGCACAGATGAAGGCATGAATACATCTTTAAAATGCTTTCATTTAAACACAAGTGAAAACAAACTCATTAGCATGCTACTTGTGTCAAGCCTTCTTAGGGCAAAATACTATTTTTAATAGTCAAGAACTTGCCTCTCGAATATTTGAGGGCAAAATTTAGCCATAGTTAATTAATGGCATGATGCTGTACCATGTTTCAGTCACCAACATAGTCCAGAAAGTTATAAATCATAAAAAGCATTCACGATGAAGAGTCCTGCCTACTACCTAAAACAAATACAAGCTTCTGTAATGTATTAAAACTTTTCCTCTCAGTATTTCTTCCGTAAACCTTTTTAACAACAAGAATACAAAATCATGATTATCAGCGGAAATAAATGAGACCAGTGTGCCAGGTGATCTAATTTCTTATGCTTGGCTTCTAAATCATTTGATAATTCCCATTCCAGGATCAAGTCCTGATCCTACTGCTCAAGTTAATATTAAAATGGTGTTCCTACAGTTTCACCAGGTGGCAGAACAGAGGATAGTTTGAGTTTACAATTTGGAAATCTTCACAAATCTTATACAGAATGAAAAGACGAGTTAACTAAATTAAAACCATAAATGCCATATTAAATCCAGAAATAGTCATTCTAGTATCAAACGTCTGACAGAGATGCTGGTAATAAGGAGAGAAGTATGTCATTATAAATCCAATATTTTAAGATATTTGTGGTCCTACAAGATGTTTAAGCACAGGAATCCAATGACTTTGGAATAGTAGAAAGTGATGCATTGAAAATGAGGTATAAAGTTCCACAGATATTAGGAGGAAGAAGAGAAAATCCGCAGTTAGTAGGTCATGAGAGGCTTCCTGGAGGAGGCAGCATTTGAGATGGGCCTTGGAAGTTGATAAGAGGTAGGTGGTGGGTTATTTATTTACTTTTAAAATCTGAGTATATTTTTCTTTCAGTCATTTCTATTTAAAACAAAACAAAACAAAGCCCCAGAAAGCTCATACCATAAAAATATAGATATATGGCTACAAATGCACAAATAACTTCAGGTTACCTTTTCCTCCTTCTAACAGCTTTTTCACAGAAAGCTTCGGGAGCGGCTCAGCCTGAAGTGAAGACACTTTGGAGGTCCGGGTGTTCGTTTTGCTGTGAAGCAGAGTCTGAAGCAGGAGACAGTCCTCCAGCTGTTTCAGGAGGAGTTTCCAGTATTCCGTGTCAAGAGAAAGGGCCTCCCAGGAATCAGTGAGGGCTTCCGAGTCAGTTCCTGAAACTGTTTGGGAAAACTAATAGAAAACACCCAGTTGATACTCTGGCTAAGAGTCTGGATCAACATTAACTTGAATGAACTTTTAACATGAAAGCCAACTGATCATCAGGATACATCACAAAGCGATATACAGATGTTGGCACACAAACATTACTACTTGGCTGGATGGAACATGAGGGTGAGGAGTAGACTGGAGACTTAGGGGCAATGCTGATGGAGTTCAGACATTTATGAAGAGACCTGTAGTGAGGCCCATGATTCAACCGACATGCACTGCAAAGGTTTCAGGCCCATCCCTGCAAGTTCCCAAATACTGACGGTTCTTCAGAATGTACAAGCCAACATAAAAAATGTATCTTAAATTTCTCTCTCTCCATTATTAGAAACATCATAAACCAGTCATAATGAATTTAGCCCCAAACTACTGAGACTGACAATGTTGAGTGAATCTCTACAGACCTATTTAAGTATCCTATCCAATTCAATGCAACATCCCCCTAGAAAAAATTTTTTGATTCACCACGAGATACGAGGGCATTAGTCTTGTCTTAATAAATTTTAGTCTTCAAGAGATGGGGAAAAGCCACAAAGTAAAAGGTCTACTGGAAGCTATCATCTGAGTCACTCAACACTACGTGCCAAAACCACCCTTGTTTCTAAAAGAGGGATATAAATGCAATTGTAGAAATTAAGAGCTGAAAGAAATCTGAGAAATAATGCTGTCTAACCCTGAGCCTTTTGAATGAGGACCTGCCTTCTAAAGGCACTCACCACAGACCACCAGCTGTGAACACTAGGTCTCTGCCCTGACTCCAGTGCTTCTCCCCTTATGCTATGTGGAGACTAGGTTCAAGGATGCATGTCATCTGAATAAACAACTAAAGAACCACTCATCTCCAAGAGACAGACAAGATCCTGCTGGACACATATCTCAAATCCTAGATGTTCCACACACTGACGACAATGCAGCCCAGAAGGGGAAAGCGGTCGGGAGCCTGCTGGAGGGGAGCCCCCCTAGAGCCACCCCCCTGCCCACTCACTTTCTTCTCGGTCAAGCTGTTGGATATCTGGGCAGCGACAGCATGCCCGACGTGCGCAGACAACAGCGCAGCCCCGTTGTTCTCGGACTGAATACAGACCGTGCGCATCTGCTGCCACCAAGGGGACACTGACTGGGAATCCCAGGTCTCTTCGATGGCCACTACAGGCAAATGGCAAAAAAAGAAACTCTTAGCTTGGCAAATTTTCCTTTTTAACCTTTGATGTTAAATATAATGTTAAAACCAAGTTTCCCATCGATGTATGTGTGTATTTTTGAATGAACTGGAAAAAGAAGTCTTTATTTTATTCAGAACACTTACATTCCATGCTCTTAGGCATCTTGCTCTGAATCGATTGTAAATCTCTGTTTGGAATACTTTCATCACTGATGAAAACTACTACTGAATGTTTTAATACAACAGATTATTGTTCTCATCATGCCAAAAATAGTAAGAAAAATATTACCTTCAACCACAGACCACTCAATTCACCTCACTGAACTCAGAAAACACACTGTTCGCTATCATTTTTGATGTTGATGCAAAATGTAAATTAAATTTTCATAAAGCACACTTTGAATGTATTAAGAGTTTTCTATGACTACATAAAGGATTCTCTCTAGTGAAATGTTTTGTACCTTCTAGTCTCCTTTTGTTACAAGGAAGTATACTCCCTCCCTGTTTTTGTGGAATTTCAATACTGAACGTTGTTTCTGGGAGTGGAGACCACACTCCCGAGGAGCCAAACCTCAGCGTCCACAGTGCTCACCTTTCATCTTGCTCAGGAGGTACAGCATCGTATGGAGACAGCAGACAGACTGCGGTTTGTCCAAAATATCTTTTTCCTTAGAAAGCCAAACACTCAGGAGCAGAGACTGAAATCAGATTTAAATCTTTATTGTAAAAAAAATATTTACCATAAACAAAATCTTGTACAATTTTAGACCATATGTGTATTCATGAGTGGTTCAGCCTTTCTGGTTGGGAGGTAAGTGCTTGCTTGTTACATGAAGTAGTGTGAGGAGAACAAGGAACAAGGTAGCTTGTCTACCTTAAGAGATTCCTTATCTGTTGGGGATCAAAATCTCCCCATTTCCACCACTTCTTTAGGTTCAATACTACCCTTCAGTGCAAGCTTCTATTAAAGAACAAATCAGCAGAGAGGGTACTGACAGTGAGCATGGATCACAGAAGGCTGGTCACAGGTTATGACAGGAGGGCCTGGAGCTGTGGCTCTAGCCCTGGCCTTGGTCATGCAAAGAAACCGGGGACTTGGCAGTGGTTGGTGAGTACGTAATACTATCAAACTCCAATCTTCAAGTCACTGAGTCATGACAAACAGATTTTAAAAGCACTTAAATCAACAGAGTGATTTTTTAAAAATGAGCATATCTACTTAAAATTTTTAAAATTTGGGTTCATAAAATCTGTACACAGATAATTCTGGGCTAATGAAAACTTGAAAGGCATAGTGTCACATCTGTTAAGTGCTGGTGTGTGTGAAAGGTTTTGATTGCCTATAATTCTGCAATGTCTTTATGTTAAAAAAAAAAGCTCTAATAAAATGAAAGGCTGACTACCAGTTTAAACACATTAGTATATACAATTTTCAAAATTAAGAAGAGTAGGAAGCTGAAGGAGAAGTGTGTGAAGGAAATTAACTCAGGAGAATGACCTAAGGCAGATAAGTACCCGACAAGCGTATCTTCCCATTCGACAACAACAACCTCTTGGGGCAGGGCTGACTACTGGGGTTTTACAAATGATAAGTAGAAAAAATAACTTACTTACTAACTTAGAACTAAAGTTTGAACTTAGATCTGCCTGATTGTACAAATATAAAAATATACACACACACTTTCTCCTATTTCTCCCCTTTTTGGTTTAACTTGTCTTTTAACCCTTTCACATCTCTCCCTTGATTAGCCTCCTTTATACTTCATCCTATCCATACACCTTTTCATTTTTTTAAAACTGGGTATGTCCTTTCATATTTGCCCTCATATCATATGACAATGACAGTATTAACAACAATCAATGCTAATGGTTATTTAGAGCTTATTATGAGCCAAGCCACTAACTGCCTTCGTAAGTTAAGATACACAGAAAGCATTATGGAGGGAGGACAGGATGGGGGTTCACTCTCACAAAAATGGGGTCGTATTATACCATGTTCATTCCACTTGCTACATAATATCCTCTGTCATCCACAAAATTTTGACTGATGCTAGCCATTTATCAACATTATTCCCTCTGTTTTAAACTTCTTCTTAACCTCATACAGCACCGCTGTTTATAACCACAAGGCAGGCTAAAAAAAATGAATTGCCTGCATGGACAACAAAGACATTCCAGAATCATGTGAAAATTACTTCGTCTCAGTGTCTTGCGCACGCACACTGTGAAGCAAATCAAAAGGAAATGAGGGGAAGTGGCAGAATTTACCTACTAGGTTCATGGCCAGGTTGCCATTTGACTCACCCTGATTAACTCTGGAGGCAAAATGTATGTCCGGGGGTTATGTTAAGAGTACACCAGGTTTCTAATGCACTATGTTTCTCAAAGTCTGATTTCATGTCCCCAACAGTAAGGGTTTCAAAGTGCTCACAAAGATTGCCAATCCAAAGGGCTGTTTTAAACTATGTTTACACAAATTAAATGTCATGCCTTCACTCTCTCTTTCCACAGCACTCTTCTCATTTTTTCTTCAATTAACCGCTTCCTCACCCATCACTACATTTAGCAAGTCCTGAAACAAACAAAAAACCTTGTTCTTCTGCTTAACTCTCCTTTTCGTGTCTCTCTGAGATCTGCTCTTTCTATCTCTTGCCCAACTAGGTAATCTCTGCTTATAAGCTAAAGAGTGTTCTTGTTTTTTTAAACTTAAAAAATTCCAAACCAGTTACGCTTTTGTTTATGCGTAGAAAGTCAGTGTAAACAGAGGATGCTGTGGGCGTCTTTAGAACGGATGAGACAATTTTAGAATCAAGTGACAGAAAGATTTTTTAAACTTCAGGAAAAATTAAGGGGAAAGGAGAAAAATAAGCCAAGTATAGAGAATAGAGAGAGGAACGCAGATACCTCGTAGAATATACACACAGACATACACAACAGGAAAAGACGGTACCTGGAAGGTGACTATCCCCATAACTAGTGAATACAAAATAAGATATATTTTCAAAACATCACAGCAAAGAATGTTAGATTATGTATTATTCATAATGTAAACATTTGTATTAGAGATTCACACACTGTAAGTGTGAATCATGTTGTTTCATAATTGTTAATTCCCATATATTTGAACAAAAGACTGAATAATAGAATCCTTGAACAGAAATTTACTAAATTCTTCTAACCAAGGAGTATCTAAGACTCGTTAGAACTTCCGCCCAAGAAAAAAATAGAAACTTCCAGGGATCTTTGGTCGGTGTGCCCAATGAGTTTTACCTTTTGCAAAATATCCTCCTATATCATTTACATCCTTAATGTTTTAGTCCTTCACTCAACAGAAATGCTGGCATACCTAGTGTGAGGCCACCTGCCAGCCTTGCCTGCCTATACTTCAAAGAAATCTATCTAGTCAGTCTTTTGGATGAGCCTTATTTCCTAGTCTTTCCTGAAAACTAGGGTTTGTTTTAGGTTACAGAATCTGAAACTTTATACAATTCCATTAAGGATAGTTTTAGACGTTGTGAAAAACTATCAGCTGTTGCCTGTGAATAACATTATCTGTGATTATACTAGATTGGGAAATCTTTTCAAATTAAAAAATGTATACAAGCTAGATTATAAGTACCAAGTTTTCTCATGTACATAATTTCAATAAAACTATTTTTTCAAATATTTCAGAAGGAAAAAGAATTTAGAAAATAATTATCAGGAAAGAATAGAAAAAGCTAGCATTTCAAATAATGTGCCTTTAAAACACTAGTAATAAATTTTGCTGTAAGGCCTATCACTTTTTATTCATGACTGTTATATGTCTATATTCCTCAAAGTCTGTTACTCTTTTAACATTAAATAATAGATGTTAATCTATATTCTCTTTAAAAAAAATGACTTGAATTTTAATAACTCCAGAAAAATGTCACTGGTCTATATCGTGGCACTGGTTATTAACTGCTTTGGGAAAGAGCAAGATATAAGCAGAACACATACCTGTTGCCTGGTGTACAAACCCATGCACTTTATCTTCCCACAGCCAGATGGTTGAGTAACAGTGTGAGTGCGGGGGCTGCTATTTTGTCTAATCAATGTCACCACAATGACCAAGCAGGCTCTTTTAAAACCTAGTCTTACTGTACACTCAGTTTCTTACTTTAATTCTTGGGCTTTCCCCCCCCCCCCCCCCCAAGAGAAGCTCCCTTTTCCCTTCCCATTCATTATAGCCTTTAAGTGAAAATGTCATATTTTTCTCCTTTTTACTCTGCACTCACAGGATTTTTTTAAAATTACTTAATTATAAATTAAGTAAGGGCTTCCCTGGGGGCTCAGACAGTAAAGAATCTGTCCGCAATGCAGGAGACCAGGGTTCGATCCCTGGGTCAGGAAAAGCCACTGGAGGAGGAAATGGCAACCCACCCCATTATTCCTGCCTGAACAATGCCATGGACAGAAGACCCTGGCAGGCTACAGTCCATGGGGTCAAAAAGAGTTGGACATGACAGAGTGACTAACATACAAATTAAGTAAACTAAAGTGAGTAAACTGTTTTTAAAATACTTTAAAAATACAGTATCTTCTATTACATTTGAAACAAAAATACTTTAAAAATAAAACCCAGCCATAAAACATTTGTCTAGGAAAAAGAATTCAGCCATTTGGAATGTGTGAAATAGTCTCAAAAGAGATGATTTCTTAAAAAGTGTTTAAATTTTAGCCAATTTTAGAAATTTAGTAGCGCAATAATACAGGTCACAGCCTGATGGGTTTAAAGCACAGAAATTTTCCATATAATACACATCACTCTATCACATTATAAAACACACACACACACATACACACACACACACACATATCTATAAAGTAAAGTTTACTAATTTTAAGTTGGGTAAATAATACCATAAATGTGATAAAGTACATCTCCACCCAAAGTTCCCTTGTGCCTCTTTGACTCAATCTCCAACTCCCACTATCAACCTCTAGCAAACATTCATCTCCTTTGTTACTCTATTTTTGCTTATTCTAGTATTTCATATAAAATCAACTGAAATCATCGGTAGGTACTCTTTTGTTTCTGGATCTTTTCACTTGGCCTAATGCTTTTGAGATTCATTTATGTCATTCTGTGTATCAGTAGTTCATTTCATTGTATGGTTACACCATACTTCATCCATTTATCAATTATTGGATATTTGAGTTGTTTCCAGTCTGGGTTGTTAGGAATAAAGCTGCTGTAAATAGTTTATGCCAAGTCTATGCAAACATACATTTTCATTGCTCTTGACTAAGTACCTAGGAGTAAGACTGCTGGATTTTACGGTAAATCTGTGTCCAACTTGATAAGAAACTTTCAAACTGTTTTCTACAGTGGTTGTATCAAGTTGCATTTCCATCATCTGTGTTGAGCATTCTGATTGCTCTACATCCTCATCAACACCGGATATGTCAATCTTTTTAGTTTTAGTCATTCTCTGGGACAGAGGCCATCACGGTTTTATTTTTGCATTTCCCTAACGGCTAATTCCTGAACATCATTCAGGTAATTTTTTGCAATTTGTATGTATGTTTTGGTGACATATCTGTTCAAATCCTTTGCTCATTTTTAAACTGTATTGTCTCATTACTGAGTTGTACAAATTCTTTGTACAACCTGGACACAATGCATTTATCAGATCTATGTTGTGTAAAAGAGACTTGCCTTTTCAATTTCTTAAAAGTCTTAAAAAACAAAAGTTTTGACATTTCATGAAGCGTAACTTATCAGTATTTTTCTCTTACAGTTCATGCTTTTTCTACCTTAAGAAACCTTTGTCTAAACCAAGCTTTCTCTGATGTTTTCTTCTATAGATTTTGTAGTTTTATCTCATATTGATATTTACGTTCCATTGGATTTAATTTTTTTAATATACGGCTTGAGGTATAGGTGTGAGGTTTGTTTCTTCCAGCCTTTGATCAAATTGCCAACATCCACTGGATCACAGAAAAAGCAAGAGAGTTCCAGAAAAACATCTACTTCCGCTTTATTGACTTCGCCAAAGCCTTTGACTGTGTGGATCATAACAAACTGTGGAAAATTCTGAGAGATGGGAATACCAGACCACCTTATCTGCCTCCTGAGAAACTTGTATGCAGGATAAGAAGCAACAGTTAGAATTGGACATGAACAATGGATTGGTTCAACATTGAGAAAGGAGTACATTAAGGGTGTATATTGCCATCCTGCTTACTTAACTTATATATGAAGTACATCATATGAAATGATGGTCTGGATGACTCACAAGCCGGAATCAAGATTGCTGGGAGAAATATCAACCACCTCGAATATGCAGATGGTACCACTTTAATGGCAGAAAGTAAAGAGGAACTAAAGAGCTTCTTGATGAAGGTAAAAGAGGAGAGTGAAAAAGCTGACTTAAAATTCAACATTCAAAAAACAAAGATAACGGCATCCAGTCCCAACACTTCATCACAAATAGAAGGGGGAAAGGTGGAAACTGTCAGATTTCATTTTCTTGGGCTCCAAAATCATGCAGACAGTCACTGCAGCTATGAAAGAAAAGCTATGACAAACCTAGACAATGTATTAAAAACAGAGACATCACTTTGATAACAAAGGTCCATATAGTCAAAACTATGGTTTTTCCAATAGTCAGGTATGGATGTAAGAGTTGGACCACAAAGAAGGCTGAGTGCTGAAGAACTGATGCTTTCGAACTGTGGTGCTAGAGAAGACTCTTGAGAGTCCCTTGGACAGCAGAGATCAAACCAGTCAATCCTAAAGGAAATCAACCCTGAATATCCATTGGAAGGATTGGTGCTGAAGCTGAAGCTCCAATACTTTGGCCAACTCATGTGAACAGCTGGCTCACTGGAAAAGACCCTGATGCTGGGAAAGACTGAGGGCAAGAGGGGAAAGGGGCAACAGAGGATGAGATGGTTGGATGGCATCACCGATTCGGTGAACATGAGTTTGAGCAAGCTCCAGGAGATAGGCAAGGACAGAAATCTGGTGTGCTGCAGTTCATGGGTCACAAAGAGTTGGACATGACTTAGCTGAACAATGACCTCAGTTTTAATGTAAACAAAATTTAAATGAAACTGATTAAGCACAATAGAAAACAAGTAGTATACCATATTCATCTATTTCAGCATCTCAATTCTGAATGACAGGTAATAGTTATCTCCTTTTTAAAAACTTTTAAATTTGCAATAATTATAGAGTCATTGGTGGCACAAAGGAGTACAGGGAGGTCCGTGGGCCCTTCCTGCAGTCTTCCCTCATGTTAACATCTTTACACAAAACCAAGAAACTGCCATTGGTGAAATCCATAAAGCTTGTTCAAATTTCACCAGTGATACAGGCACTCATTTTGCAGCATGCAATTTTATCATGTGTAGCACTGCATAACCGTCACCATGCAGACACTCCACCATGGCACAAAATCTCCCTCCCGTTAATGCTTTATAGCCACACCCTTCTCCCTGACATTCACCACTAACTCTTGGCAACCACTAATCTGTTCTCCATCTTTATGACTGTGTTATTTTATGAATGTTATGAAAACAGAATCATGCAGTATGTATCTTCTTTGAAATTTTTTTTCTCTTTGCATATTTTCCATATTCATCCAAGCTACTGCTTCTACTAATAGTTTATCCCTTTTTATTGCTGAGGGGTATTCCATGGTAAGAATGTGCCACAGTGTGTTTATCCGTTTATCCACTAAAGGGCATGGGGCAGGTTTCAGTGTCTGGCTATTATGAACGAAGCCACTTATGAACAACCATGTGCAAGCAATGTGCACCTTTAACTGTACTTCCTGACATCTATACTGCAAAGGGAGGTAGGGCAAAACCCATTTTTAAAGGACTTACATGTTCAACTAAAACAATATCGTGGTCCAGTTACGTAAAGAATCCATGTGCCCATGCAGGGGACATGGGTTAGATCCCTGGTCCAGGAGGATCCCACGTACCTCGGGGCAACTAAGCCTGTGCCCTAGAGCCCGTGCTCCGCAACAAGAGAAGCCATCAGAATGAGAAGCCTGTGCACCGCAACTAGAGAGCAGGCCCTGCTCACCAGAACTAGAGAGAGCCTGTGAGCAGCAGCAAACACCCAGCACAGTTAAAAATAAACAAACAAATGAATAAAAACTAATGTTAGCATAGTCAACAAGTTCATAGAGGTAAAAGGCCCAAATCCTGGCCAAAACTTGAGATGTGAGTGGGCACGTGATAAAGGGTGTGCACGTGCGTATCTCTACATGTGGGGGGCAGTCAAGAGCAGAACAAGTGATGTGGGGTAACTCCCTTGCCCTTTTCAGAAAGCGTGAAAATGTAGTGCTATTTATATTTGTTATGGCACAGAGATTAAATCCTAACACATATTCAAGGTCTGGGAATGTCTGATAATTCAATAATGCTTTAAGGAAACAGTTTTGTTCTCTAGATAAGATCTTTTTAGGCTAATATGAACATTTTTTTCTGATGATCCCAGTCCACTGTAAATGTATGCATACACAACAGATTCTAAATTTATTTTAGGCCAACCTTGTAATATGCTGGTTATAATTTACAGAGAATGAGAAAAATCAGATATTATTATTCAATTAAATACATGACTATACATTTCCTTGATCGTTTTTAGAAAGTCTTCATGTATGCTCTATAATACACTTTAGACAAGAGTAAAAAAAAAAAAAAAAAAGAGAGACAGCCACTTCCAGATGACATTAACGAGGAAGAACAGCATCCAGCAACAAGAAACCTTACCAACAACAGCTGGGGGCTAAGTCCAGCCGACTCCAAAGTGTGACACATTTCCTCAGTGGAGCTTTCTCCACATAAACACTTCCAAAAAAAGAAACTGCCTGGTAAAACAAAAACAAAACACGTCAACCAATGCCTGCTTACCAAACTCAAAATCTTCCTGAATTGCAATCTAGATCCCTAGAGGAGCAAAACAACAGCAGAGAAGGGAAATCAATGGCTCAGTTTGCTTAAGTGATTAAAGCAGAAAGCAAATCATTACATGTCTCACACTGTCTCCTAAGTATACTTTTTAATTCAGTACAACTTTTATAAGACAGTGCCCACCTATCCAGAGAGTCTTCCGTTGACTGTAAAACATACATTCAATTCTTTGGTTAATTAATTTAAAAAGAGGGAGGATTCAGAAAGTAGTTTATCATTCATTCTACCTACCCAAAGCCACATATTCCTCTTCACTTGTCTTCTTTATGTTGACCACATCTTTCTCATATTCTAAATATTCCAGGAATGTTTTCACAGGCAACACACCATCCTTATCATCAGAAAATCGGACAGCAGTCCTGTTGTTCTCTTGCTTATACTTCTCTAACAAGGCCTGGAGCTTAAGGAGTTCTTTTTCATCCAGCCTTAGTAACACGGCCAAGTCCTTAAATTTAGGGAGGAAGGAAGTTATCAACAGACCATTTCTCTTTCTACGACTGCCACTATGTGTCAATTATCTGTCATTATCTGACATTATCATCTGAAACAAAATCCAAGACTATAAGCAAAAAATGATTTCTTAATTAATATGATAGCTATGGTGTGCTCTGCTGAAAATGTTACTCTCAACTGATAAGTAGGATGTTATTTAAATAAAATAATCTTGAAACACTACATATTACTGGAAGTATCATTCTTAGAAAGTTTCTTGAGATTATTCAATACCCTTCTAAAATGTCTGAATTTTAATAAACATATATTATTGCTTAATCAGAAAAAAATGTAAGTGGTTGTTAATTGCCAACTCTTGTGATTCTGAGGAAACTAAAGAACTATTTGATATTTAATACTTGTTTTAGTAAGCAGCACAAACACTATAAAATAAAAGCAGTGGGCAACAGTCCTCACTGTATCTGCATATAAATCCTCTATATGGCTCTCAGGGTTGCAGAGGTTAAAAAGTAACAGATACAACCTGCCAGTCTTTCAAACTGTTTTCACATCAGATGTGCAGAAACATCTCCTGATACTACCACTGGTGGCGGCGGCAGTTTGGTCGCTCAGTCGTGTCCACCTCTTTGAGACCTCATGGACTGCTGCCCACCAGGTTCCTCTGTCCATGGGATTCTCTAGGCAAGGATACTGGAGTGGGTAGCCACTCCCTTCTCCAGGGGATCTTCCCACCCCAGGCACCCTATAGGTATAACTTAATCAACCTGAACTTTTCTGCTGCTTGAAAGTATTTTTCACTATTGGAGAAGTAATGGCAGAACAAAATCTCCTAAAAAATGGCCTTGTCATTTATCATGGCATTCATAGAGTAGTATTATGAAGAGATCGTTAAAATACTTTATAAAATTCATCTATAATACCAAAGATTAAAAAAAAAAGTTAGAATGTGTGCATTATTTTCAATACTGAGAGGAAATATTTTCAGTATTTGCCAATTCTCATTTTTGTTTAAAATTTCTGTTTATTTCTATACATGTATTAACAATAATAGGCAACTGTTTTAAAATTCAATGAGCTTTCAGATATACCAAATATGTTTTTTAAAAGCGTTACCAGTGCCTTGACAAATCACTAAAGTCACTTTAATGGTTTTCCTTTAGATAAGTAAAAGACATGAGACCCTGAAGCCACCAATCTGCGCACGGTCACACAGTACTTGAGGGAAGAGAGGACAATATTTCTCTCTGTTCTCTTATCACGAGAAATTCTACTTCTCTGCAGAGAAAGTAGGAGTTTTGTATACTCTCCTAGAAATGAGCAATACTGCACTTGTACTATAATAAGGATTATAAGGTCCTATCACTTTTTTACATTTTGAAGAATAAAACCATAGAACATTTTCTACAATTACTTTAAACACACTGATGTAAGATGGACTATCTTAAAAATGTATTCTATTATGTAGTAAACAACAGCAGTATGAGTTTACTAACAACAACACAGAAAAGCTGGTCTCTTCTGCTTGTTAGAATCATTTTCTTTAAAAGAAATATAAAATTTGCTACTTCCGTTCATTGCACAGTTTTGATTAGCAAACCCTGTCAAAAAGAAGTTGTAAGAAGCAATTTTATAAAAGAACTTAAGGAAAACCAATGGATTAATAACAAGCTCAATATTCAAGCCTAAATAACATAAATTTAGGAGCAAGGCACAGAAGCCAGCAGGGATCTTTTAAAGAACATAAACCTTTACACATTAAAAAAAAAAACCTTAATATTTGTACTTCTTTACTATCAATTAAAAAATAATAAATAACCAAAGAGATGATTTTGTATAATGAATAATGGGATTACTCACATTATCAGAGAATGGTGTATCTGAATGAAAATCAGTGGAATTTAATTGACTAACAGACTCATAAAGATGGAGTAATTTCAATTTATTGGCACAAAATTGTAGCAGTCCTTCATCAACAGACTCAAGCTCTACAAGGTAGAAAGAAAAAATACATTAAAGAGAGATATTTAACAGACTGATAAAAATAACTTAATTTTACATAATTTCTTGATGTTCCATTTTATAATATTGCTATATTTTCAATAACAAATTAAGAAGGCAAAAATAATTTTTATATCATACAAAGTGTCTACATTTTTAAATGAAGGTGCTATAATAGTGAGAGAGGAAAAAAAGAAAGAAAACAGAAGAGATATTTTAGTCTAGTACTCAAATTTAAACAAATATTTTGGAAACAGGTTTGAAAACATCCTTCCCTCACTCTCTAACTCAAATGTTGTCTATTATTCTCATACCCTGAGAAAAGACAATTGGAAAGCTGCCTGGCTCTTCTTATCACAGTGCTCAAAGATACTATAATTCAACCAGAAACTGGACTGTAACACATGCATCCTCAAGAGAGGCTGAGAAAGAGACCAAAAGTAGAATTCCACCCACATCAGTCAGGTTTCTTGTCGAGATTATCGCTGGAAAAATACCCACTCTCTGCATAATACATTCCTGTATGATAAAGGCAGACACTGAAAACTCCAAGACTCTGTTATGGGATACAATAACATGGAAGATTGTCTATATTCTCACAGCCAAAATAAAATGTAGCATACTCAATATTTGTCATTTTTAGGACTCTCATTTGTGGGTAGAACTTGAAGCTAGTGATGTTACAGAACTCTGACAATGGTGTTTGGTTTACTCCTAGCCCAGTGCAAGGTAAATTTTAATAATTTTTTTGATGTTTTAAAAAAATCCTTAGGGGGACAGGGAGATTTTAGAAGTGCACTATACACCTGATCTGCCTCTTGAGAAATTTGTATGCAGGTCAGGAAGCAACAGTTAGAACTGGACATGGAACAACAGACTAGTTCCAAATAGGAAAAGGAGTTTGTCAAGGCTGTATATTGTCACCCTGTTTATTTAACTTATATGTAGAGTACATCATGAGAAACGCTGGACTGGAAGAAACACAAGCTGGAACCAAGATTGCCGGGAGAAATATCAATAACCTCAGATATGCAGATGACACCACCCTTATGGCAGAAAGTGAAGAGGAACTCAAAAGCCTCTTGATGAAAGTGAAAGTGGAGAGTGAAAAAGTTGGCTTAAAGCTCAACATTCAGAAAACGAAGATCATGGCATCCGGTCCCATCACTTCATGGGAAATAGATGGGGAAACAGTGGAAACAGTGTCAGACTTTATTTTTCTGGGCTCCAAAATCACTACAGATGGTGACTGCAGCCATGAAATTAAAAGACGATTACTCCTTGGAAGGAAAGTTATGACCAACCTAGACAGCATATTCAAAAGCAGAGACACTACTTTGCCAACAAAGGTCCATCTAGTCAAGGCTATGGTTTTTCCTGTGGTCATGTATGGATGTGAGAGGTGGATTGTGAAGAAGGCTGAGCGCCGAAGAATTGATGCTTTTGAACTGTGGTGTTGGAGAAGACTCTTGAGAGTCCCTTGGACTGCAAGAAGATCCAACCAGTCCATTCTGAAGGAGATCAGCCCTGGGTGTTCTTTGGAAGGAATAATGCTAAAGCTGAAACTCCAGTACTTTGGCCACCTCATGTGAAGAGTTGACTCGTTGGAAAAGACTCTGATGCTGGGAGGGATTGGGGGCAGGAGGAGAAGGGGACGAAAGAGGATGTGATGGCTGGGTGGCATCACCAACTCGGTGGACATGAGTCTGAGTGAACTCCGGGAGTTGGTGATGGACAGGGAGGCCTGGCGTGCTGCGATTCATGGGGTCGCAGAGTCGCACGTGACTGAGCGACTGATCTGATCTGATACTTTTTAAAAGAGGTATTTCTAACATGTTGTATGCACTAAGGGAGGTTTCTATTTGCCAAAAGTCAATTTTACATGTGTTAAGAAAAAAATTTCAAAATCAGGATGCTTACTGTCCTGCAACAGCATTAATATTTATTTATCTGTTTAATTTTTGGTCATACCATGCAGCATGTGGCATCTCAGTTCCTCCACCAGGGAACTGAAGCAGTGCCCCCTGCAGTGGAAGTAGAGTCTGAACCACTGTACCACCAGGTAAGTCCCCTGGAACAGCATATTACGCTTTATCTATTAAGCCACTCTGCTGCTGCTGCTGCTAAGTCGCTTCAGTCGTGTCCGATTCTGTGCGACCCCAGAGACGGCAGCCCACCAGGCTCCCCCGTCCCTGGGATTCTCCAGGCAAGAACACTGGAGTGGGTTGCCATTTCCTTCTCCATAAGCCACTCTCGGCTGGCTTAAATATGAAGCCTCCTGGCAGTTCAGGGGTTGGGACTCTCCCTTCCTACATAGGCATTGAGGGTGTGATTTTTGGTCAAGGAGCTAAGATCCCATGTGCCTTGTGGCCAAAAAAACCCAAAACATAACACAGAAACAGTACTGTAACAAATTCAATAAAGATATAATTCACACAATAAGCAAGCAAAAAATCACAACTAGATGAAGTCAGTATACCACATACTACATTTTTAACTGATGTTAGGAACTCATAATAAATTTTTCTAGCTCAGCTGGACAGAATATGGAGTTACAACCCCACAGTTACAGATGTAATTCTTTTCCAGACAAATATATTCTGAACAGTAAAAAACAATCAGAACTGGTCATGTAATCATAGTCTGTGATTCTGGAAGCCCTAGTTCCATTCATGAGGGAAGTGGATGAAAAAATATGGATTCCATACACTGACAAAACATTAATCAAAGCATAGAATTTAGAAAAAAAATCATTATCATGGTCAAAACAACATTACTGAGAGTTAAAATACAATGGCAGCAAGACAGCCTGGTTGTTTTTTTGCTTACCACCAGCTATCTTGTCCCCACATGCCAATGGCTTTCAAAACGCTTTACAACTATTATCACAATAGTCACTTCCCATCATTCTATCTTTCCTCATAATAGATGGATTCAAATGAAAAATATTTACAGTAAGAAAGAGAGTCAACATACTCAGAGAAAGATCAGTAGCACACACTGAACAGGGAATTTTAAAAGTCCCCAATGACAAAGGTATGAAATAAGTTTTCTTCTTTCTTATACATTGTTTCTTATACATATTACCACATCAAGGTAACAGAAGGGCATCATAAACAGTTAATACTTCCTATGGTCAGAGTTATAGAATTTGAGGTGAGACCATAAACAAACCCTATTACCTTGATTTTTTAAAGTGTCCATTAATGTCTGAGTGATGTTTTTAAGGCAGGAAAATGGTAAACGTTCGCTTGCCAATATGCTTTCCAATGCCTAGAAGAAAAAGAGAAAAAAGAAAGTGAAGTCGCTCAGTCATGTCTGACTCTTTGAGATCCCATGGACTGTAGCCTACCAGGCTCCTTCGTCCATGGGATTTTCCAGGCAAGAGTACTGGAGCAGGTTGCCATTTCCTTCTCCAGAGGATCTTCCCAACCCAGAAACTGAACCCGGGTCTCCCACATTACAGGCAGATGCTTTTACCGTCTAAGCCACCAGGGAAGCTGCCTACAAGAAAGATAAGGAACAATTTTCGTACAAGGCAAAGATCTTGGTTTTTCAATTTTACATTTATGCCCATAGTTTCACTGCCCCAAGTTTCAAAGGGAAACTCCATTTTAAGATGTATTAATCATCCAAGAGCTTAAGTTGCATCATAAGTAATATGTAATCAATTTCATGTCATGCCAAATATGGTACCATGACAAGAAGTCCAGACTGAGAATGAAACAACTTGGAAAGCAACTGAGGTTCAACAGGATGGCTGAGCAGAGACAAAGTTATTCACCAGTAAGAGTTTTGTATATATGCATAAATGAAAAGCAGACATTGCCATTGTCATGCCAATAATAAAAGCTGACAACTTAATTACTGCTATGTTACTGTGCTTAAGCATGGCTGGCTGTATCCACAGGCCAATCTAGATGAATATATTTCCCACCTCTCCACGCCTACTCTCCTTCTGCCTACTGGTAGGTATTTAAGAATCTTCATCATTACTTCACTCCTAAAAGAGCAACCATCAGAATCACTAGTGGGTTACACACAGCACTTAAAGTTCACACTTGTCCTTTCATATCAGCATGTTAAACTGAATTTTGAATTATGAGATTAAACAGTATAAAAGGTACGCTATGAATGTGGCATGAGACAAATAACAAATAACAGACTTCATCCAACAACAACTCTGTGTGTCTGTTGGGGAGAAACAGGTGCAGAGAGAGGGCAGCTCTGGAGGTTGGGCCAGCCTAGCATGAGGCAAATGCATGGAGGATATAAAGAAAGTGACCCAGGGACTTCCCTGGTGGCCCACTGGTTAGGAATCCGCCTTTCAATGCAGGGAACACAGGTTTGAGCCCTAGTCAAAGAAAGGCTGCCTGCAATGCGGGAGACCCGGGTTCAATCCCTGGGTTGGGAAGATCCCCTGGAGAAGGGAATGGCAACCCACTCTAGTATTCTTGCCTAGAGAACCCCATGGACAAAGAAGTCTGGTGGGCTACAGTCCATGGGGCCACAAAGAGTTGGACACAACTGAGCGACTTCACTTACTTACTTACAAAGAACGGCTGCCAGGCAACTAAGTCTGAGCACAAGAGCCTGTGTGCCAAACTAGAGAGGCTGTGCACCACAACAAAAGATCCCAAATGCTGAAACGAACATCCTACGTGCTGCAACTAAGACCCAAAGTAGCCAAATAAATGAATAAAATATTAAATAAAAAGACAGAAAGTGATCGAAAAAGGCAAATACCTAGGAAAATGTCATCTGCCTCTGTTTGTCTACTATCACACAAGTTAGCGGCTCACTGCCTTACTAATATTATTCAGTCTTCAAAGTCTAAACTGGTTTCTTTCCTCCCTTAACTGTTGTAAAACAATACACAAATTTAACTATTAGGTTGTTTAGTATTTTTTATAAAATTCATAGCTTCATACGAACTTCAGCAGTATTAAAAAAATTAAGGAAACAGTTTGTACTGTTCTAAAGTTTCCTGATTTTATTGTTCTATGATGTAAAAAAGATGGTATTAAAATGAGAAAAATTATGTGGGTTCTGACCCTCCCTTTCTAAGATTGAAGCCCTAAACTGCTCTCTACATGCTCACTCTGTCAAAAGAATCACATTTAATAATGGAAACTTTGCCCCAAGGAAAATGAGAACCTATTAGTACTGTCAGTGGAGTGGAAAACACAATTAAAAGTCAGAAACCTGTCAGTTTTACAATAAAATGATAGTGTTTTTAGAAAATGAGTGCCATAACAGAATAAGAGGGACAGAAAGAAACCAGTATTCACTAAATCATCCTACTATTCAGATGCTGTGTATTATGAAAATGACGCATTTGGTAAGGTCCTATTTGAAGGAGCTTAAAAGATATAAAGAGGAAAAAGCTGGGGAGCTAGGACTAATACATATGAAATAATCAGAAAACAAGTGTAATCAGCCCTCTGTATCCATGGGTTCCTCATTTACGGATTCAACCAACCACAGACTGAAAATACTCGGAAAGAAAAAAATTCCACAAAGTTCCTAAAAGCAACTGTGAATTTGCCCCATACTTGCAACTATTTACACAGCACTTACGCTGTATTTACAACTGTTTACATAGCACTTACACTGTGTTAGCCATTACAAGTAATCTAGAGAGGATTTAAAGTATACAAGAGGATGTGCGTAGGTTATATGCAAATACTACACAATTTTATGGGGCTTCCTTGATAGCTCAGTTGGTAAAGAATCTGCCTGCAATGCAAGAGACCCCAGTTCAATTCCTGGGTCGGGAAGATTCTGTGAAGGAGGGATAGGCTATCCACTCCAGTATTCTTGGGCTTCCCTTGTGGCTCAGCTGATAAAGAAGCCACCTGCAATGTGGGAGGCCTGGGTTCGATCCCTGGGGTGGGAAGATGCCCTGGAGAAGGGAAAGGCTACCCACTCCAGTATTCTGGCCTGGAGAATTCCACGGACTGTATAGTCCACAGGGTCACAAAGAGTTGGACACAACTGAGCCACTGTCACTTCACACAGTTTTATAAAGGGACTTGAGCACCTTCAGATTTAGGTATTCACAGGGGGTCCTGGAATCAACACCCCCAGGGAATCTGAGTGAGACTGCAGTCATTAGCCCTCTGTTCTGATTAAAAGCAGAGTTCAGAGGGATCCCTGAGGACCAACGAGCCATGTCAGAACCCAAGCAGCAACGGCAGGGATTTGGGTAAGAGGAGTGGCAGTAACGTAACGAGCTACCATATTACAACCAGGAGCCTGGAAAAGGCAACAAGTCTTGATTATTCCATGAGAAGCTAAGAAGCAACAGGGCCTCTTCTACAGTATCAATGTGAATGTAAATTAGTACAAGTATTTTGAGAAGTAATTTATCAACAACCAGCCAGAAGCTCATACCCTAGAGATTCCACTCTAAGGTATAAACTCAAGAGAAACTCTTACATTTGTGTGCCAGGAAACATTGTACAAGGATAATCATACTCTTATTGTTGGTAACAGCAAAAAACTGAGAACAACGTAAATGTCCACAGACAGTGAATAAATAAATGACAGTCACAGAGTGTAATTCATACATTACACGAGTTAGCTGCAGGCAGCAATGCAGACAACTTCCAGAAACACAATGGTAAGAGAATGGAGTAGGTCACAAAGAAGACAGAGTAGGACTCGATTCACTTCAAGTTCAAAAAAGTAGAAAATGCATCACTATGTTTTAAAGGAGTCATACAGAAATGCTGTAACTACAAAGAAAAGCAAAAGAGGAACACAAAATTCTAAACACTGGTTACTGTAGGAATGGGAGAAGGGATGGGAGGAGGAGGGACATGCAGGGAGGGCTCTTCAGAGTTCCTGGTAACATCCTGTTTCCTAAGGGGGGTGGTCATACACAGCTTTGTCTTATTATTATTACTTAATTTGAATATATGCTATGTATGGGTTTTCGTGTATATAAAACACACATACTTCCATGTATGGTAGTATTACTTAATCAAAAAAGAAGAAAGACAAAAGAGACAATAGAAACTTTTGCATAGGGATGTAAAAAAAGGATGAACATGCATAAAAACACAGAAAGAGGATTTTGGCCTGTCATGTTTTTGGAAGCAAATAGGAAAATACAGATTTTATTAAGAAGGGAATATAACAGTCACTTGGCAGGAAAGATCTTTTATTTTATACACTTACTTGTTTTTTGGTTGCAGGGTATTTAATATCAAGAATTAATTCCTTTATTTCTGTTTCAATCAAATCTAGAAAGAAAATTAACCAAAATAAAATTTTGGTTCACTTTTACGACAGGTAAACTTTATTCTAAAGAAAAACACATGTATTTGCACTATCAGTCAGTCTGAAGGATTTCTGAGTCCTCTTGGAAATTACTGTTTTATTGTTACAAATTTTAATAATCCCTCGATGGCATGCTTCATCCTTCAGAATAATTCCAATAAAAGCTATACATGATTACTTGTACCTCATCTCATTCCACAAAGGAGTTGCAACAGCTTATAAATGCACTAAAGTGTTTTGCTTGCTCCATTTAGAATATTCTATTAACTTTAAAAATGCCATGACAGTATCCTTCATTTTTATTAAAGGACACCTACCAAGATTGGGACATTTTGCTTTCAGCAAGGTTCCCAGTTTCTTCACTAAGTGCATGTCCTTGGCTCGTTCACTCTTCTTATCGCTAAAACAAAAAAATACAACAAGTTCTTAAAGAAAGTGAAGCTGTCTTCCTTCTAATTCTGATACATCCAAATTTCTTTTTCTTTTCTACGCTTCCTATTTAACTTTAA
This sequence comes from Bos taurus, assembly GCF_002263795.3. Taxonomy (NCBI): domain Eukaryota; kingdom Metazoa; phylum Chordata; class Mammalia; order Artiodactyla; family Bovidae; genus Bos; species Bos taurus. The sequence goes on from NC_037343.1 coordinate 23,671,958, forward strand.
AGGGATCAGTCCAGAGAGAAATAAAACAATAGCTACAAAACAAAGCTATATTTAAAATGAACAACCAACAAGAACCTACTGTATAGCATAGGGAACTCTGTTCAGTGTTGTGTGGCAGTCTGGATGGGAGTGGAATTTGGGGAAGAATGGATACATGTATATGTATGGCTGAGTCCCTTTGCTGTCTACCTGAAACTATCACAACAGTGTTAATCGGCCATACTACAGTACAAAATTAAAAGTTTAATATATATATATATATAAAAAAAGGACTGGGAAAAGTCAGTAGAGGGACATTAATAAGCTGGCATGCGATACAACTTACCTCAATGCTAAGTGGAAAGGAACACTGACTGTTTTCACACTTCCAGACACTGGATCAACCAGGCAGATCTGGTAAGTCTGGGGCTGCCAACTCTGACTAGTAATGTTATTTAAGCCCATTATTTTATAGCCAGGATACAGAAGCCTGAGGAAATCACAAACCAATATGGTAAGCCACGGAGTTTATATGCTGCAACAAAAGATCCACGTGATGCAATGAAGATCCAGGGTGCCACAACAAAGCCCCAAGGCAGCCAAATAAATATTTTTAAAAAAGTAAAATAGAACCTAACTGCCAGGGTTCTACCTTGTTAAAGTGTGCTAGAAAATCACATAACCAGGCTGATGTCGCAGTGGCAAACAAAGCACTCACATGACTTCGTATCATCACCAGGGGAATCAGAAAGAATCTTTCCTTTCCAGCCTCCACAGTGTAAGAAGGGATGGGGACAAGTGGGGCACCAAAGCTGACTTTAATTCAGTAGTGTATCACGGCCTCCTCAGTCAGATTCCTTTGTTATTAAACACTTAATCCATAATTACATAGCAGCCACTCATGGGGAAAAACCACAATAAAGGACATTTTAATTCTCAACCAACTTGCAATCTAATTAAGTAGCTTTAAACAGAAGCTTTACTTGAACAAAAGCATTTCTTTTTGCTGCCAGGAAAAGGCTAGGGTTTGCGGCTTACCTGCAGTACTTTCCCACGTTGAAAGCGCCAACTCGAGGGCCCTGCTGTGTACTCCACACTTCTAAAATGCCCCTTCGTGGTGCATAGATCACAAGGAACTGAGCCACTCGACTTGGACCCTGAGGACTTCCAAATGGGGAAAAGTCTCCCTTTTCTGGCACTCTTTCGTGGAGGTCCTCTACAATCTGGATCCAACCAGTCTGTGCATCTCGATACCCTTAGAGACAGAGGAAAAGGAAAGCCACTTAGATATGGAATCTAGGTTTAGCAGAGCCTTCTGAAGCACTCCGTAATGTTTTAGTCAGGGGGGCTCAAGAAAAGCAATAAATGTATATTCTCTTTTATTATGAAATATATTAAACACAAAAAATTATAATTATGACAAATCCTAAATCGCCAAGTCTCTTTAAAATGTCAGTTTGCTACAGTTGGTTCTGATCACTTTCTTTTTTAAGAAGAAATCAGTTATCATGGAAGGTTCCCTGATTTCCATCCCTTCCTCCCTCTCTTTAAAAAATTCTGGAGAGATTTTAAGGTTCAGATTTAAAGTATAAATCCAATTAAAATAGAAGATCAAACTGGTTTCCTGCAATTCAGGTCCCTTGGTGGCACACAGACAGAGGGAGGACATGGGCTGCAGAGCAACGGGAAGCAACGCCGGCCTGTGAGAAGGAAAATGCAGCTGACATGCCTTCCTATTCCCTCTCTTCCCAGTAACGGGGAGGAAAAGGACAGAGTGCGCCAGCTGCAGAAGACAGGCCACACGGCAGTCATAGCATCACCAGAGTGGATCTGGACCAACTGGTATATATTCTGGAAAAGTCTTGCTGAGAACATACCCTTGAAGTTATTTCAGAAAACAAGCACCAGGTCGGGAGAAATGATGTATCTGCTACCTTGAAACCTATTTCTAAAGACATTTAAACATGTGGCAAGTAAACACTGCAGGAATTCTTTGGCAAGAAGGTAAAAGTGGCCTCAGTCAGGTCCAGAGTTTAAATTTAATGCCCTCAAATCCATTATTCCTCACAATGCTAAAAACAGACCAGATTGCATCAAAATTGTGGTTTCTAACTAACAGTCTCTGCTTACATGTTAATATTAAAGATGATTACAAACAATGAATTCTCCTCTCCTCCTTCGTCAAAAGGATTTATTTTATTCAGGTTGAAAATGTGCCAATATATTTTTAAGTCTCCCTTATAGTTAGGTTTGCTATGTGACTAAGTCCTAAATAATGTATTGCAGAAAAAGCTTGGCAAGATTTCTGAAAATAACTTCAAAGTAGACTAAGGTGGTAGTCTTTCTGTCCCCTTCTTCCTTCCTGGGATGCATGTAAGATGGCTGGAGCTTCAGCAGCCATTTAGACCATGATATAACCTTCATGGGGAAGCTACATGGAATAAGACTGAGTTCCTGAGGATGTCATGTGATATCATACTGATCCTGTACATAGCTCTGTGCTTGTCACTAAATGTAACTTCTAACAGACAATGTTACCAAGACACTTAAATGAACTGACCCAGGCATATGGATATGGAACTCAAATTTTAAAAAAATGAATCTTGCTAGGTTTTGCCATCTTGAATCTGAAACACCCAGCATTCTAGTTTTGGAAAGATTTGATTCAAGCACGGCCCTGCAAACTGGAATGAACCTTGCAGGGGCAAGAAACTGAATTCAGGAACTGACAATGTGAGAACTGAAAAGAAGGACATAAGGAAGAGTTTTTAAGTACCTATGCGTTGGTCAAACTTAAAGGATGTGTCAGTTGGACTATGGGTCAAATGTTGTTGATATGATCTGAGTACATGATTAAAAAAAGAAAGAAAGCAAGCATAAAGAATTAAACACTGTTATCAATGAGAAGCTGAAGAAGGATAGCACTGTTCAGCTACTGGGGTAAAAAGCTAACTAACTTTTGTCCTGGATTTTTGTAAGAAGTACCTTTCCACATGCGTATTGCAATTCCTCTAGCTACATCCAACAAAATAACTCTGCCAAAATCATCTGTTACTGCTGCCAGTGTGTTACATGGAGACAGACATATACTTTCACCATGGCGTCTAGAATCTGGAAGCCCAAATCTGATATTTAAAAGAAAAAAGAAAGCAGAAATCAAAGTTCAATCTAGAAATAAATAAAAGAATAATGAAATACAGCAACAAAACAGACTGAATCTGATTTTACATTAATATAAAGAAATATGAATTTTGTATGGATTAATAGTTAAATTCATTAACTAATCACAACAGACATTTTATAATACAAAATACATAAGGAACTTTCTTCTATTATATAATAATACCTAAGTCTTATCTCAAAGATATTTGATACAGAATACCCACAACCTTATTTTTTCAGAGTATCAAGTACAACTATATCTTTCCTTGATTAAGCAATATGTCATATGAAACTACCCTGACAACCAATTAATTTTAGAATACTTTGCTCCTACACTCGCATCTTTGTCTATATTTTCTTATTTCTAATCTTTTCTCTTTCTTCTTCTCTAGATAGCATATCCTGCTGATATCAGTGTAACTGCCTGAAGCAAGAACTTTCCTTCTTCTAAATAGTTATCTGTATACTGTTCTTGGTCTATAATCAATCCTATTAGAACTGTGGGTAAAATAAAAGTAAGGAAGTACTGAGAAAGAACCAGAATAGCTCATTTTGAAAAAACTTCCTGAGACAAAGTACTCAGAAACTTTGTTACATCCATGCAGTGCATAAGGCCATTTGCCTTATTTCTTCATACTTGGGTGACTGGGGATGTGATATGTTAGATGGAAAAAACTCTAGAAGATAATCTTCAATACATTTTGAAGTGACGTGAAGTTGCTCAGTCGTGTCCGACTCTTTGCGACCCGGTGGACTGTAGCCCACCAGGCTCCTCCGTCCATGGGATTCTCCAGGCAAGAATACTGGAGTGGGTTGCCATTTCCTTCTCCAGGGGATCTTCCCGACCCAGGGATTGAACCCAGGTCTCCCGCATTGCGGGCAGACGCTTTAACCTCTGAGCCACCAGGGAAGCCCCAGTAGATAATTAGCTACATCTCTTCAGTTGAAGAACATCTAAAAAAAGGGATAGGTTTTTATTTCCCTTCATGGTGGTACTTTATATTGAGTAATAAAAAAGGATATAAAAACAGAATCAAGCAACACTCATGCCCTCTCCCTGCAAAACCTGACAAATCCACTAAATATCCCCCAGTACTGCTGGAACAAACAAGGAAGCATAAGCCAGCATTATTCAAGCATAATGCTTGAATATATGTGATCCCATTTTTACTTTTTTTTTTTAAGAAATCACTATGTCCTTTTTAAGGTTCTACAGCTTATCAATAAACTAAACTTTTTACTGAAAGAAGTTCAATAGCTATCAAAAACCCAATATTTCTACTGTACATCTAAGTGTACAGTGTTGTAAGCACACACCCAACACACACACACAAAATAAGCCATCTATTACATGATGGGGAGACAAGTGTCATTAAAACAGATAGGAACCACTCTTCTCATGAAGTTTACATTCTGGTAGAAAACATCAGTCTCACATTAATGACTCATAGGAGCTCCAAAGACTCAAGAAATCAATAAATCAGCTAAGCACATGGAAAGACCATACATTTAACAGTCCATTTCTAAAAATACTAAAATGCAAGAGCAGCACGACAGACTTGCCTTACAGCTAATGGGGTAGCTGGTTCCACCTTGGGTTTTTGCTTCTGGAAAGCTTCTTCTTCATGCTTGCTCTTCCAACCAAGCCAACCACTGAAAGAAAGAGCATTTAGACTAAAACCACGGATTCCAGTGTTTTAATGTGCAGACCATCCAAATACAAGTTAAAACTAAGTGAGATGAAAATTAGATTATTTAAACTGATGTCATTACCTGGCAGCATTAAATAAAGCGGAAGTGAGTTTACTTGCCACTGCAAGTGCAACGTGAGATAATAGTGGTTGCGTGCTTCCCTGAAAAACAGAACATTTGAAAGATGACAAATAAACAAAATACACTTTCTAAATGAGATGCACTTTAAAAAGGTAGGGGGCAGAAATATAAGCAGAAGTTTTAACTCTACAGTTGAAAAGTAAAATCACTAATAGTTTATAATCTTCATGATTTCCCTCTTTAAATTGTAGTCAATTAAAAAATCTAAACTAGGACATTGCTGCTGCTGCTGCCAAGTCGCTTCAATCGTGTCTGACTCTGTGCGACCCCATAGACGGCAGCCCACCAGGCTCCCCCATCCCTGGGATTCTCCAGGCAAGAACACTGGAGTGGGTTGCCATTTCCTTCCCCAATGCATGAAAGTGAAAAGTGAAAGTGAAGTCGCTCAGGTTGTCTACTTGAAAGCTATACAGTCGTGTCCAACTCCTAGCGACCCCATGGACTGCAGTCTACCAGGCTCCTCCATCCATGGGATTTTCCAGGCAAGAGTACTGGAGTGGGGTGCCATTGCCTTCTCCGAAACTAGGACATTAAAATGGCCTTATTCTAACAGGGCTATTGATTTCTCATCCATACCGAACTAGCTCTTTTCCCTCTTTTTAAAATATTTTTTTCAGTCAGTTTTTATTTAGAAATACTTCATACTGTACAAAACTTATTTTAAATTTAAGTATAGCTGGTTTACAATGTTGTGTTAGTTTCAGGTATACAGCAAAGTGATTCGGTTTTATATATACACATACATTTCAGATTCTTTTCCATTACTGATTATTACAAGATACTGAATATAGCTCCCTGTGCTATATAGTAAATCCTTGTTGGTTACCTATTTTATATACTGGAGTGTATATCTATTCATCCCAAACTCCTAATTTATCCCCCCCCACCTATTTTTTAAAAATATATTTTTGTTAAAGTAAAAAGACTGTTTGGACAATTCTGAGAAGGGCGCTTTTTATGTTAGAAATCAGAGCTGCCAAGTCTAATACTGCCAAGTCTAAATCTCCCCAATTTTAGGGAGCAGTTTCACCACTTCATCAGCTATAGTTGGCAGCTCATTCTATCTTTACAATTCCTCATTTACTCAACTCCCTCATGGGCCAACATCACTAACAACTCTAAGCTTCTGACTAACTGCACCAATATTTTAAGACAACTCAACTAAGAATTCGGGGCATCAGAAACAAAGAAGGCTGCTTATTTTACATTGACTTTAGTACATTTTCAGTTAATCTAAAGAATTTAGAAGAAAGTGAGTTGAGACTAATTTCAGCTTATACTGAAACTTACAAATGTAAACTGCTTAATCTTTTTAAGGCTATTACCATATCCAATTTGTATATACGTTGAAAATCAAAATCAATGATGAAACACTTACCTCTAAAGCATAGAAGAAGCCTGTAAATGGACTGGACCCTACAGTGATATACTGAGACATGGCTGGTGGGCTGTTTTTAATTGCTGCATTATATCCACCGATATTGGAGGCAGTCTTCATTTGATCAAAAGGGGACAGAGTCATAATACCTAATGACAAAACAGCAACAATATGTAATTTTAATGCACTGAAATGACACTGTCATTTTAGATTACTAGATTTTTATTAGAACTCCATTCTAAAATGCTAACTGCTGAGTGTCATTTAATAGATAAAAGTCATTTTTCAAAGCTACAAGATCAATGCCATAAAACATCCATAAGATATTAAAATTGCCATCTACAATTCCTCTAAGCTATAAAATGTATAAAACAATTTAAGCATTAATTTTTTAAACAGATAAAAACTTCAAATGGTACAAGAAGTATAGAATCTACCAATATCTCCAGGTATAAGTATACTTTTTTGAGGTAACAACTGAAATATTTTCTTACATTGCTTTCCAGAAATGTAGGTACATAAATGACAGCACACCAAATCAACTGATGTGTGCCTTGTTTTTTAAATTTAATAAAATATCAAGGAGACATGCCTCATTCTTGGCAGTCACTCAGAGTATTCCACTGTGTGGTCATGCCATAATTGATCCGACCTTCTGATGGACATCTGAGTTGGTTCTCACTTTTACCACTACAAATAATGCTGCAATATATGACCTTGACAGATCTTTGTATACCTATGTATAAGCTCATCTGTATGGCAAGTCCTCATCAACAGAAGAGCAGGCTCAAAAGGGGATCTACATTTGTAAACAATTTTATTAAGTGCTGTGACACGGCATTCCACAGAGGCAGTGCTGCCTCACGTCCACACCAGAAAGGCAGTAGAGCACCTCTGCTCCCATATCCTCTCCCGAAGTGAAAACAAACCCTTTCAAACATCTGCTTTTTAGTCCAGAAATCCCCAGCCTTCCATAATGAAGAGTTACTGCTGATCTCCCCATGGCGCTAAGAGTAAATGTAGACAATGCTGAGGAGCAGTAGAGGAAAAGCCAACATCATTTAAATTCACCTGGGCGGGAGAGAGAGGAGGGGGCAAGTGAGCTTAGAGATCTAGAAAGTAAAGATCTGCTGCTAGATTTCGTCTCGGGTGATGTCTTCCAGCTCAGATGCTCCTGGTACATAAAGACAGCCAGTTCTGAACACAAACATACTGCAGAATGGAACAGGAGTTATTCTCATTTTCCTATGTATGTACTGCCTCTATTTTGAATGCACTGCTCCTGAAAGACAGTCCTGGGAAAGGAACTGCTTTTCAGGTGTTCATAAGTAAACGTCTTACTGGATTTAGGATTTAAAGTCATCAAATTTTAATCCTTACAAAAGTTGACCTATTCTGAAAGATTAGAATGCCTGTTCTGTGTTTATGAATGAATTCATGATTCAATATACAAAGTGTTTTTATGACATGATTAAATATGCTGACTGTACCAGCACAAAATCAAAGGCTGAATGGTATCACATATAAATTGAAATTTTAAGTTTCAAAATGCTTTCTCTTTGTACTCTACACACTATAGGTGTGTGATTTTGTTTTTTGAGTCACCAATTTTAGCATTATTTTTCACTGATTGAAGATAAATGAAAATATAACTTACAGTCCTTCTTTTTCTCTCCATATTCTTCCAATATAACCATATCTCAAATTTTAAATTAAATTCACATTCACCCTTCTCACTATAAAGAACTCTAAGCATTACTGCTGAGACGAGCTGCCTACTGTAATTACAATGCCTTAAATGCACATTTTTTTTTCCTTCTGAATTTGTTACTACCTTGTCTTTTAGGGTTTTCCCTGAACATCTGAGGCCTTTCCACACTGTGAAACACCTTACAGTTCTTAATGTAAACTTCCGTAAGGTTAAAGTCACTGGATAATTCTCGAGGCCTGTATACTGGCTAAAGAAGGTCACTTTGATAAAATGGCATTTGAACAGACACCTGTTTGAAGTGAGGGAGAGAGCCATGTAACTAGCTGGGTAAAACTCCAGGCAGAAGGGACAACTGCAAAGGCTCCAAAGTGGGAGGACGCTTGGTGTAGCGGAGGATCAAAAGCAGATCAGCGTGGGGGAACACAGGGGTGAGAAAGGGGCAGTTCTGCAGGAGATACAAGGCCTTTGGGTTTTATGAGGAAGAAGATGGGAAGCCGCTGGAAGGTTGTGAGCAGAGAAGTGGCAAAAATATGAATCATATTCTACCAGGATCATGTTAGCTGCTACTGGGTAAAGACATTTTAGGACAAGAAGAAAGGCAGCAGAAAGACCAGTTAGGATTTTCACTTCCTCAGTAGCTCAGGCAAAAGGCAACGGTGGTGTGGCCTACCATGCCGACAATGACGGAGAGGAGACGTGGTCAGATCCAGATTTTCCGTGAGGGCAGCTGAGACAAAGGTGGACTGGATGAGGACCGGTGAGGAAAAAAAGAGAATCAAGGATGACTCAAAAGCTTGTGGTGCAAGCAAGAGGAGACAACAAGAGAGAAGCACAGAGGAGGACCAAGTTTGATGGGAGAAGTCAAGAATTAGGTTTGGGATATGTTAAGTTCGGATATCCCGGGGGAAGCGTTCACCAGGAGCTGGAAAATGAGTAAGAAGTTTAGTGAAGTCAGGACTGGAGTCAAAATGGAGATACTATGAGCTGATTTCTTGTTCTTATGTTTCAGAGCTTTGAAAATAGGGGGTGGAAATAAATATTTATTCTTAAATGTACTCCGATGCAGCTTTCATTCTCACCATTCCACTTAAACTTCTAAGAATCAATGAATGTTGTCAAATCTCCCTTCTTGAATTCTGTAACGCATTCCACAGTTAACCATTCCCTCCCAAATTTATACTGATAATCTGGACCTCTTCCCTGACCTTTAGACTCATGTATCTGTCTACCTGGCGTCTCCATTTGGAAGTCTGCATCAGAAGTTAACCTGTAAAAACCATAACCCTCCACTCGTTCACTCCTACCGCTTCCTTCTCCTATCCTCTTTTCAGCCACAGCCCGAACATTCACCCAGTTGCTCACACTTAAAAACTAAGAAATCTCTGATTCTTCCCTTTCTCTCTTTTCTAATATCCATCCCTTAGCAAGTGCCAACTACATCTCCCATCTGTTTACTCTCTAGCACCACTGCCTCCTCCTGAGACAAAATCCTCCTTCTCTCTTGTTCCAACAAACTCTTTGCTGGTCTCCTTGCTCTCATTTCATTCTCCTTCAGGTTTTGACCGCATGCCATCCCCTCTCCCCTCTAGACCAGGCCTCTGTCTCTGCTGCTTTCTCTCCCAGAATGCATATCCTACGTTCACACAGTGGCTGCTTCCCATCCTTCGTGTCTCAGGAGAGGCCTTTGCTCACCTGTGTACCTAGTCCCCTCCTTCCTTTACTTCTGTCATAACCCTCTGCTTATTTTCATGATGCTCACTAACATTTTGTTATTACCGTATTTATTCATTTGGTTTAATTGTTTCTCTTTTGTCTCCCCATCACAAGAATCTAAGCTTCATCAGGGCAGCGGTCCTGTCTGCCTTGTATTTCTAGCACCAAAACTAGTGTCTGGGACACAACAGGTATTCGTTCACTTCTTTGTTGAATGAGTTAATCAGACCTTTACATAAAGATGTACATGGAATAAAGCTCATGGCATGCCCCCTCTTTTTTATTTTTCCATTTTGTAGGCTGGGAGATAAATGAATAGAATAAAATTTTCTATCCAATCATTTCTCCTAGCCTGTTTCAATGTTCCAAAGTTTAATTAACAGAACAAGGAAGTCACCTTGAACTGAACTCAACACTTTGGAGTTTTGCAACATTTCTGTGTTCATAAAAAGTAAAGATAAATGGAATGTCTACCAACAATGTGCTTATTACAGATTATAGGCAGACCTTGGAAATATCGCAGGTTCAATTCCAGACCATCAAAAGAAAGTATCGCAGCCAAGTGAGTAAATGAATATTTCGGTTCCCCAGTGCAAATAAAAATATGTTTATACTATACTGTAGCCTGTTAAGAGTACAATGGTATGGTGTCTTAAAAAACAATGAACATACCTTAATTTAAAAATACTTCATTGCTAAAAATTGCTAACCATCATCTCAGCCTTTAGTGACGCCTAATCTTGTCGCTGGTAGAGGAGTTTGAAATATTTCAAGAATTACCAAAATATGACATAGAAACATAAAGTGAGTAAATGCTTTTGGAAAAATAGCACCCAGAGATTTCCTTGACAAAGGGCTGCCACAAACCTACAATTTGTGAAAAATGTAGTATCTTCGAAGTGCAATAAAGCAAAGTGCAATAAAACAAGGTCTATCTGTATTCCATACAAGAAATGCCACAACACACAAATGAGCTCTGTGTTAGGTATCTTCAGTTCACCCCTCTGGATTCACACTCCTTCCTTCTCTCCCTCCCGGTGTGTGCATGTTATGAACCCAGACTCTGAGCTGGATTCAGACAATGGGAAGCCCCACCAGGAGGTCAAAGACAGAAAAGAAAATGAAGTCAGGATACGTATTTCCTTGGGACCATTGGCCAAAAACCACCCTGCTCTTAAGCTGCTGATTCTACTCATTATCTCGAATGAGTAGAATTTAGGCCTAGGAGGAGCTAACAGTTGCACTGCTAATGAGCCCTGAGACACTGGACTATCCAATTCAGTGTGGTTCTCCTATACTACGACTGTATAAGTAGTTTCTCAGCAAAACCTCATCCAGTTATCTTATTTTTTCTTTATCTTTTATGTGCTATTTGAAAACTCTAACAAGCATATAATATTAAACAGAAAAAATAGGAATATATTTAAAAATAACATTTCCTTCTTCTCTACCGCCATTTCTACTCTTAGGTCAGAAGCCCATCACTTCTTACTGAGATTATCATAGCTTTCTTACTGCACTTAAGTTTCTCGTCTTGACCCATTCAAGTGATTTTTCCAACAGGCTAAGTGATAGTACCATTTTCTTGTTCAGAATCTTTTAAGGACTCTCAACATGGTGATGAGAAAAATAAAACTTCCTGTGCACAGTATCCTAGGCCTTCACAATCTGGCTGCTCCTCACAGGCTGGCCTCACTCGGGCCAGTTGTCAGTTTCTCCTGCACACAACGCATTTCCACCGCCATGTGAACCTTGTTCGCTAAACTGCCTCCCTGATGCTTGCCCTCCTGGCCAAATCCCACTCATTCTTTCAATCTCAGATTGAGGTCAACCTCCAGTTCCCTGATTCCCTTGGGCTTCTCCTCTGCCCCCACCCCGGAGGAATAGGTCCACTTGCTGATTCTGACAACTGTCACATGCTGCTGCTGCTGCTACGTCGCTTCAGTCGTGTCCGACTCTGTGCGACCCCATAGACCGGCAGGCCAACAGGCTCCGCCGTCCCTGGGATTCTCCAGGCAAGAACACTGGAGTGGGTTGCCATTTCCTTCCCCAATGCATGAAAGTGAAAAGTGAAAGTGAAGTCGCTCAGTCGTGTCCAACTATTAGCGACCCCATGGACTGCAGCCTACCAGGCTCCTCTGTCCATGGGATTTTCCAGGCAAGAATACCGGAGTGGGGTGCTACTGCCTTCTCCCTGTCACATGCTGTGATACTGTAATTGTTTTCACATGTTTCTCCCAACCAGCTACATGCATCCTGACAGCAGAAACCAAGTCTCTCCATCTCTGCATTCCTCACACCTAACATAACAAGCCTTCAAATACAGGTCACAAGAAGACATACGCTTTGCTCTATACTTTGTTGATCTAAATGTTACATTTTTAGAAGACTGATCTGGCAATTATATGAATCAAACTCATCTGTATAAAACTTAAGTCAAATAGTGGGTGATCCAAGACTGTACAGTAGGGACTTCCCTGATGGTCCAGTGGTTAAGATTTTGCCTTCCAATGCAAGGAGGTGCAGACCTCCCTGGTCAAGGGAGCTAAGATCCAACATGCCTCATGGCCAATAAACCAAAACATAAAACAGAAGCAATACTGTAACAAATTCAAAAAAGATTTTAAAAATGACTCATATTAAAAAACAATCTTATAAAAACAAAACAACAAAAAAACTGTACAGTACTGCTTATGCTAAGGGCATAATTACTAAAACCACTACCATTCCTTAAAGACATTAACTTCATCTCTAAGTCTAAACTACCCTCCAAATGTCTCACTGAAGACAATGATTTTCTTTTCACATGAGAATAAATGTTATTTGCTACGTTGTGACCAACTCTTTGCAACCCCACAGACTGCAGCCCACCAGACTCCTCTGTCCATGGGATTTCCCAGGCAAGAATACTAGAGTGGGTTGCCATTTCCTTTTCCAGGGGATCTTCCAGTATCCAGGGACCAAACCCATGTCTCCTGCATTGGCAGGTAGATTTTTTTTTAACCACTGAGCCATCAGGGAAGCCCTGAGAATAAATCTGCATTTCCAATAAATGAGATACTTCTATTAAAAAGTATAAGAAGTTCCAAAAGAACTGGAACTAGTAATGGCTTACCAATACTAGCATGATCAATAATTGTGTCAATATCTTGTAGACCCCATTTCTTATACGCTAATGGTGGTGGCTGGATGTTCTCATTGCCTGATGCTGCAGCTGTCAAAGATAAAAATTAGACAAACCAAACTTAAATATAATGGAGAAAATGAAGTTTTACCAAAAATCATTAAAAATATAATAACGACTTATTATTCTAAACTAATTAAAAATAAAGTAATATAAACCATGCATACAGTGAGATTTACTCACACGAAGACAATATACATAAAATACATATATTAAAAGACTAACCTGGCTGACATAAGAGATTCTGGAACACTTAAGGAATTAAAAAACACGACTAAAAACTCTAGACTACCATCAAAAATCAAGGTGAATTCAAACTGCAATTGAAGCCAAGTATGCAATTTCTCCCTCTTGAGAAAGACAGTGAATAAAATCCCTGAAGCAGCAACTAGTGTCTTAGTGAAACCTGATGGTACACCCCGCAGAAGCACACATGACAAAACAGAAGGATCTCAGATGCAAATAACTGAGACCAGGCTTGACAGAAAGATACGCTAACAGCGACAGCACTGCCAAGAAAATGAAGGAAATGCTGATCACCGACCATGGCATTTCCACCTAGGGAGAGAGGAATGAAAAGAAAAACAGCAGTTACACCTGGGGCCACAGGTTCATGCACAAGACCCCATGTGTCAGTACATTCTCAGGCTATGTATTAGAATACAGCTTGATTCTTGTCATTTATTCAGGAAGATGAAGAAAAGTACTCTGACAAAGGAAAACAGTAATCCTCTAAGCACTTCAGATTTGAAAGTAAGGCCAACCAGAGAGAGTTTTCCTATACTGTGAAATAAAAGTCACAACAATCTGTAGCTAAGTAATCAGATATTTAGAGCAACTTATAGTAAGAGGGCAGTAAATGGCTTACTTACTTGCTAGGAGATAAAATGGCTTTATGATCTCATACATAATAAAATAAATGGCAATTCAAAAGTAGTAAAAATGAAATGTCTAATGATACCAATTAAAGCATAACTATTTCTAGTTTATTTTACTGCAGAATTCTTATGCATAGAAAATTACAAAATTCTTAAACCTATAGAAAATTCTTATAGAAATTTCTATAGAAAATGACATATATATTAATGGTGACTATTTGAAATTTCTCCAAAATAAAAGACATTGAAACTTTACATGGACTAAATTTAAATAATTTAAAAGATTATGAAAATAGGTATAAAAATTCAAACAAATTCTGACTTTAGAGAAAAGCATGTACTACTAAAGAACCACATAACCAAGAAGATACTGATCATATATATCCACCTGTTGAAAAAACAGTGAAAACTGTTCTATTGCAATGTGAGATGCTGCATTCTCTCCCTGGAAGAAATTGCTTCTTCTGTGTCTTACAGTTTAGTTCTGGATTTATGAACAATCTTTATGAACTGGATAGCACATCTGAATTAAACTCTGCTTTATGGGAGCTAAATCATTTACAAGCTAAACTTTGCTCTTTTTAGGGCCATGAAGGCTCCTTTATTCTAAACCAGAAGAAAATGGGGTAAGTCAGCACCAACACTGGTATCTGCACTGACTTGGGGCTTTTTTACTTTTATTTTACTATCTTTAAAACTGGAATCTTAAAACTGATGGCGTGACTCTTACTGGCAGCATTTTTGCTTCTTATTGGAACAGAAAATAACAGTACATCTTGATTTTTAATGAAACAGAATATCCTCAAATAGCCTCAGAGTTTAAACTAGGGGTAGGGAAGGTTAAAGTGCACGGTTCATGCCAAAGTCTGGAACTGACATAGTTGCCTACATAGATTATATTTAGGGCTCTTAAGTTTTTTCTGTTCAGAAGTATTTCAAGTTAGCTAAAAGCAGCTCACGCTGCCTGCCTGTTGAGTCCTGCCTAGTGTGAGGAAAACGCCCCCTGCACACACTCCGCTTTCTTCGCCCCAGAGAGTGGAAGCAAGGCAGAATCACTTGATTTTACTATGCTGGCCCAAGTGGCACTCATTTAGTGAGAAATCTGGTTCCTCAGTGAGACACAACTGAATTCTCTATCCCAGTGCTGAACTTCTCTCTTAACTGGCCAAGACATATTGCTGAATTAGTAAAAAAAAAAAAAGCCAACCATTCAGCTGGCAACACGAGAGCTGAAGATCTAGTCCTCTCCTTTATCTTACTAATTAAGCAATCTACTGTGCTTAGTCGCTCAGTCATGTTCAACTCTCTGCAACCTCATGGACTGTAGCCTATCAGGCTCCTCTGTCCATGGGTATTCTCCAGGCAAGAACATTGGAGTGGGTTGCCTTGCTCTCCTCCAGGGGATCTTCCCAACCCAGGGATCAAACCCAGGTCTCCTGCACTGCAGGTGGATTCTTTACCATCTGAGCCGCCAGGGAAGCAATCTACTACACTCTCATTTCTATAGTAGTGTGTTTTGTTTTTTTTTTTCCTTCTCTTTAGAACTAGTTCAGAAGCCCTTTTTAATTTAGAAGACATATTTTTCTAAGTAGATTAAATTAAATAAGACAAATATCACCACAAGTTAGCTATTTCTTGCCCCAAATTACCTTTTGCTACCTGATTTCGACAAGCACGAAGAGACTGAAAAAGGCTAAATCCATCAATAGTCACAATGGCAGCTGGATATAATATACTCAACTCTTCATTCTGTTAAAGGAATAAGAAAGAAGAAAATATTTCCATTATTGCCAAATAAGCATATCTATGTTTCTGTTATAGCTGAATATCACGATTAATGTAAAATAAAGGAATACTATAACTAAACAACCATCAAACACCCAACACACAAGACAATAGCAGGCAGAGGAACAGTAAAAAACAAATAGACTTTTTTTTGAATGCCTTTTGGTCAAGGACTTAAAATTCTTCTCAAATATGAGCCTTTGTACATGGTGAATATTTTCAGGATAGACAAAGGGAGTAACCCAAAAAAGTACAAGTTTCATAAAAGTGAAATTTAGTCACTACATGGATGCAAACAACACATAAAAGTAAAAAGAAGAGAAAAACTCACCTGAAATCCCAGACGTATTTCAGTATATAGGGTCATACATAATCACACACTTTTGTACAAGACTATACCATATACAGTATTCTATAACAGGTTTTTCCTTATTCAGTAATATATCAATGATATTCTTCCATTTCAGTAAGTGAGCAAATCAACTTTTGTTGTGGCGATGCTGTATTGCATCATATGTGCCAAAATTTCAATTACTGATGGACTTTAGTTTGGTCTGCTGATTCCAGTCTCCCTCTTTACCATCCACACTCCACAGCTGGAGTGATCTTCCTGAGACACAGCAGAACAAACTACTCTCCTGATTAAATCTCTCCACTGGCTCCCTTCTGCACTTAGAATAAAACCTGAACTCTACCCAAGCTTCAAGATGGGGCCTCTCCCTCCAACATCATCTCACCCCTCTCCCCCTGCACCCTGAACACAGAGGTCATTGCACATTCACCTCCCAAGTCACTGCCTGCCTTTCTTTAGATCACTCAGGTCTTGGCACAAATGTGGTTGCTCTGAAAGGCTACTCCTGAGTCTGTCTCAAACATCAACTCCATTTCCTTGTCTCATTTCAATCTCATCAACATGATTACTTCCCTCACAGAACCTATCAGAGGCTGGAAACATCCTGAAAAATCTCCAGCTGTTCATCATTGGTTACCCTCCGTCACCTCCAAACTGTAGGCTCCACAAAAGCAGAAACCTTGCATGTCTGGTTCAAAAATGGATTCTCAGTGATTACAACTAGGCTGGGTACATAACGGGCAGTAAATAAATGTTTATGAATGAATGAAATATTTTCATTATTACGAACATCACTGCAGTAAACATTCTTTTGTATATATCTTTTCACATCACTTTGATCTAAATTCCTTCAGGGAGGTCTGTTGGGTCACAGAGCATTCACAATTTTCATTTTCATTCATATTATTAAACTATCTCAAGGAAGTACCTATCCGTTTATAATTCCACCGACAATACATGACAGTGCCTGATTCTCCCTCTGTCACCAAGTTTTGTTAATCTTCACCTTTGCCAATCTGAAAGGTGAAAACTTATCCAAATGTAGCTGCTTATAATTCTGAGATTATCAGTATCATTCACAAGTTTATCATATGCTGTCGATCAGTTATACTTCTTCTTTGGAGAACTGCCTTGTCCTTTTTTTCTACTAGACTGTTGGGGTGTTTCCATTTTTAAACAACATTTCTGTGGGCCACAAGGGGTGGGAGCTGATGTTGGGGTTCACATGACACTTTGACAATGCCTAGCTTACGCAGTCCACCGAGCATGGCAGTGGGGGAGAGGTCCCTGACAGGGAAGAGCTAACCACCAGCTAGCCAAGTATCTCCAAAACAAGACTGTTTTCCTGAAAAAGATACTCTTATAAACACCAATGTCCAAAAGCTGCAGAAATTGAGCTAAATGATAGGGATCTCTGTGCAAAAACCACAGAAGAGGTTTCTTTGGCATTCCAGAAAAACATCTTCCTTTAGAATCTTCTCCTGCAATGACCAGTCGTCCCACCTACTATACTCACTGCCCCCAGTTCTGAATTACAAGGAAATCTGCTCTTGCGATCTTTAATAGATGTGGGAGTGCACTAAAGATGCAGCAAATAGATATTTCTGATATACAAACTGATATATATTGGAACGAAAGATGCTTATGTAAAATACAGAGTAACAACAAAGACTTCCCTCCATGTGTTTAATAAATATTTTTCAGTGAAAAGATTTTGACTCACAAAAGCAAATAGCAAGTATTTAAATGTGAGTTATATTTTTCCACCAGCTCTAAACACAGATTATTACAAACACAGTCAAGTTTAAAGTATTTAAAGAACCTTCATCTTCCAGGGAATTTGTTTTTTTTTTTTTTTAAATGGCTCTTGAGAGGCAGCTTCAATAAACAGATCACCGTCTTGGATTTCCAACAGTTCCTTGTTTGTTTCCTGCAATAGTTCAATTTTCTCCCAACTCCTTACGATCAGCATTGTAACTTAAGTCTTCAGCTTTCAGTTTCATTTTCCTATAATGGGTCCTGGGAAGAGTTCGTTCAGTATCTGTGACTTCAGTCATCATCTTCAATCTAGTCTTTGTACCTCTAGGGTAGTTCTGTATCACTACAGGCATGATGGCATTTCATTTTATTTCCTACTATCACCTCAAACATGTACAAAATCAAATGCCTCAATGCAGGAGATCTTAGAGCCAACTCATTTTCTCTTTAAATTTGACACCTTGGGACTTTCTTGGTGGTAGTGATTAAGAATCTGCCTTGCAATGCAGGGGATGCAGGTTCAACCCCTGGTAGGGGAACTAAGATCCCACATGTAGTGGAGCAACTAAGCCCAGACGCTGCAAACCCTGAGCCTGAGCACCACAACTAGAGAGTCTGTGTGCCACAGCCAAAGATCGCACATGCCATCACTAACACCAGATGCAGCCAAAAAAAAATTCAGCATCTCGATACAGTACCCCGTCCTGTCAAATGTTCCTCCCTTTTCCCACAGCCATTCCAGTCCTGGCTCGCAGCACTGCATTCTATTACTGATAACTGAAAAAACAGGATAACTAGCCTCCCTGATTCCAGATTCTCACAAGTCCAATTCATCCAGAACAAGGTCCTTCAAGATCCCTTTGATGATACTACTTCCTTCTCATATCTCTGCTAAGTCACTTCAGTCGTGTCCGACTCTGTGCGACCCCACAGACGGCAGCCCACCAGGCTCCCCCGTCCCTGGGATTCTCCAGGCAAGAACACTGGAGTGGGTTGCCATTTCCTTCTCCAATGCATGAAAGTGAAAAAATAAAGTGAAGTCGCTCAGTCGTGTCCGACTCCCAGCAACCCCATGGACTGCAGCCCACCAGGCCCCTCCGTCCATGGGATTTTCCATGCAAGAGTACTGGAGTGGGTTGCCATATCTCTAGTAGCTTCTAAATCTTCTGAAGCAATTCTGATTTTCGCTTCACTTTCAAATTTATGAAAACAATCTGGTCACTCAGACTATTGGACAGTTTCTCAGTTTCTAACACAGTTGCTGTCTCACAGTTCCATGTTTGAATCTTTCCTGATTTTTTTCCTAACTACCTAAAATATTTTCCCTTCTTTTCTAAGTTCTATACCCATTTTCAAGGCTTAATTCAAACTCTACCTCCTCAATGAAATTTTCCTTTATTACCCTAGTCCTAATTGAGCTCCCTCATCTCTAGATTTGCACAGAAGTTATTCTGTTCATGTAAATTAGCAACTCATAAGGTAATGCTTAATACTACTGATTAACTCAATCACCAGTATGAACAGATATTAGTCTATTCTTACTGGTTAAATTTCACTCCAGTCTATCACACAATTTACGTCCACAAAGGAACACAATATACATTCATCTGCTTACTTCAAACCTCTTGGAAGCCGGACAGCACCAAGAGAGAAGGCATATTATATAGTTTTGATGATGTACCACACAAGATGTGCTGAACAAGAGCATATTAGTTCATGTGCCTCTACAATTACTGTAGACACAATCAAAATTTTTGACTGTGAGACAACCAAAATCTCACACAGCACCTAGGAAGAAGTGAAAACTGTGGAGTGCCTTAGACACTCAATAGTATTTTCTCTATCAAAATTTTCAATGAATATAAAATATTTTCCACAGTAAATAAAAACTGAATAACCCCTTTTCTGAGAAATAGATTAGTGCAATAAGTAGCACTATTAACTCTGTTGTTAATAGTGCTAAATCTTTTACTCTACATACTTTTAACACCTACGTCCAAATAAAAAAGATATAAGGTTATATAAAGCCAAGGTTATATAAAGCCATTTTTACCTTAAGTCACTATTAAGTTCTAAAAATGAGAAAATCTTTTGGTTTCCAACTTAAGTGTTTTATTTTACTGTAGAGCAAAGCACACGAAATTTCAGTAAGTAAAAGCAAGACTGGTGTTCCTTACTCAGCTATGAATAGCTTCTATTTCTAAAGTCTGACAACAGAGCTCACTGTGCCACGAGAAGATACCTTAAAGTTTCCACCCAACAAGAAGGAAGAAACCACTTCAGAGTAAAGCCACTGTCCCTCTGGACACAATCTCTTACGCTACCTGCTCAGTCACACCAGGATGTCGTGGGATTTCGTAGGTCCTGCATTTGAGCTGAAGCACTGAGTCCTCGTTCAGGAGCTGAGCGAGCAGCAGCACGCCGTTCTAGGAGGAAGCACAGAGACGAGCCCTGCTTGTTTTCTTACCAATATACCTGAACAGGTGAGGCTGGGCAAAGAGCGGCATTTCCCCCACAGGTCTTCCACGGATGCCAGGTGGTCAGTCTGCAGAAGAACATGGCTTCTCTTCTCTATAGTTTACAGCAGAACTTTCTACCACCATACCTCCCCTGTCCCAGCCTTCACCCCCATAAGTAATAACTACACATTCAAGTGGCAGGGAGTGAGTCACAAAGGAGTGTGATGGGAATGCGGAACCAGGTTTTCCAGTCAAATGGTGCCTTTCAACTGCGTAATGTTCAACTCACCTCTGTGTAGAAGCGTACGTAACCCGAAGTAAAGCCCACCACAATGCAGGTCCAGTCTGGACGTCCAGTGGAACTCCTGTTACAAACAAAATCAATGATCTTAAGAGTTCATACATCAAACCAAAAAAAAAAAAGCCTCACTTGACTCACTTATCCTTACCTCTTCTGGCTTGCTAGTGGGATGCACAGAGCACTGGTTACACATTCCCTAAAAACAAAGACAAAATCATATGTTTACCCAATCAATTTATCAATGTCTTTTCTATCTCTATGTTTGGATGTTAAAGGACAATTAAGTGGAAGATGAGTTCTGTGGACCAGTTCTATCCAATACATAAATTTAAAAAATGAGCAAAACTCCACCATAAGGAGGGTAATAAAACCCATTCACATAAAAGCTAACGTCACATTCACTCGAGGTTAATAAAAAAAACAGTATTTTTCATTCTGTATTGTCATGAAAAGCATAAAAGTAAAAAAAGCAAACCTTTACCGTATACAACTGATTATACACAAAAGTAAGAAAACATCAAGGGATCACCAAGCAGTCATTTCCCACTGTTCCCTTCTCCTCCACATAAGTGAAGAACTTGGGCAGAAGGTGGGAGGAACTGGCAATCACATAACAGGCAGACTGCATTTCTGTTGAGAACATGATTCTGGAGACTTGCCATATTTCAACTGGCTGGCTTCTTTTTCTTTTTATATTTTGCAGAAATTGCTGCTGATAACCTATTTCTAAGCACCTGATGAGCTGGATGGTCCCTAAAAGATTTTTTTTTTTCTGACATGCAGATTTGAGAAAAATTTGTCCCACGCACAGAGACAAGCCTCAAAATTAAAACAATGCCTACTGACTTCTTCCTTAAACTGTCAAAACTCAGGACCATCACCAGTTTATTCAACAAAGTATAAATCCTCTTCCCCATATATCAAACTAGACACCAAACAAAATGAATCTTTTTGGTTGTTTGTTGTCTCTAGGTAACTGAAAACATTAAAGTAACACACTAGCATAAGTGGGTGAGGCTCTTGACAGCCTCGGGCCCTCCTGTCATGCCTGCATGCTTAGTCATGTCTGACTCTTTGTGACCCTTTGGGCTGTAGCCTGCCAGGCTCCTCCGTTCATGGGGTTTTCCAGGCAAGAATACTGCAGTGGGCTACCATTTCCTTCTCCAGGGGATCTTCCCAACCCAGGGATTGAACCCAAATCTGTGTTTCCTGCATTGGAGGTGGATTCTTTACCCACTGAGCGATCCGGGAAGCCCTAAAGTAACTGAACCTTGCATGTGCATTTCTGACAGAAATTAAAAGTCTTCTAAATGCTTAGACTAAATGACTCAAGGAGAAATAGCATTTATTTTGACAAGAGTAGAAAATAATTCACTGAGTCTCTACAGAGTGTCAGGCATGTACTATGGATTTCTATTTGATTGTCTTTTATCTGAATTTAAAGTCTAAAGAACCTTATTCATTCCAACTAGATAACTTTCAGTCATAAAAATTTAACTGAAAACAATTTTTGGCTGCAGGTTCCAGGCTAGCAGCTCCATCACAGAACCATGCTAGAAATCTGGTTTTAAAACTCTAACCAGGTAGGTAAGAAACTTGAATTTACTAACTTGCATTTCTTAAGTATTTATGAGTTTTAACAATTAATGTAGCACTGTCCCCTTTAAGTACAAGCTCAGTGCTAACAAAGCAGAGAGGACCATGGCAGCCCTTGACGTTTTGGCTGAATAAAATTAACAATGAGGGACTTCCCTGGTGGTCCAGAAGTTAAAAGTGCATACTTCCACTGCAGGAGACACAAGTTTGATCCTTGGTTGGGCAACTAAGATCTCATATGCCATGTGGTATGCTTAAAAAAAAAAAAAGAGAGATAATAACAACAGAGAGCTAAGGAAAAAAGATTGTTCGTGGGGTTCTCAAGGCAAGAATACTGGAGTGGTTTGCCATTCCCTTCTCCAGGGGACCACATGTTGTCATGGGGTCGCAAAGAATCTGACACGACTGAGTGACTGAACTAAAGGAAAAGACAAAATATAGACAGGATATTATGGAGTTCTCTCTGAACTCTCCTGTAAATCCTCTCCAAACGCAAGGGTTGTTTTTTTTTTGGTTCTTTGATTAATAATTACATGGTTAATAAAATTAAAGTTTACTGCCCAAATCATGCTCTACAATCTCTAAAGCTGCAATGAACATACATTTAATCAACATTCCAAATGACGAAACGTCTTAGCAGACTGATATACAAGTCAAACAATTTCACATATACATTTAACATATGGAGAGACAAAAAGAACTAACTGGTCCCTACCCTTCTTCAACACTTAAAGAACCACTCCAACCAACAGCAAACTGCATTTCTTCCTTCCCTTTATCACTATGTTTCCATTTTGCTGAAAAAAAAAAAAAAATCATCACACAAAATAACTTTAATTACAGCATACTAAAACAGAATTTATTAATTTCATTATTTTACTTTAGAATGATAGGTGCAGAATTTAATAGTTCTATATTAACTTATGTAGGTCTTTCTATAAGTAAATATAAGATAATGTTTAAAAATTTTTATAAGATTGTTACAAAACTCTTTAGTCTCTCTTCCAATGCAATCCATATAATAAAGTTATTAATTCTATGTATTACCCCATCATTTTTATTTATAAAACTTTTATCTTCAATTGGCAAAGAAAAATTTTCTAATAGATTTATGCTATTGGAGAGCAAATCTGCTTAATAGCGCAACTCCGTACCCATTTAATACAAGACCTTATTTTGATCAGTGAGGTTTTCCACCTTCTATATATAGCCAAACTTTAATCTTCAACAAAAATTGTAAGCTAAGCTTATACCCCAAAAAGGAAACAAGAGTACTGTGAGCTTTCAAATTAGAGTTGAAAGTCACCCAATTCACATTATTGCTGAGAAGGGGGCAGTGGCCTTTTTAGCTCTAACTGCCCCTTGTGAGAATTGGGCAATGCCCAAAACTGCTTCTGAAGTGCCAGACAGAGACAGCTAGAGTATCTGCAGCCAAGATTGAAAGACAGAGAGGAAAGAAACAGAAGAGAAAGGAAAAGAAAGGGGAAGAGAAAGAAATAAAAGAGAATCAAAAGTGCTGTGCAACATATCAAGCTATCAAATGCTACCATATAATGGAGAAGTAACACTTTTTCTTTCTACCTAATTCATTTTCTATTCTATGCATTAAAATAAATGAAAATTATAGAGTACTTACG
Organism: Bos taurus; assembly: GCF_002263795.3. Lineage (NCBI taxonomy): Eukaryota > Metazoa > Chordata > Mammalia > Artiodactyla > Bovidae > Bos > Bos taurus. The sequence goes on from NC_037343.1 coordinate 23,695,684, forward strand.
CACTAGAAATACAGCTTTTTGTTCCCGAGCTATAACCATAAGATCATTGGTTGGAGATAATGATAAAATACAATCTTGAAGCCAGCAAGTTTTTTGTGGTTTGCAAGTATTTCCTTCTTCTTCCTGTGAGTAAAACTACAATTACTTCCATGAAAAAATATCAAGAACAGTTCAACTCACCACGTCCACCTTGAGAAGCAACGGAAAAGAAACCTTCCCAATTCTTTTATAGTCTCAATAATATTTGTTACCAAAACATGTCAAAGATGACCAATAAAAAAATACTCACCACAAGCAGATCTCAATTTTGAAAATTCATGTAAAAATTTTTAATAAAACAGATAGCAAGACATTAAAAGAATCTCACATAGGGATCATTCCAGGAATGATTTAGTTAGGAAATCTGGTAACTAATCCTACTTGAGACAGATAGCTAGGGCATCTGCAGCTAGACAGCAAAGAAAATATTACCTGGCACTTATGGCCTGTAAAGTGTAACATTTCTTTTTATGTGATCTGAAAGGTGTTTTATTTTTTTCAACTGAATATGTACTTACTATATAGGTAAATTCCTATGGTTAAAAATTCACAGATCCAAAAAGGTCTTTGCAAAGTCTGACAATTCCTGTGTCCCAGCCACCCTGCTGTTCACTCTGGAGACAGCAGTGCGACTGTATCTCATGTGTATTTCCAGAGACACCATGCACATAGGCAAATATAATTAACTACCCCTTTCCCCTTTCCTGACACAAATGGTAGCATGCTACATACATACTTCTATATTTTTTTTCTCTTAACATATACCTTAGATTTCACTCTACCTAAAGTTCCTAAATTTTTTAATGGCTGTAGCGCATTCCATTGTAGAAACACCCCAGCCCCCACTGATTGACATTTGTGTTGTTCACAGTCTTTTGCTGCTACAAATGATGCTACAATGAATAATTTTATACATTTATCAGTTTATGTGGGAGGATGCCAGTAGGATAAGTTCCTAGTCAAAGGGAATGTGTGTTAGTAAATTTGCTAGCTATGCCCAAATTGTGCTCTGCAGAAGTTGTGTTAACTTATAATCTAACCCAGCAAGTTTTGAAAGTGCTTGCTTCCTCAGGGACTCTTCAAAAGCGCTTTAACTCTGATTTTTGTCCAACTAGCACATAAAAAGTAGTATCTTAGTCTACAGCATTGCTCTTATGAGTGAGAATGGGTATTTTTTCATATGCTGAAGAGACTTTTCTATGAACAGTATATTGTTCCTTTCCTTTGCAGACCCCCTGTTGGGTTGCTGATCTTTCTCTAATTGATTTGTATATACCTTTTTTTACATAAAGCATTTATTTTTCCTGATAACATTGTATTGCTTATTGGAGATTTATTTTGTTTTATTCAAAACACAGAAAATAGAAGGGGAAAATCACCCACAATTGGGACACCACTGAATTTTCATACTATCATCCTAATGGCTATAGAAGGTTCTTTTCCTTAGAAACTGCCTAACTATTCTGCTATTTAGGTGCATGTTTTGACATTATTAAAAAAAATGCTACAACAAAACCTTTACATACCTTTCCCTTCTTTCGTTTTCTACTTAGCATTTTTACATACAAAGAAAATTGGCCCTTTGAACAAAAGCTTTCCCCAGTTCATGTCATAGCTTAGTTTTCTTCATGCAGAATTTTAAAATTTTATGTCTTAAAATTACTGATCTATTTATATTTACTCTCTTATAGCTCCTTATAGCTCCTAGGTTTTATGTCATTTGATCTTCCACCTTACTCAACCCTACCCGACAGCTTTTGGATTGAATTAACCAAGATGAGAGGGAAGAGGGGGGGAAGAGATGCAGAATGCTGTCATTAAAAAAAAAAAAAAAATTATGGTTTTTAAAGCTTTAGGACTTCTCTGGTAGCTCAGATGGTAAAGAATCCCCCTGCAATGTGGGAGACCTCGGTTCTACCCCTGGGTTGGGAAGATCTCCTGGAGAAGGGATGGGCAACCCACTCCAGTATTCTTGCCTGGAGAATTCTGTGGAGAGAGGAGCCTTGTGGGCTATAGTCCATGGGGTCGCAAAAAGACATGATTGCGTGACTACCACAAACAATAAGAATATATTGCTAGTACAATGAAATTTAAAGGATTTTAAAAACAGAAAATCATCCTAATCAGAAATATTATGGCAGTATTTCTAGGAAAGATAAATATTTCTTGCTGTGATACTATCAAAGAAATGTTTAAAACAGAAATAAAATACGGATTATAAGAAACCCTTAGGAAAATCTCCAAGTAAGTCTGAAACCTCTGGAATAGCCATCGAATTATTTTTCCTTCTCAATGGAACACTGAGGAATCAACCATATTCCTCTTTCTTCTGCAAGGTACGCTAAAGAGGTTGCACTCACTCCCAAAAGATAGGGAGAAGAGTCATACTGGCACGATCCCTTATTTTAGTAAAGCTACAATTTTTAGGACTTTTGTTATCTAGTCTGTTGTTTTTAATGTGTATTTTTCTACATATAAGCCAAGGAGAAAATTATTCCCTAAAAAGTGAAAGTTATAAGGTAAAAGTTGAGTTGTAATTCACTTCTCCCCTGACCCACAATCTCCACCCGAGTGCATAGTCTCTGTTTGGCCGGCACGCACCCAGGACTCCTCACAGCGCCTTGGCCGCCGAGGGCATCACTGCCCTATGGTTTCCTCTACTTCAATGAGATCCAATTACACTAACTGACGTTCAGGAGTTTTCAAGGGAAAACATCCTTCAGAAAGAAGAATCAAAGCAGGGAGAGTGATACAGGGTTATTATTTAAGTGTTCTGTTTGATAAGAAATTAAGAGTATCTAAACTCTTTGACTGCTCTATAAAATTTCCATCTCATTGTAATAGAAAAGAAATCCAAACAATGTTCCAGAATAGGGATAATACAGCTCTACTTTTGGCAAGCTCTATAAAAAAATTTTTTTTTAAATAATAGAACATCTATACAAATGGGTTCCTTCCTTTTATCATACTTCCAAAATTTTGTTCAAACAGTAAACTCCAAAAAGTTTGTAAAAATTACTTTTCAACAAAGAGTATTATTCCTGTTTTTATCCTGTTTTCAAAATACTGTCACTAGTAAGGATGAGAGCTGTGTTTACATTTGCCCAAAAGACAAAGAGTTTAAGAAATTCAAAGATGGAAGGCATTTAAAGACTAACTGGCCCACACCTCATTCTACAATAAAGATAAAAGTCTTGGGATGGTTAAAAATATGTACTCCCTGCCACACAATCAGCATCTGAGGCCAGAGGACAACCACTCTCATCTTGGTGGGTGACTGCAACAGGTCTTTAAGAAGCCTTAGGATTTGACGCCCGGAGAAGGAAATGGCACCCACTCCAGTACTCTTGACTGGAAAATCCCATGGACGGAGGAGCCTGGTAGGCTGCAGTCCATGGGGTTTCGAAGAGTCAGACACGACTGAGCAACTTCACTTTCACTTTTCACTTTGATGCATTGGAGAAGGAAATGGCAACCCACTCCAGTGTTCTTTCCTGGAGAATCCCAAGGATGGGGGAGCCTGGCGGGCTGCTGTCTGTGGGCCGCACAGAGTCGGACACAACTGAAGCGACTTAGCAGCAGGATTTGACTCCAGTCTCAGTCAATGAAAAGTGTGTTCTCTAAAAGAACTGCCCTATTCCTTATCGCTAAATAGCAGACTGGGCTTCCCTGGTGGCTAAGAGGTAAAGAATTCAACTGCCAATGCAGGAGATGCAGGTTTGACTCCTGGGTCGGGAAGATCCCTCAGAGAAGAATGGCAACCTGCTCCAGAATTCTAGCCTGGGAAATCCCAGGAACAGAGGAGACTGGCTGGCTATAGTCCACAGGGTCACAAACAGTCTGGACACAACTTAGCAATGACACAACAACAATATACCAGGCTACTCTTCCTGTGGTTCTGCAAATTGATTTAGAGCTGTGAGGAACCATATTTGAACATGGGAGTCAGCACATTCTTGAGGCACTGCTCTGAGTTCTTCCTTTAGAAAGATTCTTTCCTCTTTTCTATCTGTCCATCTCACATGCCAGTTCCTACTGCAATCTCATTCTCCTCTGACTTTACCATCCTTCGGATTTATTGCCATGAAAAGTCTTACTATTCTCTGATGTTTCTTCTGTGATTGCATTTCTCTAACCCTAGACTAGACGTCTTCGATACTTTCTATGACTCCTCTACTCCGCTCACTGCACAACCGCAAACGTGAGTGAATAACAGCTTTCCAATTCCTCCTTATTTATATTCACAAAGATACCCGAATTACCTAGTATTTATTCTTACACATGAAACTATATAACAGTGAGCAATTGATTCAAGACTAGTATGCTAAGTAATGTATCCATAAGGAATAATAGTATCTTTAGTAATATTTTTCCTTAAGTAATTTTATGATTTAACATTTTAAGATTATGGCTGATGTACCCATGCAAAGAATCGCAAAGAGTCGGACACGACTGAGCGACTGATTTGATCTGATCTGATCTGATCCATGTAGGTACAATATCCATGTAGGTACAAGTAAACACACTAAGAACTACTCTCTCTATTGGGTTTAGAATTCAGTGTCAAATTATAATCAAGCTTTGTCTGCCACCATGTCCAGCAAGTGGACTATAAGGTATTTCAGCACAAACATGAGTTCTGCCCTGTAAGAATTAACCAAGATGAAAGCAGAAGAAGTAGATATCACTGAGAAGCAAATTCAGAGAAACTACTCCACAATGACTGGTTACATCCCCACCCTTGCTGAGCCATCTCAATCATGTACATTTTTACTAATATGAAACCACATGGATCAGCATTCCAATTTCATCTATTGATGATGAGGGCTGGTGGGGGAGGGGTGAGAAGATGGCAAAAACCAATACCTTCCATCACTCTTCACTCTCCAACTCTCCATCTTTCCTGTGACTGTGGGACTAAAAGCAGATCTTCCTAGTCTATCATGGCAAAACTGACTGAGTACAAGTGGGAGTTCCATATACCAAAATTAAGTTATACAACACTCACATGACTATCTTGTATAGGCAGAGGTCAAAGATACTGTGGGTTCAGCTACAGACCTCCACAATAAAGCAAACACCACAACAAAGTGGGTCACATGAATTTTTTGATTTCCCAGCACATATAGAAGTTATGTTTATATATACTATCCTGTGGTCTATTAAATGCATAATAGCATTATGTCTAAAAAATGTACACTCTGTAATTTAAAAATACTTATTGATAAAAAATGCTAACCATCATCTTAGCCTTCAGCAAATCATAATCATTTTACCAGTAGAGGATCTGAAATATTTCAAGAATTAGAAAATTGTGACAAAGAAACAGGAAGTGAACAAATGTTGTTGGAAAGTGGCATCAATCACTTGTTTGATGCAAGGTTACCACAAACCTTCAATTTGTTAAAAAGAAAAATAAACCACTATATCTGCAAAGCACAATGAAATAAGGTATGCTATTCCTTGTTGTTGTGGTTAAGTCACCTCCAACTCTTTTGCAACTTCACAGACTATAGCCTTCCAGGCTCTTCTGTCATGGGACTTCCCAGGCAAGAATACTGGAATACATTGCCATTTCCTTCCCTAGGGCTTGTACTATATTAGGTTACATTATATTAAGATATCATATTATCATTAGGATTTGACATGTTATAAAATTCTAGATTTAAAGCTTTAGTCTTGCTGCTTGGGAATGATGCTAGCTTGTCACGAAATCCAATGGTGTGTGCTCTTAACACAAGTTCGATAGCTCTTTTGATCCACAGCCACACTGGGGCTGGGTAGGAGCAACTACAAGTTCCTGGTCACATTTAATTCTGAAGATACAATATTCAATGTATCAGATTTGATAAAATAAAAAGCCTTTTAAGGACACAACTAAAAACAAGTATTATCTTTAAAATTATAAACAGAGCTAAAATGTGTTATTTCTCCACAGGCTTAGCTATTTTGCCCCATGCAGTGTGAATTTTTATCAGAAAATGATAAAGCAAATGGAAGAACTGAAAACAACTGGGAGTGGAGGTGGGCGAAGTACTCCTATAAATCAAATGTCTTTCAATAAATCCTCAAAAAGAAAAAGAAATCCCTTGCTACATCTGAATCAACAACTAATATGCTGTACACAAAGGCAGGCAAAGAACAAAAGGACGGGAAGTAGAAGTCCTACACTGTTCACTGTCCTAGAATGCCTGCTACTCACACCCGAGCAACGTGGCAGGAATGAGGCCAGTCATGTGAAATCTCCTCTCACGATACAGGAATCCTTTGGCGCCACCCTAAGCAGAAGACAGTGATTCCATCAGAGGAAGTGTTTGCCCCAGATGTGTGTTTGGGTTTGGCCACCTAACTCAACAGGAATGACACAGGGCTGACATCAGTGACCTGGATGATGTACAACAGGAACATCTGCCAAACACTAAGTGCCAGACGCTGTGTTCAATACTTTACACATAAATCGTACTTAATTTTCACTGTTGCTCTCCAAGAAGGTTCCATTACTCCTCTCCTTCCCTACATCACACAGAGGGAGCAGGGATTTGGACGCAGGCATCTGAACGCAGGCCCTGGGGTGCAACTGCCTGGACAACCCCCTGTGCTGTTTCCATGCTGCACTGCCCTGAGAAGCTGCGCCCTAGAAGCAAAACAGTCACAGCCCCTTCAATTCCGCTCTGCTCTGCGTTCAGAATGAAGGGGGTGACAAGGAGCTCTAGTCTTCTAACTGAAAGATGAGGGCCCCTCGATGATTAAAAAAGTAAAGGGAGGAAAGTGGGCTGTCAAGGTCTCGTAAGAATGTGCCAACACACATTTGCTGGCTGGTAAGATGCAAGCTCATACTGTTTTGTACCATAAGGGCATCTGCTACCAATTAAGATTTTTCTGAAAACCTCCCACACGAATATGGGGCCTGTGGCTAGGAACAATGCTCCCTTGAAGGTAATGATTCTAAAATAATGTGATCACGTGATAAAGTACTTAATTTTCCTAGTGAGGCATGATATTTAAAAAAACAAAACAGCACCATCAAGGAATACCTTGGCTTTCCACAAAACTCAGCATGCACTCAGATACTAAAGTTAACATTAAATTCACCCATTAGCTATAAAACACAGCTCCTGCTTAGGGGTGAGAAAAGAGAATGTATAATTTTCTTTTAGCATATCCTAAACTTCAAAGTTTTTTCTTTGCCTTGAGATTAGTAAAATATTTTCTTAATCTGCACAAATATGGAAGCCATCAATGTGGATTATGAAAGGGAATCCATTCTAAACACTAGGACTGTAACAAATATGTAATTTAAAATTTTATTTCTTTTGATGTTAATCGCACAAATTCATCAAACGATTAGTCTTTCACAAGGCAGCAGATGGGAAAATGTAGTAATTTAACCAACCTTTCATTATAGCTGGCCACCACAGGGGCTGGTAAATATCACTCTGAAGAGTGGCACATGTTTTGTGGTGCATCAACCACTGTGATGACTAGAGAGCCCCGGCCCAGAGTAATTTTTCAAGGCCTTCAACTTTAGTTAATAAGTCCATCATGTGCAGTTTTCATTGTCACTGTCACTGTGCTGTCACAGACACGCACACGTGACAGTGGTGCCGACAGAATCCAGTACAAATAAGGGACTGTCAGCACAGTCAGCGTGAATTCTCAGTATTTCACTTCCTAATTCATGGGCATAAACTAGTCAGCTACACTTTCTGACTGATGTTGAAGCTGAAGCTCCAATATTTTGGCCACCTGATGTGAAGAGCTGACTCATTTGAAAAGACCCTGATGTTGGGAAAGATTGAAGGTAGGAGGAGAAGCGGACGACAGAGGATGAGATGGCTGGATGGCATCACCAACTCAGTGGACATGAGTCTGGGTAAACTCCCGGAGTTGGTGATGGACAGGGAGGCCTGGCGTGCTGCGGTTCATGGGGTCGCAAAGAGTTGGACACAACTGAGCGACTGAACTGAACTGAACTACACTTTCTAAACCAAGAGATGTAAGTGCTTGGCAATTTTGAAACACAAAGAAGTAAATAACAATGCTATATAAGTTGTCTTTTTTTTCTAGTTTCCTATTAGCATATGTACTACCCAATGCTTCTCAAACTTTTTTTTTAGGTTGCAGGACTTTCTTATTCCCAAACAAAATTTTATACAGTATTTTAACATATGAAATAGATAAAATCAGAAATGAGGAAGCATCTCTGCAGAACCTTAGAGCTTTCTCTAACACAGCATGAAAAGTATTGGTCTTGGCCATTTTCCAGATCACAGACTAAAATTCTCAAATCAAACATCTTAAATTAAGGTCTTGTCAATATTAAAATGAGGCAAGGCAAGAGCTATAATGTTGGTTACAAATTTCATTACAGATAAAACAAAGGAAAAAAATTTACAAACACAGTCACAAAAACCTCTGACTTCAATCTTTCAGTTTTTAAAATTATTTCTCTTTCTAACCTTAGAGTAACTTAACGATCATTCAGTAACCTTTCCAGTTTTATTTCAACTGTCAATTACAGTAGGATTAATTCTGCTATTATTTTAAATTGAATATATATGATCCCATTTTTAGAGAATTATCTGTTTGCCCATTCATCCAACCACTCAGCCAAATATGCCCACAATTACAGCTTCTTAAAGTTAGTAATGATGACTATTCTTAGATGTCAGAAAGTTGACTATCTTATTCTTTATATTTTTTTCCCTACCTGAATTTTCTATAAACTTCATTTTTACAAAACAAATTCATTACTCACAAAAAATTCACTTCACAAATAATTACAACAAAACACCAAACATAAAAATCAAACTTCTAAAAAAAAAAAAAAATCAAACTTCTTTATTTTTGAGACAACACTTAATACTAAAATCTATGTGCTTCCTGGGATATAAGAAAGTACTAAACAATTATTGCTCAAAATCTTTACTATCTAGTTGGACAAATAAGACTCAATAAACAAGAAATAATCAGCACCCAACATAAATAAGAACAGATCTGACAGTTAAACTATGCTATGGACCTTAAACCGCTATTAGTGTTCACACACACACACACACACACACCAGTACTGCTGCTGCTGCTGCTAAGTTGCTTCAGTCATGTCCGACTCTGTGCGACCCCATAGATGGCAGGCCACGAGGCTCCCCCGTCCCCGGGATTCTCTAGGCACACACACACACAGACACAACAGTACACATTCCCCCAAAAATATCTGAGTAAAAAGATGACCAACCTCACTCATAAATTTAAAAATAAAATTAAAACACTGAAATAGCATTTCACATCATTCTGATTTTGCAAAGTATATAGTTTGATAATCTACTAGGGGCCAATGATTTCGAAAAGTACCGCAGTAAGAAAACACATCCATCTCTCATTGTCTTGAGTTTCCCAGGATTGATAAAAAGAGGCATACAGAGAAATATTTCATTTTTTACAAAATAAATAGCGTACAATGATGGAAAGCAATTAGCTCAGAGATGTTTTCATTTCTGTGACACAGAGAGGGAAGGAAGACAGTCTCACTATGTTTGGAATATATGCTGAGGCAGGCTTTTAGAAGCACCATTTGGCAATTTCTATTCAAATTTGAAATAGACATGTATACCTTTTCGGGATTCCCTGGTGGCTCAATGGTAAAGAATCCGCCTGCCAATGCAGGAGACATGGGTTCCATCTCTGGGTCAGGAAGGTCAACTAGAGAAGGAAATGGCAACCCACTCCAGAATTCTTACCTGGGAAATCCCTTGGATGGAAACTGGCGAGCTACAGACCATGGGATGGCAAAAGAGTCAGACATGACTTAGTAATAACTAAAACAACAACAACATGTATACCTTTTAGGAATTTATTCTAAAGGAAGAATAAGAATGGGTAACATTTACTGAGGCACATACTGTGTATGTTCCAGGTACTATTTTAAGCACTTCTCATTTCATCCTCCTAATAATCCTATAATTTTAATCCTATGACTAATAATCCTATTAGTCCCACTTTAGGAATGAGGTAACTGGAGAAGGCAATGGCACCCCACTCCAGTACTCTTGCCTGGAAAATCCCATGGACGGAGGAGCCTGGTAGGCTGCAGTCCATGGGGTCGCTAAGAGTCAGGCACGACTGAGCGACTTCACTTTCACTTTTCACTTTCATGCATTGGAGAAGGCAATGGCAACCCACTCCAGTGTCCTTCCCTGGAGAATCCCAGGGATGGGGGAGCCTGGTGGGCTGCCGTCTATGGGGTCGCACAGAGTCGGACACGACTGAAGCGACTTAGCAGCAGCAACTGGACTGAGAGAAGTTATAGAACTTTTCCAAGGTTCTACAGTCACTGAGTGGCAAAGACAAGATAGAAATTCCGGCAGTCTGACTTTCAGTCATCATACTGCACACACGTGTAACCAAAGAGGCACAGTAGATGTAAAGATGATTACAGCACTGCCTGTGACAGAAAAGAACAAGAAAATAATAAAATGTCTCTCAATAGGGGTGTGCTTGAATCAATCACAATACATCTAGACAATGAAATAGTACTACTTTAAAAGAACTAGATGATTTAAATATGGAGACACAGAAAAACCTCCACATTACACTAAATGGAAAAGGCAAGACTTAGAACAGTATGTAAAAATGAAATCTATATGGACCTTGACATAAAGAGAACTAAATGTATCAATTTTACTCTCACTTTCCCCAGCACTCTCAACCCCACTAAAACCAGCAGGAAAAGAGTTTGCTTCAAGTATGGGCAAAAAGAACAAGAGGAGAAAAATCACTAAAATTTGAGAACTAGAAAGCAGATGGACAGGAGGTAACTGATTTTACAGTCCTTAGAAAACTAACTCCCACTAAAGTGATGCCGGGGAAAGCTGAGAAGCAACTCCAGTTGCACTGCAAAACTGCCAACAGGCTTAGGAATTGGTGCCAGCTCCCTGTGGAAGGGAGAGCAAAGAGTGGCTAAAGTCAGAAGTCTTGGTTGAAAAAGTGCTTAGGCAGAGGCAGGTCCCTAGATCCCTGCCCTGACTCCTCATACTCAGTCGCTGTCCCTCTCTCCCTGCCAGAAGACCAGAGGGCCATCACTATGCAAAACCAACTCCCAGAATCTAGCCTGCAGGAATGCCTGAGGAGTCCAGATTTGAACTAAAATGAACACCTGTCGAGAGCAAGGAAAAGTGGTGACTAAAATATGGAGACTAAATATGGAGACTAAAAATAGGTTGCTCTTAAATATTTAGGCATTAATATTGCCACTAAGACTGAGCCTGGACTGTTGGTTGGTCTGTGGCCTAAGACCCAGGAACAGCTTACACTGTTTGCTGGTGAACAGTTTTTTAGCTGCACTTTTCATACGAGCAAACCACTCCACCGGAATCTACTAAAACCAAACTCATGGCCATAAAGATAAAAAGGGTTTATTCCCCCCTCCTTTTTAAAAAAAATTAAATAACTTTATTTTTTATATTGAGGTATGGTTGATTTACAAGACCAAAAGCTTAGAGGCCCCCAAACAAGGCCAAGAAATTTTAGAGAACAAAAGGGGGTAAAGGTGGGAAGAAAGGCTGAGACAGTTACACAAAAAACCACGGGCTTTCCACGATTTCTATTCCTGAACTCCAGCATGACTAACATTTTGGGTGGCCAATCCAGTTTTGGAGGATGCCCTGTGCCCTGTAAGACACCTCACGGCATCCCTCCAGTTAGCACCTCCCCCCAAGCTATGACAAGCCAAAGTGTCTCGAGACATTGCCAAATGTCCCCTCAGTGGCGAAATCACCCCCAGTTGAGAAGCACTAGGCTAAACCCAGCTTCGTGTTAATGTGGAGAGGAAGGACACTGGGAAACAAAAGTGTTTCTAATAGTCCAAAGTCCTGATGAGGCCCACCTTAGGAAAGAGACCCTCTGCGACCACACCCCTCACAGGAGAGCCTGGGGCGTGCCCGCAGCATCCTGTGGGTGCTCTCCTGCCTCTGGCCCAGCCCATGCTTATGGCTCTTCTGTGCCAGATGGCACCAGAGTCCACTGGCACTAAAATAAGGCAAGATATTTTCCAGCATTACCCCAGATTATTGCTTGAGATGATAAAGAATCTGCCTCCAATGTGGGAGGTCTGGGTTGGGAAGATTTCCTGGAGAAGGGAATAGCAGCCCACTCCAGTATTCTTGTCTGGAGAAGCCCATGGACAGAGGAGCGGGCTACAATCCATGGAGTCACAAAGAGTCCGGCAGGACTGAGCAACTAACACTTTCACTAATGCTCTAAGAATCTCTAATCAGGTCGTGCTGTCTCCTCTGGGGCCTCTATCTGGCCAGCATGCTTATATTCCCATTAATGTGTGAAATCAGTAGTGCCTCTGTAAACGGCATGCTATCACCTTCTGTAAAACAGATGGAACAAAGTCCTAGAGTGTCTTTTTGAATGGAAATTTCCCATGCTGCCTACCTTAACTGAGGACCTTAACCCAAGACTTTTTGTGTTCCTGTTCCAGAAACTGCTGTCAAGCTAATCCTTGATTCTGTACTTCCAACCCTTTGGTTTTAATGAAAGAAAGCTCATTCAATCTGCCTTGCTAGTTAAAATTAAATTAATCTGGCAAGTTTCTTCCCACTGCCTCAACTCTCTTTATAGCATGAGGCTGAGCAAAATAGCACCTTACTCCCAAAGCAAAAAATTACACCCCAACTAAAAGCCCTTGCATGCATGATATGTAGCTTCAGTCATATCTGACTCTGTGTGACCCCATGAACTGTAGTTTGCCAGGCTTCTCTGTCCATAGGATTTTCCAGGCAAGAATACTGAAGTAGGTTGCCATTTCCTTCTCCAGGGGATCTTCTTGACCCAGGGATCGAACTCGTGTCTCTTGTATCTCCTGCACTGGCAGGCGGGTTCTTTACCACTAGCACCACCTGGGAAGCTCAATTCCCATTACAGCATGAGGCTCAGCAAAGTATCACCTCCTTCCCAAAGAGAAAACTATACCCCAACTAAAAGCCCTTGTGCTGTGCTGTGCTGTGCATAGTTGCTCAGTCGTGTCCAACTCTGCAACCCCATGGACTGTAACCCGCCAGGCTCCTCTGTCCATGGGGATTCTCCAGGCAAGAATACTGGAGTGGATTGCCATCCTCCAGGGGATCTTCCCAACCGAGGGATCGAACCCAAGTCTCCCACATTGCAGGTGGGTTCTTTACCATCTGAGCCACCAGGGAAGCCCATTATAACACTGTAAAAAATACAATTTATTATCTGTCATACATCATTAAGTGATAGGTATTACAGTACAATATCTTCTTTCCCCATTTCCCCCAGTCAGGTACTATCTGTCATGATGCCAACTTAGAATTCAATATGGGGAAAGATCTTTGTTTAGCCTTTTCTTCCATCCTGAAAACCTATTCTGTTTGTCTTTCAATCTTTTAGTGTACTTACTCACGGGCGAGGAGGAACTTCTTAACCTTATTCAATGCACTTCTAGACATAAAAGTTACACCTGATATGGATCTGTTATTTGGGGCACTGTTAGGACTGATTTGTATCCCACCCCCAAATTCACAAGCTCTAACCCTCAACTTGACTATCTGAAGATGGGCCTTTAATGAGGCAATTAGGGTGAAATAAAGTCTTAAGGGCACAGCCCCAACCTGTTACATTGGTATCCTTATAAGAGGAAGAAACACCAGAACCCACTCTCTGTCTTCACACACAGAGGAAAGGCCAGGTAAGGACGCAGCCGCCTGCAAGCCAGGAAGAAGAGTCTCATCAGAAACCAACCCGGATGGCACCCTGCCCTTGGGATTCCAGCATCTGGGACTGTGAGAAAATGAATTTCTGTTGTTTAAGCCACCCAGTCTGCAGTATTCTGTTATGGCAGCCGAAGAGACTAACAAAGGCATGAAATATCTACAGGAGAAGGACATTTGTCCTTTTCTATAATGGAAGTCATGCTTAAAGTTCCAAAGCCTGCCATACAGATGAATGCCTTCTTGGACGCGGCTGGCTATTGATGATAATAGATACTAGATTATGCTTTCTTCACTGAGTCCTCGTTCTACTTGACACCCCAGAAGCAAAATTAAAGAGGCTTTCTCTTTCCTTAGCAAAGCCTTATCCAGACCCCTGGTACTAAATCTCTCTGATTACAAAAGCTTTTTACTCCTTTCTGCCATAAAAATAAACTACTATCAAAGAGTTGACAGTCTCCTGGAGATTAAAAGCACTCTGACTTTTTATAGCTCTTTTGCTGGACTCAACAGCAGTGAGCTGGCCTTCAGGTCGGCAGTCAGTGGCAGAGGCTGCCATACTTTACTCTTAGGTACCCTTCTCTGTGGTTCACTGACACACCACTGCAGCCTCCTGAAGACCAGAACACGACTCGTCTCTTAATGTCAGACTAAACAAGAATGAAAGCCTACTTTCATTACTCTGCTAGTCACAGTAACTGCCAATGGCAATTGGTGGAGAAGCCTCTCATTGTTTTGATAGTGACAGCACCCTGACTTAAAGCCGCTCCACTTCTTCAATCCTGTTCTCTCTCATCTTTAAGGATTGGAAGAAGTGGTCTCTCTCATCTTTAAGGGCTTCCCTGATAGCTCAGGTCTGCCTGCAATGCAGGAGACCCCAGTTTGATTTCTGGGTCGGGAACATCCCCTGGAGAAGGGAGAGGCTACCCACTCCAGTATTCTTGGGCTTCCCTTATGGCTCAGCTGGTAAAGAATCCGCCTGCAATGTGGGACACCTGGGTTCGATCCCTGGGTTGGGAAGATCCCCTGGAGAAGGGAAAGGCTACCCACTCCAGTATTCTGGCCCGGAGAATTCCATGGACTGTGTAGTTCATGGGGTCGCAAAGAATCAGACCATGACTGAGTGACTTTCACTTCACTCATCTTTAATGTGAACAAGAACTTTCAAGGGACTCATGGAAGGCAGGGTTTGGGTTTGCTGTCTGTACACGACAAGAGAGGGTAGGAAGTTCCCTCTCCATTCCAACTAGGTGGTTACACCTACTACCCTGACTATAGCGTGCCACTTCTGCATTTCACACATTCGACAAAATGCACTCTTGATTCTTGCTAGGCCCCTGGAGCTGGCTGTGCCTTTGGAGTTGTTAATCACCGTAGATGGTAGCAGAAGTAACAGAAGTCTCTTGCTTCAGCTGAGTAAAATTACTAATAGTCCTGGTTATAAAATTTTTCTCAACAGAACTTCATAATGATGCTACACAGAGAAAGTTCTAGATGCTGCTGCTGTGTCAGGCAGAGGTCACATCCTTTTCCCTGGCCACAGTGCCATGTTGTCTTGTTTTGAAGACTGGATCCAAATTCAAAGAAGCTCTCTTAAACACTGCAGGATGACTTGAACATCTGAATAACTGCCTTAGTGTTCTAGCCCACTTTTGTTGTCATCCAAATACCTTCTCCCTCACCATATATATGAGACCATGACAGGGCAAAGGGTTCAAACAGGAATGACTGGTACCCCAAAACTGTTGTCAACAAGGCCTAACTATACTGCCTTACTTGCTGCATTTCAAGTCCACAGTGTGAGCAAATCCATCAAGACAAAGAGAAAAAGCCACCCTCCTTCCCAAGGGTCACTTGTGAATACTCAACTTTTATGTGAATCAAGCCATGCTCACATGTGAGTAATTTCATGTGTTTTCAGAAGGAGTAGAAGCATATTTTGGCTTTTAACTGAAACAGTTAAGCTATGTCATCCCTAGATTTAGGATCACCTTCCCAATAAAGAGAAGACAACATACTTACATGTCAGATTCAAAGGAGGTTGGTAACACTCACACAGTCTAACTAGGCTGTCATTGTCCATGTCACCAGGATCAGCTGGGAAGGTGCAACATCAAAATGAAGTACTGAACAATAAACAACCCATGACCTTTATGAGCATGGGAGGTAACCTATCACACAGAGCAGCCAAGGTGAGCTTCAAAAACCAGAAATTAGTGTGGTTTCTGATCACAGGTAGAATAAACTTCAAATTCACAAAGACTTACCAGGCCTGCCTGCTTCTCTGACCCCAGCCTGTAGTAATCCCATGGACTGCAGCCCACCAGGCTCCTCTGTCCATGGAATTCCCCAGGCAAGAATACTGGAGTGGGTTGCCATTTCCTTCTCCAAGGGATCTTCCTGGCGCAGGGATAGAACCCGGGTCTCCCACATTGCAGGTGGATTCTTTACTGTCTGAGCCACCAGCAAGTCCCATTTTCTCCTATGTTGGCTTATACGCCATGAGAACCTGTGAGCTTAAGGAAGGCAAAACCAAAAAGCGGGTCTATGACACACAATCAGTGAACCCACCCCAGTAATATTATCAGGGAAGATGTAGCAGATCTTTGTAAGAACTAGCCTTGCACACAAATCCCCAACTGCGTCATTCACAAGTAAAAACCCATTCCAAATGGACCAGTAAACTCTTTAAGATGAGGGAGGGCCTCTGGGCCTCTAAATAGGTACCAAAACTCAGCACCAGCTTATTTTTCTGTAGTTTCCTCTTTTTTTTTTTGCCACACCATGTGGCATACGGGATCTTAGTTCCCAGATCAGGATAGAACCCATACCCTCTGCAGCAGAAGCAAGAAGTCCTAACCACTGGACCACCAGGGAAGTCCCTGACCTCACATAAATCTACGCACTGCACCCCCCACCCAAATATCCTACACTGGATGCTGAAGAACAGACTCAGTAAAATCCTCATATGAGCTCTGAGGGTGAAATGAAAAGGAGAAAGAATTGAAGACAATCTAGAGTCTAAGTTATGAGTAAGTCAGTCTTATTAGCAAATGCAGAGACAGTATAACTGAGTCTCCCTGTTGACACAGGACTAGAGCAGAGAGGGACAAGGTGGTGTTTGCGGAGGTGATGGGATAACTAAGTTCCTTGAGCTGCACCGCATCCCAATCCTCCTTGAGGTCCTCTGAAATGGTTCCCTGTTCTGCATCTCCCCTTGGAGCTTTGCTACAACTCTATATGACATTTACATGCTCTGCTGCTCACATGATGCTCTCTCATTTCTCCTCCACATCTATTCTTTTTGTCTTTCCCAACAAGGTAAGTGATACACCATGCATTCAGTAGCTCAAGCCAAATATCTGGAAGGATTTTCAAAGACCTTTTATTATGGACAGTTTCAAAGATTGACAAAAATAAAGAGAATGGTACCTATTATTCAGCTTTAGGGAGCAGCAACATCTTGTTATACTTTATCTACTATACACCATGCCCCAGATTAAAGAAATTAAATCTAGGTTCTTCCTTCCCCCCTCATACCTCACAGCCAATTCATAGGAATGTCTTAGCATTATCTCTCAAACTCATCCTGAATCTACCAATTTCTCATTTTCTCTATCTTAATGCAAGTCACCATCATTTCTCAACTAAACTCCTCTAGCAGCCTCCTAATTGGTTTTCCTTGCTTCCACTTTTGCTCCCTACTTCAATCTATTCTAAACAGCAGCAAGATGAACAATAAGGAATCAGATCAATGTGGTTTCCTATTGCATTTAGAATAAACTTCAAATTCATGAAGTCTTTAATCAGGCTGGTTTGCTTCTCTAATCCCCTCTTGTAGCCACCTCAGTCCTGCCAAGCCCCACTGGCCTTCTCTACCTTCCTTCTAATACCAAGCCCATCCTGCCACAGGGCCTTTGCATGAGCTGTTGCCCTGGCCTGCGATGCTCTTTGCCAGACCTATACTTCGCTGATTCCCCGCCATCTTTCAAACCTCAGCTTAAAGTCACATCCTTAAACACCTTCCCAGGCCACCCAATCTACAGTTGTTACATCACCATTTGCATTCTCTACTACCACCATTTGATATTTTTCATGTACCTTAAAAAAAATTTTTTTCCCCTCTCTCGCCAGCTGGGCACAGGGATGATAAGACCTATCCAGTATATAGGTTCATTTCTCTTTCGTAAAAAAACAAAAAAAAACAAAAAAAAACTAAACCCTGATTTTGTTCAGGTATCAACTCCTCCCCTGTGCAGCCATGGGCCTCAGGAAAAGCTGACCCTCTATCCTCCAACTTCAGGAATGACTGATATGATTGACTGACGAAAATCTCATATACCTTGCTAGTGGCTAGTTCAGAAATGAGCCAAGGAGATAAAAGGCAAGGAAGAAAGCTATGAAAAGCCCCAGCCTTTTTCTCTCTCTGGGCAGGAATGAAAAAACAAGTTGCCCCACCACACCTGTGAGAGCAACAAGCTTTAGGATGAAGTCAACATGGTGTATGCAGAATAGAACGTGAGTCTTTGATGACATAGTTGAATTGCCTCGTCAACCCATCTGGGAATACATAGTATCTCTGACTTCCTTTTATGTGAGCTAATAAGTATCCCTCTTATTTAAGCCAGTGTAGGTTAGATTTTGTATTATCTATAGGTAAAAATACACTACACACAGGGACTCTGTTTACTTGCTCAATGCTATACTCCCAACACCTAGAATATGGTGGGCACTTAACAAATCTATGTTGAATGAATAAATTCAAGAGTCTGAAAGAATAACCAATGAAGGAGAAAGAATCCTAAAACAATTATTCTCCACTGAGCCCAATGACTGAGCTATAAAATGTCATTAAATCCTTAAGAACAGGCATCTACTTAAGTACTATTGAGTAAGCAAAAAAGGTTCTTGATAACGATTTTAAAATGTTGACCTAACACTGAAATATGTCACCATCATTACAAAAGGAAAATGCCACTATCAAAAAGCATGCATATTTTTGCAGACTTACAGGTTCTTGGGGTTCTGATTCTTCCCATGCTCCCCAACCATCATCTTCCCAGTTTGATTTACCTGTTTTGAAAAAGATGAAAAGTGCTTACTACGTAAAATATAGAGCTTAAGTTATTTTAAAAACATTTCCTCTAAACATAATAGAACCAACCTCATATTAAGGAAGAAAACAACGGTAAACTATACTATACTAGGTCAGGATTTTGCTATATGTAATAATATTCAGGAAACATCTGACCCAGATTTCCACTATGTGATAGTAAAAGTGTGCGAGTTGGTTGGATTTTAAGATATTGGACATCAAGTTTACCCACATTTAAATCAAACTGCAAAGGTGACTTTTTAAAAAATCTTAAAATGACAAGTATCTGTTACTTCATATATTAGACAAGTTAAATGTACATAGTGGCCAAAAACACACCTAAAATTTCACACAGATATCTTTAAAAGTGTTTTAATAAGATAATGTATCAAAGATTAAGAAAACAATTTTGAAACCAGATTGGTCTACTATTTCCCACCTTTTCCTGACACTCTGGGAATTCTTATACATGATAACACTGTCTTGGATTAAAATAAGATGTCCAACCACCACTGCAATGGGGAATTAAAAATCCCAAACTGGGGGCTTCCCTGGTAGTCACTGGTTAAGAATCTGTCTTCCAATGCAGGAGATGAGGGTTTGATCCCTGGTCAAGGAACTAAGATCCCACTTGCTACAGGGTAACTAAGCCCACGCACAGCAAGTAGAGAAGGCCCACGTGCCGCAACAAAGACCCAGCACAGTCAAATTTTTTAAAAAATGAAAAAAAAAAATCCCAAATTAATGAGTACATTTTTATATAATTATCTTTGAATTTATTTTATATCATATCAGAAGAGAATGAATAAAACTATCATTTTTAAAGGAACTATTAATATTCTGAACCAAACACCAGATACTCTATATGTATGACTTCAAATCAAATTAAAAAACAAATCAAAGTTTCCCTAAGTGTGAAAAGAGCAGAGAGTTGTCTAATTATAAGTTTAGCCCCAGAATCAGATTACCTAGGTTCATCCTGGATCCAGCCCTTATCAGCTCTGTGACCCAGAACAGTTACCCCGTATTCATAAGCTTTAGCTCTTTTACCATAACATCATAGAAAATGACAGTACCTACGGTTAGTGGGATTGCCATCAGCATGCTAAGTCCCCAGTACCTGATACATAATAAGTTCTTTTTTAATATAAATTTATTTTAACTGGAGGCTAATTACTTTACAATATTGTATTGGTTTTGCCATACATCAACATGAATCCGCCACGGGTGTACACGTGTTCCCCATCCTGAACTCCCCTCCTACCTCCCTCCCCATCCCATCCCTCTGGGTCATCCCAGTGCACCAGCCCCGAGCATCCTGTATCATGCATCGAACCTGGACTGGCAATTCGTTTCACATATGATATTAGACATGTTTCAATGTCATTCTCCCAACATAGTAAGTTCTTAATACCAGTCATCAGGATTTAGCTATTAAAATACTACAAAATATAAATAAAATATTGTATTTAAACCAATTAGCCTCAAAATTCTGGAGGAAGAAGCAACCTAAAAGATGGGACTGAACATGTTATCTGCTGACAGGAGGATGGAAGCAAAAAGAACTTCCACTTATCTACAACGTTCCAAAAGCTGCTAAAATCAACTATATATTAGATGATTAAAAAAAAGTTACAGTATGGTACTTGAAATCATTGCTCAATTAGCTCTGTGGCAATATCCCCGTCTTTGGTACTTAAACACCAAATAGCTACTTTATAATGTGCCAAGCACACTGCTAGGTATAACATAGTACTAATCATTTATTTAACACTGTACAACTAATAGAAGATTTCCATACACACATCAATTGAACAATTTAACAAATGTTCTGTTAAATACCCTGTGCCAAATCCTGTAGTAGAAACAGAGAAAAATACAAACATATGAACTCCTTTTCTTTTTAAAGAATCTGTGATCTAGTGTAGGAGAGAGACAAACAAGTAATCGTTATGGTGATGGCTGTAACTGACTACTGACTACTATGGAAACTCAGATGAGGCCGTAAAAGAGACCAAAAACTACAGGGAGGAGTCATCTTAAATGAAATCTTATAAAAAGTGGCTAGAGGGACTTCGCTGGTGATCCAGTGGTTAGGACTTCGCTTTCTAATGCAGGGCTTCAGGTATGATTCCTGTTCAAGGAGCTAAGATGACAACGTGCCTTGGGGCCAAATATTGTAACCAGTTCAATAAAGACTTTAAAAATGATCCACAGATTTTTTTTTTTAAGTGGCTAGAAACTTTTCAAAGGCAAAGAGACCAAAAAAAAAAAAAAAAGGCCATTCAGACAGAGGTTATCATAACAACAACTAACATGTTTTCAGCATTTCTATATGCTTAAATGCTTTATTGACATTAATTCACATAAGCACGACAAGGATCCCCTATCTCTCTCTTTTTACAGAGAAAAGCAGATTGCCTAGTTTACATCACTTGCCTAAAATCCAGAGGATTAAATGGAGGGGCGGGGTTTGAATCCAGTTCTGCCTGAGTTCCAGAGCCCACGCTGCCTAGTATTCTCCCATACTTACTCCTACGGCCTGTGAATAAGAGTAAGATTAGGAAACAGTGGGGCTTACAAGTAAGACCAAAAGCAAGATTTCATTACATTAACATGGAAATATTCCTGTGATCTTGAACCTTGGAAATTTCTTTTTTGTAACTTGGAAAACTACAGTTGCTCTTTGGCAATCTAAATTTGCTAGGCAATCCCTTTAGTCTGCTCATTTTTCTACTGCATAGAAAGCAACTATCTTCTTATGGGCTAATGGTAACTAGGCCATCCGACTGATAATGTCTTTTGTACGAGAGAGCAAAATGTGTAGTAAAGCTTATTGCTCTAAGGTCCACAATTCAATGTTAAACTGCTATAAAAATATCAAATTACCAAACTCTCTGGAAAAGCATGCAGAATTTAAAGTACTTCATGAAGGCCAACTAATCATGTATTCATTCATGCATTCAACAAACACAACCCAGCATCTCTTCTGTGCTGGGCCCTGTGCTAAGTGCTGGACATACAAAAGCAAAATAAGCCTTCAAAGAGCTTAGTCTGTGCACATAACCTCTGTTGAATGCTGTTGAAAAGAAAACTATTAAAAAAATGTGTTATTTCTCCTCCATACTGGTAAAAAAGTACCCAGCTCCATTCACAAATGACTCATTCAATCAGGAGAAGACAGCAGAAATTTTGATTATCAGCCCCTGCCGAGACCCAGTTCTCTCCATAAAGCACAATTCAAAACATTCCAGGAAGAAAAAAAACTCTGAGAAATACCTTCTTTTTACAAAACAGTGGTGCTCATGACGGTTTACCCATGTCTCAATGTCTCTGCCTGGGGAATTTCTATTAACTGGAGGCAAAGAAAAACTAATCAGGCACCTCCCACTGTCACAGGAATACATTTCCCAAAGGGGTCATGGTACAAAAAGGTTAAAGGAAGGTGAAGGTGAAAAACAGAACTGTTACTTGGAGAGCTTAAAGATATTTTTGAAGGTTGGTTTAGAATTCTCAGTATTATTTATAATAATGTAAGAAAATGGACTCCAAATTTTAGTCAACTTAAAAATGAGAAACATAAAAAAAAAATCAAAGATGGAAACATCAGTAAATAAGGTACTACCTTCTGGCTACTGTTACTCAGTGTCAGTGATGTAAAGTTTGTAGCCTCCTGACTTCAGTTAAAATTCATCTGATACTGTTTTGCAGGCTGCTATTTGACAGCTACTGTTGAAGTATCAGAATCGTAGTACCTTACCAAGGTTATTTCTTATGTCCTCAAATACGAAAGCAGGTCAAGCACAATCTTCAAAAAAAGTTTATATTGAAAAAATAGCTGCTGAATGTCTAATAAAGATGCCATTCATATACAAAATTTTATTCAGGTGGTCTTTCCTTCTGGTAACTTTTCTATGAGGGATGCTCTTCTTCAATCCATGTCATTATCAGTATATTTTAATCGATTATTGATCAAATTTGTGAATAACAAGAGCAATGTGTTTTACATTTCAGAACTGGGCCATTTAATGTCAGTAAGGAACATTTACTACAAAACTTTAAGGTCTATAAATTTCTACATAACAGGAAGAAATAAGACATCAAAAGATGATGGTCTGTTAGAATAAATAGATCAAAACCTTCTATAAGCCAGGGTGATTTGAAAGTCCTAACTCTTGTATGTGTTGAGATGTAAGTCAGTTGAAACTCATTTGAAAAGATGTAAGTCCGATGTAACGCATTTGAAAAGATCCTGATGCTGGGAAAGATTGAAGGCGGGAGGAGAAGGGGACGACAGAGGATGAGATGGTTAGATGGCATCACCGACTCTATGGACATGAATTTGAGTAAGCTCCGGGAGTTGGTGATGGACAGGGAAGCCTGGCGTGCTGCAGTCCATGGGGATGCAAAGAGTTGGACACTACTGAGCAACTGAACTGAAGTCAGTTTAACAAAATGTACTATCACGGATGGACACTCAAGACATAAACTTCTTTAGGGTGATCAGGATCTAGTGTAGAATTCCCAAAACTGCACAAATCACCAAATCATCCAGTTCACCTAATGAGCCAAGTGGCATGCTTTTCAGTCTAAGGCTAGGCTATAAATTATGGGGTAATTTTAAGTATTTACCATCCCCCCATTTATTAAATAAGTAAGTCGTAACCACCTCATCTCTAGAAAGCAATCCTTTAAATGACACTGTCATCAACTGCCTGTATCCGAACAACACTGATCAGAATATTAAGAAAATGGCATCCACATCCATTGCCTTTACAAAACTGGAGCTACAGTCTCTTCTGCAGCATGGCCTCTCTAGGGAACCTTAAAATCTCTGCAAAGAGATTAAAACAATGAATTAGGGATGACTCAAGTTTCAGGGTTGACCCCATCCTGAAAATGTGAGGCAGGCTGTCCATGGATGACGCTCTGAAGAATACTAGCTTCAAGGATAAACTTCAATGCCAATCTAATCTGATCTAAAATCTGTTTTCCTCTGCCTGCCCTCATCCTTATTTCTATTCTGTCACTTCATTAGCCTCTTCATTTACTGGAGGGCAGTCTTTAGCAGCACGGTCCAATAAAAATGTAATACAAGCCACACATGCCCTGCTAAACTGACTAGCAGCCATATTTAAAAAGTAGAAACAGGTGAAGTTAACTTTAAAATGTTTTATTTAATATGTATAGCCCCAAACGTCATTTCAATATGTAATCACTATTAAGTTGTTCACGAGCTATTTCACATTGGTTCTCAAAGTCTTCAAGATCCAACACGTATTTTACACTCAGCGCACATCTCAGCTGGGACCAGACATGTTCCTAGTGCTCCACTGCACAGTACGAGACAGCACAGGTCCAGAACAACTGTTAGGTGTCTGGTGTCAGCCTGCCTGGGTTTGATACCCAGCTTTACCCCTGAGGGGTCATATATCCTTAGGCAATTTAATCTCTTCCCTCTCAGCTTCCTCTTTAGCAAAATGGAGTTAATAACTGTATCCATTTTTGTTAAGAGTTAAAAGAGCAGTGCTTGGCACATACACACCCTTGATGGCTGTTAAAACGATTACTCTCCAAACACAGCACCCTCTTTCTTCATTCTTACTCTCTGCATTAGCCTATCCCTTATCTGTCAACTAATTTAAGTATTCCCATTTGTCTCCAGCTCTCCAAATTCACCTTCTCCTTCAGGACTTGGATTAATTATTTATGAAGTTTTATTGCATCTATCAATGATCTTTCCCTCTTGTGAAACCACAGCATTTGATTATATTTTCCTTTCAGAATTATAAATTGCGTTGGGTCATTTGTTGTGTTGTTAACTTGTCTGGTTGATCTTAAATGAATACCGTGTCAATACAGCTAAACATTTAAGCCTTGGAGGACAAGGAATATACATACTGTGTGTGCTCAAACTCTTACACACACACATATATGCATCTTCAAGAACATTGTAGGTACTTAAATATTTATATCCATTTAGGACATCAAGTCTTTGAAAATAACCTTCTTACCCAAAGGTTTCCCCATATATCCCTATAAAAGAAGCAGGATTTAAATTAACATATTTAAATATAGTAAACAAATCAGATGTTGATTCTAAATATTTTAAATTTTCACAGAAATACAAAAACATTTTATTTTTATAAACTTTATATACAAAGACTTTATATTCCAAATCAAAACTATCTTTTGTAAATAAGTTTTCTATGTAAAATTATAAATATATATTGATAAATTTTGATAATTCTCTATTCCATTTTAGTCAGAAAAAATAATTAACCATCTTTAGCTTTAGTTTTGATTAAGAACAGAAGAAACAGAATATTTTTGTTCTAATTAAAGTCTAAATGGCAGAATCTGACAATGTAAAAAAAGATCCTCTAGAAATATTGCTCAATATAGTTGGCCTAACATGGATTAATGGATCTTTGTATCTGATAGATACACACACACACACACACACACATGCACAATGCATATTTCAACATTTCAAAACAAAACTTGTATCATTGCTTTAAAAAGATCTTGCCTCAGTAAAGAAAAACCAATACATTCAATTAAGCATTTACTTTCAACCTGACTTTTTGGTAGGCTAGAAAAAACAATTACAAAGAACACTGAGTTCCCAAATAAACACCATATCATTTTGAAGACAAAAAAGAACAACCACATCATTCTCAAAATGTGTCTGTATTCTATTATGCAAATATTCTTTTTGCCAACAGTGAATGAAACAGGTTATACTCAAAACAGCTAAGAAATGGCAAATATTGCCTATTGGAGACATCTACAATTAGATCATGAGACTGCCTCCCTAGGTTTGTTACTTTAGTGCTATGACTCATGTGCCAGATGCTGCTCCTAAAGCAGTGATTTTACAACGACAGCACAGCAGGACAGCATCAGCTCTAAGCCAAATATTTCAGATGTCCATGTTTCAACTGGGCTTTCCCACCTCATTTCCAGTACAGCCTACTGAAAAAAAAGGCACTTTCAAGTACACGAGACACGACTATTGAGCCTGTGTTTGAGAGCAGGGGAGCCACAACTACTGAAGCCCTCGTGCTCTAGAGGCCGTGCTCCGCGACAAGAGAAGCCACTGCACTGAGAAGCCTGCGCACTGCAACTGGAGAGTAGCCCTTGCTCACCACAACTAGAGAAAAGCCTGCACAGCAAGGAAGACCCAGGACAGCCAAAAACAAATTAAAAAAGTAAATAAATAAACAGTAACAATAAAAAGAAGTTTGCCAGTTTAGATTACTATGTTAGTTATAATTACTATGTCATTACTACTTCATTTGCTAAAATTACCCCTCACTCATATTTTATACCATACCTTGAATCGTACTTGCTCTCTATTTAAACAAAATTCCTAAGCTTATCTCCAATCAACTTATATGATGTAGAGAGAAATAAACACGAGCAAAATGAAGTTATAAGTATTAGTAATGAAAAGCAACAACCTCCTCATTGACAAGTAATTTGACTTTTCAATCATTTTTTAATACATATCACTGAAGAGGACTATTTTGAACTGTCTAGAATAACTGGCAACATAAATTCTTGTTCTTACCCTTACCAGGTAAATGAATAAAACCAATGGCTTTAAAACATAAAATGTAACTACAACTTCCTCTAGGGAGAATTTTTTCCCTAAAGAGATTAGATTATACTAGTATTAAAAAAACTGTTCAGCTTCTCACTTGATATCATCAGTCATTTATAGTCACTGAAACCTTCAAACTATGGAGAAAACATTGTAATTCAAGCATCAAAAAATAATAGATGTCTTTTAACGTATATTTCCAACGAATGAATTATTTTACCAACAAAAGCTTAAATGAGAAATTCAACTTTTGCTTTTCACAGTTCTATTTAATTTAAAATATACATTATTCCAATTTGCTTCTGAACAGTCTGTCCTCATAAACTGAGTAATAGTTTCACATTTAAAAAGAACCTGAAGCTAAAAAGGAAAATGAATTCTAGAAGTGGGCAATTAATTTGACAGTATTTGCTTTCTTCAATATAAGTATGTCAAGATCGAAAACTAAATGGGAAACTGAAATCATTAAATGTTAGGAAAAAGAAAATTTAATCTCCATGGTCTAAGAAAAGATCTTACTCGCATTGAAGCAAATTCATTTCCATTCTTCTAAAACAGGAAAAAGGGAATGTACTTGTTTCTATAAAGAGCACCAACCTCCAGAACTTGTAACTTGTAAATAATTCGTAGGTTCAACAATTTTAGTTGGCTATTCTTGGCCAAGCCACAGAAAGCATCACATAGCAATACAAAGAAAAAAAAAAAAAAGACTAAAGAATAGAGAAGCTACTTCATTTCCTATGCCTCAGAATTATTCATCTTTTTCTATTTCTAAAGAAATGGAAAATGGGAATATAAATTTTATATTAGCATATCCTCTCAGCACATAAAAATATGCAGCAATCTAAAATGAGGAGGCTCCCATTTTCAACAAACATCAGTTTCTTTCAAAACACCAGGATTAAATCAGACTAGGTCTGTAAGGCCCCTTCCAGTTCCAGATTTCTAAGGACTCCTGTTATCAAATAAGTGGCCTTCTATATCACTCAAGGAAAATGTTCTGACAGTTCAAAAAAGGACAGAACTGAAAATATCTTTAAGCAGAAACAAAGTGTATCCTCTTGCTCTAAAGGGCTTCCTTGGAGGCTCAGATGGTAAAAAAAAAAAAATCTGCCTGCAATGCAAGAGACCCAGGTTTGATCCTGGAGTCGAGAAGATCCCCTGGAGAAGTGAATGGCTACGCACTCCAGTATTCTTGCCCAGAGAATTCCATGGAGAGAAGAGCAGTGCATAGACTTGCAAAGAGTTGAAGACAACTAAGCAACTAACACTTTCACTTTTCTTGCTCTAAATAGTTACAAAAACACAAGTATGCTTCTTTTGCTCCAAATCTAAGAAATCTTTAGACTCATCCTAACAAAAATGATAAAAACAAACTGTAGACTTGAAGAAATTTAACATGCCCTATTCTTCTTTCTACTCATTTTATTTTTTAAAGGAAGTCACTGACTAAGGGCAACAATATATTTTGTATATTAGATAGAACTTACGCTACGGTTTTTCCAGTGGTCATGTATGGATATGGGAGTTGGACTGTGAAGAAACCTGAGCGCCAAAGAATTGAGGCTTTTGAACTGTGGTGTTGGAGAAGACTCTTGAGAGTCCTTGGACTGCAAGGAGATCCGACCAGTCCATTCTGAAGGAGATCAGCCCTGGGATTTCTTTGGAAGGCATGATGCTAAAGCTGAAACTCCAGTACTTTGGCCACCTCATGTGAAGAGTTGACTCATTGGAAAAGACTCTGATGCTGGGAGGGATTGGGGGCAGGAGGAGAAGGGGACGACAGATAAGATGGCTGGATGGCATCACCAACCTGATGCACGTGAGTTTGGGTGAACTCCGGGAGTTGGTGATGGACAGGGAGGCCTGGTGTGCTGCAAGAGTCGGACACAACCGAGCAACTGAACTGAACTGAACAGGGAACATAAATGAAGGTGCAGGTATATAAATACTGCTCACCAAAGCTAATTTCTGCAAATTCTAAAGCCAATTCAGTATTTTCCTTACTTATTCAATTCTAATATGATTGTCCTTGTGAGAAAACTTTCCTCATAGTTAAGGTAAATTCTTCCAATACCAGCTTAATCTTGCTATTACTTGTTGCTTTAAAAAAAAAACACAGATAAAGTCTGATAATAACATTAGCATCACCTAAGAACCATTTTTCATTTACTGGAAGAGCAAAAAGCAAAGAAACTGATAACACAGGAAGATGACAAATGTGTGTATAAATGAGCATTTCTGTTTACCATGGACAGGAATAAACCTGACCAATTTTTAGACTAACTATGTGACTGTGCTCAACAACTAAAATGTGAATTTCTATTATCCAGCAATTCCAATCCCAGAAATTTACATACAGAAATATTAACATCATAGGTAAAGCATGTATAAGGATGCTTACTAGAACATTTTCTTGTAGCAAAAATACCGGAAATACTCTAAATGTTCATTGATAGGGGAATGTTTAAAACCTGGTAGTCTTCACTGAAATAACTGTACAGGCATTAGAAAAAAAAAATGCTACAGTTATATACACAGGTTGAAAAAGAAATTGACATTTTGACACTGTCAAAACAGCTGACATTAAAAATTAACCAAAAAAGTTCCAGAAGGTACATTTTACAAAAATGAGGCCATAATATAAAATGTAAAATAGAGAAACAAAACATCCCAGCAGCATGTATGTTTACTGTCTAAGCAGAAAGTCTGGAAGATTCTCGCTAGGGCAGCACTTTATAATGACAGAATTTTCCATAATGATGGTGGTGTTCTGTATCTGTGCTGTCCATTAGGTAGCCAATAGGTAGGTACATGTGGCCACTGAAATGTAATTAGTATGACTGAAAAAGTGAACTGTAATTTTTACTTAATTTCTATTAATTTATACTTAAACAGCCACATGTAGTTAGTGGCTACTATACTAAAAAGCTTAAGACTAAAGTTTTAACATCTGGAAGGGGGGATATGAGTAGCTAGAAGAAAGATTTTATGTCTGACTTTATACACTTAAAAAAAATAGAGGCGATGTAATAATAGGTGATTATCTCTCTTGACCTGAGAGTCTCTCTTCTGAAGAATTTATATGTGAGGCTTAGGCTCACATGATACAAACAACAATGATCTGTGTTCAAAGAACTGGTTTTGGTCACCTTTTCAAAACAGCAATATGGTATGGCAGACACCCAAGAATTTCAAGAGTTCTTTCTCATGAGGAAAGTTCATTTAGGGTCTCAATAGTCCCAAATGATATTAACACAGTAGTCATACAAAAACACTTACTGTCGTACAGATCCAGAACTGTCCCTGTGTAGACCATTAAATACCATCTGAAGAATACCAATCTAAGGAAAAGATTCTTGACAGACACTACAAAGGCCACCCAACTGGTCATTCTATTTCCACTTTCACCCACCATTCCCATTCATTCTCTTCTTTGCTAACACAGAAATGTCTTTCAAATATTAACCTGGCTGTCCTATTTCTCAGTTCAAATTCCTTGCACAGGTTGCCACTGCTATGTTTCTCAAGTTTCAAACGCCATCACCCTGCTACTGCCTTAGTCCTGTCTTTACTTCTGAAGACCCTGATCTAGAGTTGTATAAACATCTCCCAAATGATCACCTACCTCTAACTCAGAACTACAAAACCTATCCTTTTCAGAGCCACCAAACCCATCTCTCTGCAAATCAAATCTTGAAATGCTATACTTTTGCCTTACATCAGTGGTTACCCTCTGCCTATAGCAGAGATGCCCAGGGAACTGCAAATGGATTACAGATGAGCCAAGATATTGATCCTCTCGGCTCTCAGGATAGCTTGGTAGGGCCTGGGGCTACTGGAACTTCTAGCAGGTCACTTCTCACCATGAACAGCTTTGTTTTACATTTTATGACCTATTTATTATCATACTAGTTTATATATTTTATTGACACACAACATAAAAGCTATCAGAACCATTTTTAAGTGCATTAGTAGTGTTTACTGACATTGTTGTGAAACAGAGCTTCAGACCTTTTCCATCTTGCAAATCTGAGACTGTAATGCTCACTAGACAAGACTCCCTTTCTCCCTCTCCCTAGCTCCTAGTAACTACCATTCTACTTCCTGTTGCCATGAATTTAACTGTTTTAGATAAATGGAATAATTTAACTTTTAGATAAATGAATCATGCATTTATTTTTTCTGACTGGCTAATTTTTCACACAGCAGAATGTTCTCAAGGTCATTCATGTTGTCACATGTGATATGATTTCCTTCTTTTTAATGGCCAAATAATATTCCATCTTATACATATATATACCCCATTCCATTCATCCATCGACGGACATTTTGGTTGGTCCCACTCCTTGGTTTTTATGAACGATCCCTCTATGATTATGGGTGTGCAACTATCTCTTCTAGATACTATTTTCAGTTCTTTTAGATATACACCTCTAAGTGAGATCGCTCAATCATATAGTAATTCTATTTTATTTTTAAATATGGTTTTCCACAGCAGTTGCACAATCCTAGCAACAGTGTACAGAGTTCCAGTTTCTCCATATCCTCGCCAACACTTGTTATTCTGTTTTTAGTTTTTTAATAGAAGCCAAGCTAGTGAGTGTGAGGTGATGCCTTACTGTGGTTTTCATTTGCATTTCTCATGATTCATGATACTGAGTATCTTTCATATGCTTACTGGTCATTTCTATAACATCTTTGGGAAAAAATCTATTCAAGTCTTTGCTCAGTTTTTACTTGTATTTTGCTGTTACTAGGCTGGAGAAATAAGGTATTGTGAATACAGATCCTTTATCAGATATATGATTTGCAAATATTTTCTCCCATTCTGTAGGCTGCATTTTCACTTTGTTGACTGCATCTTTCAATTCACAAGTCTTAAGGTCTGATATAGCCCCATTTACCTATTTCTGCTTTTTTGCCTGTATTTTTGGTGTTATAACCAAAAACCCACTGCCAAATCCAATGTCATGAATTTTCCCCGGATGCTTTCCTCTGAATTTTATAGTGTTAAGTCTTATATTTAGGTCTTTAATCCATTTTTGTTAATTTTTGAATGTGGTATAAGATAAGGGTCCAACTTCATTCTCCTGTATTTGGATACGCAGTTTTCCCAACACCATTTGTTGAATAGACTGTCCTTTCCCCCTTGAGTGGTCTTGACACTCTTGTCAAAAATCACCTGATCATATATGCAAGGGTTTATTTCTGAGCTCTCTCTAATCCATTATTCTGTCTTTATGCCAGTACCACATTTTTGATTACTATAGCTTTGTATACATTTTGAAAATAAAAAAGTAAAGTCCTCCAACTTCTTCCTCCTTCTTTAAAATTGTTTTCACTATTCAGGGCCTAGGTCTCATTTTTTATGCATGTCATAATGAAAAAGAAAAAAACACACACACTGGGAACAACAGCTCCATAGAATGTCTTCAAGCTTTCTGATTATATACACCCCAAAAGAATTTTTCAGTAATATGTGCCTCCTTGACACAAATGTAATTTCTGATATACTAAACATGGATATTTTAATATAGTATTTATATCATCCTTTTAAATTTATTCAGTGGATTCTAAATACTTTTGGGAAACAATACCCACAAATACCCATTTTAAAACTATGATTAGTGTCTCTAAGAATAATTTTATAAGTTCTTTTTTCTCACTGAATTCTTATCTCCATTCTATTTCCTCCACAGAATGCTATTTTAATGTAATACAGATATATATCATCAGTCCGAAAGTTTCTCTGCAAAAAGAGTTAAGAATTCACAAAAAAGTTTTCTTGGGATCTAAGGCTCTAAATATTATTGTTTTATTACAATTATTATTAGAAGCAGATAACTGAAAAAACATACATTATCACAACTTTGAGAAATAATTATTAAACATTAATAGCAAATATTATTTGGAAATCCCTTGTTGAGATGGATGGGGGGTGGAGTTTACAGAGACTTAAACACAAATTTTTGCTTAAATGCTTTGGAAGCAACTTACTATAATAATATTTAAAATGTGTGAGAAGTAAGCCTTTGTGTAGTAAAGCAGAATGGAGGGTGGGAAAGTAGGCATTTACACAGGTGCATCTGGAAACTAATCTATTTAAAACTATCTGTTCCCAAGTAACCCTAAGCAAATTTCCTTGTAATTCCTAAGTATTCTTATTTCCTTTCTACTGCATAAAATCTAAATTCCTCTGCCAATCTGTCTCTTTACCCTACCACATCCCACTCTTCCAACAGAATTTACTATCTCCATCTTTCTGAACCCCATACTGTTTCACATCCCTTGCCTGGCCATTTTCTCTCCACCTGAACCTCTGTGAAACTATTAAGACATGGTGAAAACAGTTCCTTCGTGAAGATTTTTCTGAGTCCACTATACAGCATTAGCCAACACCCCTTCATTCTCCAACTATCATATGCCAAATTATAGCACAGTACCTCTAACACTTCTTTTACATACTGATCTCCTTTATTGGCTCAAAGGTCCTTGAGGAGAGGGACCTATTTTATTTACCTTTAGGACTACTTTGTATGTAGTAGATGCTCAATAAGTACCAGCTGAATAAAGGAATTAACTAGTCCTGTGTCAGTTTTGTCATCGACAGAAATTTATCTCCTAAGACCTCTTCCAACCTTAAACAGCTACTGAAGTGCAGTAACTAGGAATTTTCTGAAATTCTTATAAATATTCTACTTTCAGATTACTTTTCTCTCCCTACTATGATCACAAACAAATGAAAGCATTTCACTCAGTATAAAAAAATGGGTACTTTATACCATTTATAATATTCCAAATTGAGTCCATGACTTTAGGTTATCCTAAAAAGCATACTTTTCTTAGTGATTGGACAAAAACAAACTTTAATTGATGACTCAAAGGTAATTTCCTGTATGCTTTATCTTCTTCTATCTTTCTGGTAAAAGAGCAAGAAGGAAAGTAGAGGCTGCTCTACCTCATTAGAATGTTAACAGAAAATTAACTTACTATTAGGTAAATTAATGTGCTGTGCTTAGTTGTTCAGTTGTGCCCAACTCTTTCCGACCCCATGGACTGCAGCTTGCCGGGCCCCTCTGTCCATGAGGATGCTCCAGGCCAGAATACTGGAGTGGGTTGCCATGCTCTCCTCCAGGGGATCTTCCTGACCCAGGGATCAAACCCAGGTCTCCCGCATTGCAGGCAGATTCTTCACCAACTGAGCCACCAGGGAAGCCCAGGTAAATTAACAGATCCACAATATTATAATATGTAAATTACCTCCAAATAGTCTGATTCTCCCTATCTGTACATGTATTTCTTCCCTTCTCTCTCTTTTTTTTTTTGGCCTAAAAAAATGAAAATGAGTCACTCAGTTGTGTTTGACTCTTTGCGACCCCATGGATTGTAGACCACCAGGTTCCTCTGACCATGGAATTCACCCAGAACACTGGAGTGGGTGGCTGTTCCCTTCTCCAGGGGATCCTCCCAACCCAGGGATTGAATTCAGCAATTACAAATATCAGAAAACTCTGGTACAGAAATCCAATCTCCCTGGAAACTGTGTCACTGTAGGCCAGGTGGGGACCTATACTATTGCCCATCTCCAAAATGTCAAAATATGAGAGCAAATTTTATGTCTAAAACAGCATCTGATTGAGTAGAACCAGTTATTAATCGCTTGCAATGAGGGAGACCTGGGTTCAATCCCTGGATTGGGAAGATCCCCTGGAGGAGGGAATGGCAACCCACTGTAGTGTTCTTGCCTGGAGAATCCCATGGACAGAAGAACCTGGGGGCCTACAGTCCATGGGGTCAAAAAGAGTCAGACATGACTGAGCGATTAAGCAGAGCACAATTACTAACATTTATTTGGAGAAGGCAATGGCAGCCCACTCCAGTACTCTTGCCTGGAAAATCCCATGGGCGGAGGAGCCTGGTAGGCTGCAGTCCATGGGGTCGCTAGGAGTCGGACATGACTGAGTGACGTCACTTTCACTTTTCACTTTCATGCACTGGAGAAGGAAATGGCAACCCACTCCAGTGTTCTTGCTTGGAGAATCCCAGGGACGGGGGAGCCTGGTGGGCTGCCGTCTCTGGGGTTGCACAGAGTCGGACACAACTGAAGTGACTTAGCAGCAGCAGCAGCATTAGTATAAATTAATGTAAAGACTGGGAAATAGGGTTCAAGATCTCTTTTAAAGCAATAGACGACAGTCTCATTTCATAGTTGATGATACAAAGTAACACAAAGTCATACTGTTGTTTATTCTCTGACAATTCAAATATAGAGGTGTAGTTTTGAGTTCAGGGTTCCCAGTACTAGGTCTCACTTTGTCAACAGCAGCCATCCACATTAAAAAAAGAAACAAACAAACAAAACCATTAAACCAACAGACAAGTCTTCAAAATTATCAGCTGCCTAGGACAAATCATGACAAGTAATTCAGTTTTCTATTTTTTGCAGGAGGGGGCTGTTTATATATCCTCCAGAGATGAGCTTGTATAAGAAATTAAACTATATAAGCTTGAGGCTTCCCTGGTGGTCCCATGGTTAAGAATCTACCTTGTAATGCAAGAAACAAGTTCTATCCCTGATTGGGGAACTAAGATCCCACATGCAGCAGAGCAACCGAGCCCACGCGCCCCAACTACTAAGCCTGAGTGTCACAACTAGAGAATCTGTGCTTTGCAACGAAAGATCCTTCATGATGCAAAGAAGATCCGTTATGCAGTAACCAAAGATTTCAAATAAATATTTTTTGAAAAGATACATACTAAAAGCAAAACTATATAAACTAAATAAAATGATCTCATGATTTCTATTTCCCAATAATCATTTAGAACAAAGTGAAGAAAAGCAAAACCAAATAACCACCATAACTTCATTTTTACAATGCAAATTTTCACCCTCATAAAAATTTAGGTTCAGATTTTCTTAAAGATGAACTCTTCACAAAGCCTGATGTTTTGTAAAAGATGGGCAGAGAGATTACTGAGATCTATAAACCAGTCATTCCAAGAATTCCAAGTAAACTATTTACAACAGGACAAGCTATTTTTTAGACTTTCATTTCTAAATTAAAGCACCATTTTAACTGTAAAATACAGATCTGGCAAAGGGGTTCACTGATTAAGAGGGTTTTTTCTCCACTTATCTTCCACTTGAATTGCTAGTAGCCACAATAATACCAACATACATATACCAAATAATTTTATTTAAAAGGGTAATAAATTAAATTGTATTTGAAAACTCACAGGCATATTATAAATTAATCTGATGTCTCAGGTATGATTATATTCCCAAACGCCTGGATCAAATTCATAGCCTATGGCTACTCTCCACTGTGTGACCCTGCACAAGTATTCAATCTGTAGCTGCCTAAATTTCAGCATTCATAACCATGCCATACAACATGGTAGCCACCAGCTATATCTGACTATTTAAATTTAATTAAAATTAAGTAAAATTAAAAATTCTGTTCCTCGCAGCAACTGCCACATTTCAACGGCTAGTTCTGGCAAGAAACGACCGTACTGGACAATACAGACTTGGTGATGAAAATAAACAAGATGAAATGCCTGCAAGTAACAAATGAGAAAAAGGGATAGTGATGCTGTTTTAGATTACATACTCAAAAAAGGTCTCCCTGAGATGCACTGAGCATGCAAGGATCTGCAGACAACATCCAAGGTGGGGACAAGAGCAAGGGCAATGGTCTGAGGTACAAACGAGCCTGGTGGGTTTCCCTGGAGGCTCAGAAGGTAAAGAATCCGCCTGCAATGAGGGAGACCTGGGTTCGATCCCTGGGTTGGGAAGATCCCCTGGAGGAGGGCATGGCAACCCACTGTAGTATTCTTGCCTGGAGAATCCCATGGACAGAGGAGCCTGGCAGGCTACAGTCCATGGAGTCGCAAACAGTCGGACACAACTAAGCAACTAAGCACATCACAGCTTTAACAACAAAAAAGTGTCTGAAGCATAAGAAATAAGGGGAAAAGAGTATGAGGGTACAAGAAGCGGCAGGAAGTGGGGTCTCAAGGTCCTTTAAGCCATGTGAGAACTTTGGATTTTATATTAAGTGCAACTGAAACCACAGGCAGTTATAGAGAGAAGACTGTTATGATTAAACTGTCTTCAAAAGTTCATTTTGACAGCTTTTGGAACTAACTACGAGTTAACTAACTAACAAGTTAACTAACAAGTCTACAAATTAACAAGTCTAGAGAGGGTATGGAGAAAAGGGAACCTTCTTACACTGTTACTGGGAATAAAAGTTGGTTCAGTCACTATGGAAAACAGTATGAAGGTTCCTCAAAAAAAAAAAAAAACCTAAAAATAGAACCGACTTATGACCCACCAGCAATCCCATTCCTGAGCATGTACCCAGACAAAACTGTAATTCAAAAAGCTACATGCACCCCTATGTTCACAGCAGCACTATTCGCAATAGCCAAGACATGGAAACAACCTAAATGCCTACTAAGAGATGAACGGATAAGGAAAATGTGGTGTGTGTGTGTGTGTATATACACACACACACACACACCACACACAATGGAATATTACTCAGCCATTAAGAAGAATGAAATAATGCCATTTGCAGCAACATGGACGGACCTAGAGATTACCATACTAAACAAAGTGAGTCAGAAAAAGACAAATACCATATATCACTTACACGTGATATCTAAAATACCACACAAATGAACATATCTACCAAAGAAAAACAGACTTAAGGACACAGAATAGACTTGTGGTTGCCATAGGGGAGGGGGTTAGGGGCGGGAAGGATTGGGAGATTGGGATTAGCAGATACAAACTATCATACACAGGAAAAAAACCAAAACCAACCATAGAAGCAGGAAGATCCGTTAAAAGACCAGTTCCATCTAGCACGTGAGAAGATGGTGGCCTGGACAAGGGGAGTGGCAATGGGATAGAGGAAATGTGTTCTTTCCTCTGCATCCTTTATCAACAGTCCTATATCCACCATCATTCACAACCTGGCTCCTTGGAACAGGCAAATTTATTTTTTAACTCCTCTCCCGTCCTTCCCCTGAAACTGTCCTAAGGTCCTAGTCACCTCCATCCACCCAAAGCCAATGAGCACTTTTCCATCCTCATCCTAGCTGATCTCTGCTGTGTTCACCACTACTGACCACTCCTCCCTTTCATCAGATTCTCTCTCACTTCTGGGGCATTACGTTCACCTAGTTTTCCTCTTTCTGTTAAGTCTTCTTCCCATTCATCTCTATTTGACTTAAACTTCAGTGCTCCTCTATGGTTACATCTTCAGTCCTGCATTCATTTCACTATATTCATAACCCTTGAGACGGACTGACACTTTTTACTGGTAACTCCTGAGTTAACACCTCGAGGCCAGGGATCCTTATTAAGTTTTAGACCGGTTCGACTAGACACTGCATACATTTAAAACTGGACAAACTAGAAGCATTTAAGATGCAAAAGATCCAAAACCGATCTCCTTCATTCCCTTTCATTAGAAACCCTTGCCCAAGTCAAAAGCCAAAGGCAACCTCACCTCCCTCTCACTCACCAGCTACAACCCCCAGCACCAGATCTTCACTAGGTCCTGCAGATTCTTTCTTAATATCTTCCTGATTTAGCTGCTGATCTCAAGTCCTGCTGAAGCTACTTTAGGCCATGCTTGCATCATTTTTGCATGGGTTATTGAAATATCCTCAGAATGAAGTTCCCTGCTTCCTATCTCTCCTCCATACTGCTGCCAACACACTTAACAATTATGCAAGAATTTTGCTGATTCCATTAAGGACAAATTTTATCACATCATTCCTTTGCTTAATGTCTTCAGATGTATCTGACTCCTTTCACAAGGCTTCTCATGATCAAGCTCCTTATTACCTTTATGACTCTTCTCCTCACACCGTCCTCTTCAGTCATTCAGCCTCTCTTAGCTAAATACCATGCCATTTCAGGCCTCCCTTCTTCTACAGGTGCTATTCCCTCTCCCCTATTCATCTAAGGGCCACTTCAAAGGTAGACTTAAGTACCTCCACTTCAAAGACTGTATCACCTAGTGCCATATGTATATATACGGCTCACACTGTACAGGAGGGGTTAATTTGTTTGTCCGAGTACACTATACTGCTCCTAGAGGACAGAGACCACCAGTCTCACTTGATTGGCAGCACTACCGACAGCACAGAGCTAACAGTCATAAATAGATGTGATTTGATACTTTCTAAATTTTAAAAACGGAGAGAAACTTATTTACTGGGCTTTTCATCATCATTCCAATACAGCACAAAGTAACAGCACTTTGGACATATGGCTTTGCAGTAAAATGGAAATAAAAAAAAACTGACACACAAAACATACCCCCTTTAAAAGGTAAAACGTAGGAAATTCTGAGGAATTCTGCGGCAGAATAAACAGACTTGGGGTTTTACACTACGTGGGCAAGTCACGCTGTTTGATGATAATAACAAGCAGAAGGCTTCTCATCTCATTAACTTTTCATGGCCAAGCTGCTGTGATTTTAACTCCTGATGTGGCTTCTCACTCCCTGACAGGTTATTTTCCTTTATTTGGGAGCCTCCAACTCACCACCTCAGGAGTCTCTCACTTGTCAATCACTTATTTTCTAAACCTGAATGGGAAGAAAGAGGATGGAAGAAGGCAGAGAGTGGGCGATGACAGACACTTTCAGAAAGAGAAGCAGCAGAAGGCCACACAGTCCCAAACACGGAGGAGCGTGGGGGCTGAGGCGAAACCAGGATAGCGCGCTGACAGCTGGCGAGGAGTGGGGAGGAGGATGCGATCACGGGGCAGGCAGTGTAGAACGGGGGACCCCGGGCCGGAGGGAGAGGGGGAGACGGAGAAGAGACTCAGAAAAGTAGGAGTTGCGGGGTGGGGAAGTGGGCTAGGCAGGGAGCAGAGCAAGCCAGATGCAGTGTTTTGGCTGAGGGCGGAGTGGCTTAGGCGAGAGGA
Organism: Bos taurus; assembly: GCF_002263795.3. Classification (NCBI taxonomy): domain Eukaryota; kingdom Metazoa; phylum Chordata; class Mammalia; order Artiodactyla; family Bovidae; genus Bos; species Bos taurus. Next base: position 23,735,118 of record NC_037343.1, read on the forward strand.
AGACAACACCGACGCAGTCGGGGCAGACGGACACGGCTTCAGGACGCACGGCAGGGGATCCGCGCGGAAAGGAAAGGGGAGGCGAGAGAGGAACTAGGAGCGCCGGGGCGGGCAGGAGACCCGAGCCCGCCGCGCAGGTCCCGCGGGAGGAGGCGGGGAAGGGAGCGGCGAGGCGGGGGCACTTACTGGGGTCCCTCCTCACGGCGCCGCTGGGGGTCTCCTCCCGCAGATGAGGGAAGAGGAAGTCCCGGGCGGCCTGGAGGTCCTGGAAGGAGCAGAACTGGACAATGGAGCAGGCCATGGCTCCGGGAAGCCCGCTCGGGCATTCACCTTACTTCACCACGCCCTGCCCCCCCGCCACCCCGCCGCTGCTCCAGCCACCACCGCGGAGCCCGAAGAGCTTCAGCTACACAGGGGGCGGGGAAACCAAACCGGAAGCTGTCAGCGCCCTCGGTTCCGCCGCCCGGAGCACTGCGCATGCGCGGGACAACCCAGGCGCTCTGGCGGGCGAAAGCCGAATCACCTGACCGGCGGCGTCCGCTGGGTGTAACGTCGCGGTGGAGGCCGGGATCCGGCTTCAGTCCGGGTTCTGCATTCGCACCGGGGGTGAACCCTTTTAGTCATTCTGGCTCTTAGCCAGAGGTGACCTCATTGGACGTTGTCCGCGCCGGCCTTTGAGCCATTTAACCAGTCTTCTAGATGGCCTGGTAGAGAATAATACCTGTTAAGCTACTGCCAGGCCAGTGGGGGACGGTGTCGTGCAAGTATCTGAGTTTGAAAAGATCAAATTCTCTTCTGGAAGTCAGCTCCGTCAAGCCTAGTTCTAAACGCCTCATATAAATTCTCGTCACACTATGCACGCCTAATACAGTACTTATTATACTGTATTGTCCTCTGTTGTTTTCCGACATCCGTTTGCTTTTTCATTCGTTTCTCCGTCCATTCAACAAATTCATTGCTCCTCTTCTGTGTCAGGCACGCAAGGCTTCAGTATAAAGCAGAGACCAAAAGAGGTGAAATACTTGTTCCATGGAGCTTAAAATTCTGATGGTTGACATGGATAGTAAGATATTAATTACTCAACTATTTAACTGAAATTATCATGATGCTAGGAAGAAAAGAAGTAAGTTCATAGCATAACAGGGAACCTCACCAAGTTGTTTTGTTTTATTGGGTTGGAGGTGTTGCCAGTTTCAGGAACAGACTTCATTGTAAATTCCTGAAGGTTGGGATGTCATTTTGTGTCCTTTATATTCAGTGTCTCTTCCCAGGACTTGGCACATAGTGCTCAATAAATATTTCCTGGAGGAATAAATGAAATGGAATATGTACATAAGGTAAATAGAATAACCCACTTCTTTTACAAAGCACTTTATATTTTTTTAAAGTATTTTTCCACACACTTTAAAGGTAGGTAGTCACAATGCCATCCTGAATGTGTCTTATCTCAATTTTTTTAAATGAGGTATATGTGTGTGTATCTGAGAAGACCCTTTTGTTATTCAGTTGCTAAGTTGTGTCAGACTCTGCAACCCCATGGACAACAGCTCGCCAAGCTTCCCTGTCCTTCATTATCTCCCTGAGTTTATTCAAGCTCAGGTCCATTGAGTTGTTGATGCTATCTAACCATCTCATCGTCTGTCACCCCCTTCTCCTCTTGCCCTTTCCCAGCATCAAGATCTTTTCTAATGAGTCAGCTCTTCGCATCAGGTGGCCAAAGTATTGGAGCTTCAGCATCAGTCCTTCCAATGAATATTCAAGGATGATTTCTTTAGGATTGACTGGTTTGATTTCCTTGCTGTTCAAGGGACTCTCAGGAGTCTTCTCCAACATCACAGTTGGAAAGCATCAATTCTTTGGCACTCAGCCTTTATGGTCCAACTCTCATCTGTACATGACTACTCAAAGAGAAGACCCTTTAAGCACATTTAAATGATTTTTCTAAAAAGTAAAAGCTGAAAAAGATAACATTCCTTCTTGATCTCATAAGGGGTCACATGGCACTTAGAACTGGATTATGTAAGCTGTCTATAATATGTCATTTTGTTGCAGGAAAAGGGACCCCTTCCAGGGCCCAAGAATGGGCTGACACATGGAAGTGAGTTGACTGAGGAAACACAGGTGTTGACAAAGTAAGAGACTTTATTGGGAAAGGGCACTCTGGTGGAGAGCTGCAGGGTGAGGAAACCCAGGAGAACTCTTCTGCCATGTGGTTCACAGTCTTGGGTTTTACAGTAATCTGGTTGGTTTCAGGTTGTCTCTGGCCAATCACTGTGACTCAGGGTCCTTCCTGGTGGTGTGCCTGTCACTCAGCCAAGATGGATTCCAGCAAGCAGGTTTCTGGGAGGGTGGCAGGACATATGGACTGGAGTCTCTTCTCTCCTCTTGACGTTTCCTGAATTATTCTGGTTAATGGTAGCTTGTTAGATCCTTGTTCCTAACCAGGACCTCCTTTTGTAAGGATAACTCATGCAAGTGATTACTATGGTGCCAGGCCAGGGCAGGCAGTTTTAGTTGGTAGTTCCCCTAACAATTTGATGTAACCAGCCCTCTGTCTCAAAAAACATATATAATGGCACTTTGACTTCTAATTAGTGGAACAGTTTTCAGAGTTTTCTGAGATGCCCTTTCAAAAGTAAAATAATTTTCACAAAATAGATAATTTTATCAAATGTGAGGCCAGTTCTTTACGTCTAAAATATATGGTTGGTTTAGATGTACTGGGGCTTCCCTCATAGCTCAGTTGGTAAAGAATCTGCCTGCAATGCAGGAGACCCTGGTTCGATTCCTGGGTCAGGAAGCTCTGGTGGAGAAGGGATAGGCTACCCACTCCAATATTCTTGGGCTTTCATTGTAGTTCAGCTGGTAAATAATCTGCCCGCAATGCCAGAGACCTGGGTTCAATCCCTGGATTGGGAAGATCCCCTGGAAAAGGGAAAGGCTACCAATTCCAGTATTCTGGCCTGGAGAACCCCCTGTACAGTCCATGGGGTTGCAAAGAGTCAGACATGACTGAGTGACTTTCACTTTCACTTAAGATGTACTGCGAAGTTCCTTCAACATCAAATACCTATAATTGTAAAATCAAATCTTGCAGAAAAGGCAAACTTTCAGTGCTTCCTTCTTCCATTTGAAAAAAAAAAAAATATAACACTTCCTCAGATCAGCCCTGATGATTAAATCCTAAAATATAACACCAAGACCATACTAGAATAAAATTTAAATTTCAATTCTTAGTTTTATAAGATGAGCAAAGAACACATGACACTTTTGGAAAGGATACAGTATCATTCCTTGAAAACCCTTCAAGTTCCTATTCAGGTAAATGCATTTTGTAGAAGTAACTGCCCTTGGCTGATTCAGCTGGTCTTTGTTCTGCCCTGAGGCGTTCATATATCTCTTGTGTGGCTGCTATTGAATGGCATTACTGCTTAGTGTCAATTGTGAAGTCCCTGACTTCCTTCCAAGTAGTACTGAAAAGACCCATTCATGACTGCTTTTAAGGATGCTAGATCCCCTTTACAGAAATTACTTCGTGTTGGTGAATGGAGCTCTTCCGCCCCAGGAAGTTGTAAAACTGCAGGGTGATGCCTCTGGAGTTCTGCTGCCATGGTTTCTGTGAAGTGTGGGAGGTTTGTTATGCTGTGAGGATCAGTAACCACACAGCCATGAGAAAGCACTTTGCAGAAAATGTGTAGGCTTTCCGGATCCCAGCCTAGACAGTGTCTCTGTGTTCAGAAGCTAGGAAGAGACTGACCAAACAATCGCCAAGAGAAGAATGAATGCGAGCTCCCCCCAGGATCTGTTCCTGAGGGTTAGAGCACTGGTAACTCTTGCAAAGAGAGAGATGCTCACGGAGTACCAGAGGCCAGTCCTTGCCAATCTTTAACAGCAGCCAGAGACTGGAGGGGCTGAGAAACAGGGTGGGCAGCAAAGTGTGAAAGAGCGAGCAGTGGACTTAGAGTCAAGAGACTAGTTTCCATCTCAGCTAGGCCTGCTAGTAGGTCACTTGGACTTGAGCAATTCATGTCGCCTTGATCTACAGAATGAGAAGATTGGAGTCTAAAGTGCATCTCAAGGAAGTGTAAGTTTTGGTAAGAAACTGGGAAGGAAAAGATCTGGGCATTCGACTTGCTCAAAAGGAGGGGTCTATGTGGGCACCCCAGTAAGGGGTCTAAGGAAGGCAGAAGTGAATGAGAGGGCACTGAGCATCTGTAAGTAAAAGAAAGAGGATATATATATATATATATATATATATATATATATATATATTTTTATATTTATATTTATATAAAGTTTGTGGCTGCACCTCACAGCCTTAGTTCCCCAACCAGGGATCAAAACCATGCCCCCTACAGTGGAAGCATATAGTCAACCACTGGACCACCAGTGGTTGACTGGTGGTCAAAATTTTAAAAAAATTTTGGTGACACAGCTTGTGGGATCATAGTTCCTTGACCAAGGATTGAACCCACATCCTCAGCAGTGAAAGTGCAGAGTCCTAACCACTGGACCAACAAGGAATTCCCAAGTATATTTTATTTTGCTATGCCATGTGGCATGCAGGATCCCCTACGAGGGATCTTACCCATGCTCCCTGCAGTGGAAGCTCAGAGTCTTAACCACTGGACTGCCAGGGAAGTCCCTGAAAGGGGATATCTTGAAGCACCGAAGGCTTACCTCATAGCTGTGCTGAGGGTTATCCTTAAATTGAACTTCAAATTCTGTGAGCAGAAGCGGAGGCTATATACAACCCATATTTATTCAATAAACATCCACGAAAGATAACATCTATCTTCTTCCACTAAAGATACTCCTGTGAGCACAGAGGGGTGATAAGAACCAGCCCTCCAGAGATTTACCACCTAAGCAGGGAAACAGACAAGCACAAATACCTCTAAAAACAGAGTGTAATGAGTACCATGGGTGACTTTGAGTAGTCATAAAGGGCCATGGGAGAATTAAGGGGGAGATTCATTTTGATCGCTAGGTTGTCTTATGGAAAAGGAGTAGTGGGGAAGAAATATGAAAGGCGATGATCAGATTGGATCCAGATTATAGAGAACTGCAAAGTCCAAATAGAATCTGAGCTTTATTCTGTGTGCAAGGTATAGCCAACTGATACTATTTTGAAGAAGTATGGTATGATGGATAACTGTATGTGTGATGCATGACTGACAGCAGAGAGACACCTCAAGATAACAGAACATTATTCTGTCTTTTAAAGGTTTCAATTTTATTTAAGTAGTTGACTGTGCCAGGTCTTAGTTGTGGCATGAGGGATCAGTAGTTGCAGCATGTGGAATCTAGTTCCCTAACCAGGGATTGAACCTGGGCCCCCTGCATTGGGAGCACAGAGTCTTAGCCACTGGACCAACAGGGAAGTCCCAGCATAACATTATTCTATAATAAGTGAGAAGTAATGGCAATGGAAAGGTGGTGCTGCTCTGGAGCTGGATTTTTGGTATGTGATTAGATATGGATGGCGAGGAGGGAAGATGAGACCCAAGAAGGCAATGGCAATGTCATGTTAGCAACCAAAAGAAGGCAAGAAGAGGAATGCATTTGAGTGTTAACACGAATAGGGTGAATTTAGTCTTGGATTCCTTAAATTCGAAGTGTCTGCAGAAGATCTAGGTTAAAAAAAACCACACATGTTTTTTATCAACAGAAGTTAGAAATGTGGGATTGGAGCAGTCATTCACACAACATTATATTGAAGGGTGGGAGTTAAAGTGTCACTGGACTTCACATGGGATATGAGAAGGATTGGGTCCTGGAAAGAAAATGAGAGCATTGCTTTTTTAGGAGTGCCTGGAGGAAGAAGCTCTCGAAAAGGAGACTGAAAAGAAGCAGTCAAAGAAATAAACCAGGCATAATAGAACCATGTCAGAGAGGCCAAGGGAGGGAAAAGAAAATTTCATGAACAGTTGAATCTACTGTGTTGAATTCAATGAAGAATTTAAGAGCAGTGAATGCTGAGACAAAGTGATGGCATTTAGTAGGTAGGAAGTCACAAGTAATCAGCTTATGGATCAACCAAACTCTATCCTTGGAAGAAAATTTATAACCTCTCTTCAGAAGTAGGTTATTTTTCCAGGAGCCACAGAGACTGGTTATGGCAGTCTTTAACTCTGGGTAAAGGGAAAATTGGAGGAGGAAATGGAAACCCTCTCCAGTATGCTTGCCTGGAGAATCCCATGGACAGGGGAGCTTGGCAGGGGGTTGCAAAGAGTCAAACACGACTTAGCAACAACGCAAAGGAAAAATGTTTTATTGAGGGTAAGAGAAGTGTTTTTGTTTTTTGCTGACATTTATCAGTTATGAAAAAAAAACTTTAGGTTTTTTGAATATAAAATATATGTGTTTTCAATATTTTCCAATTTTTATATAAGGGCAAAATCTACTTAAATAGCATAAGAAAGGAAGATTAAAAATAGCTTAAAAATTTGAATGCTATAGTGCTTTTAAGTCTCCATAGTTTGAGTGTATGTGTTATTGATAACTTTTTTGAGATATAATTGATATATAATTTTATATTAGTTACAGGTGTAAAACATAATGATTCTATATTTATATATTGTGAAATGATCATCTCAATAAGTAGTTAACCTGCATCACCATACACAATTACAAATTTTTTTCTTGCACTGGGAACTTCTAAACTCTACTTTCAGCAACTTAGAAATATCGTTACACTGTTATTATGGTGTTATTAAATCACCATGCTGCACATTACATCCCCTTGATGTACATTACATCAATACTGTACAATACATCCCCTTGATTTATTTATTTTATGAATGGAGTTTTATCTTTTGACTCCCTTCATGCATTTTGCCCATCCCCCACTCCTGCCTCTGGCAACCACCACTCTGTTCTCTAAAAGCTCATTTTTGGTTTTGTTTATTTATTGTTTAATTCTACATGTAAGTTTCCTTCTTCTTGACCTTACTGCATTTAAGACATGTTAGGTAAGGAGGTCACAATATTTAAAACAGTGAGAAGACATGTGGAAGAGATTACTAGCCTGTTATCCATACCCCGTTTTTCTTAACAAGAGAACCGCTATATTACTGGGCAAGCTATGTGTTCAGATTTAAAAACAAATCACATTCCTCAGTCTCTCTGGGGCGCAGATGGTAAAGAATCTGCCTGTAATGCAGGAGACCTGGTTCGATCTCTGAGTCGAGAAGATCCCCTGGAGAAGGGAATGGCAACCCACTCCAGTATTCTTGCCTAGGAAATCCCTTGGACAGAAGAGCCTAATGGGCTACAGTCTATGGGATCCCACAGAGTTGGACAGGACTGAGTGACTAACACTTTTACTTTCACTGACTGGGTGGATCCAAATGACTAAGTGCTGGCCAATGAGATGGAGCATGAATTGTTGGAATTGTTGGGAGGGATTTCCAGAAAGTTTCCTTAAAGAGGAACAGGCAGCTAAGGACAACTCTGTGGTCTTTCTTTCCCCTTTTCTGTTTCTTTCATGGAGTTTGACGTTATGGCTGTAGCTGCAGCATCCATTTTAGACCATGAGGTGACTTAAACTATGGCAGAGCATGGAGGTAAGGCTCCAGGCTTCTTTGTTGCCCAGAGCTGCCGTCTAAGCTTGGACTACCACATGGAGACTTCTTTTACAGAAGAAAATAAATCCTTCCATGTTTTAGTTACTGTTATTTTAGGTTTTCTGTTACTGTAGCTGCACCTAATCCCAACACAGTATGACCTAAGTAACAAAAAGGAACTTTTTCAAGGAGGAAGCTTGGTCTCTTCCATCTGTGTTGTTGAAATAAAAGCATTTTTATTTCTCTGACATTTTTCCTTAGCACCGTTCAGAAGAGATTAAACCAGTTAACAGGACATGTTTAATGATTTAAATATGTTGGTTTCATTTGGACATAAAAATATGCTCCAAATGACTGAATATTTCTTGTTATTTTTGGCACAACTGATCCTTAAAAGGTTCTGTGAAATAAAGGAATATTCCCAGTGTTGTTGAGTACCTGAGTGGTAAGTTTCAACCATCAATTTTCATAATGGAAAATCAAGGGCAGGTTAGGAGGAGGGGGAACTGTTGGAAGGAGTTGTATTTAAATCTGAGACCCTAAATCCCAAAAGCCATTGCCTTGGGGTTTGTGAGCTAAGATAACTGAGGCTGACATCTTTCTTTTTTTTTTTTTCTGACGGCACCATGCAGCTTGCAAGATCTTAGTTCCCCTAGAGGGATTGAACCCATGCTCCTTGCAGTGGACTTATGGAGTCTTAACCACTGAACTGCCAGGAAATTCCCTGACATCTTTCTTGACTTTGCTGCAGCGTTCTTACTCCGGACCACACTTTCCTTAAAGCTTTCCCAAACATTAGCTTCAGTGAAGCTGCATCCTCCTGGCCCCTTTCTTCCCCTTTAATCATTTTATGTCTGGATATTTTATTAGCTTCTTGCTGTCTTTCTCTCCTCCTCTAGTCCTTTCTCCAAAGTCACCCTCATTCTAGACTCCTTTCTTTTTGTTAATGGTATAATTCTTCTGTTGATGGGTTACTTAATAACAGAAAGACTAAAAATATGATTTATCTCCCATGTTAAAGACTCCATTGGTTTAACTTCAAAGGCCTCCCAGATTGATCCCCTCCTTACAGTCCCCATTGCCATCTCCTTAATCTAGATCTACATAACCACTTTCCTGAGTTCTTTTTATAGCCCCCAGTTCTTCTTGCTTCTGGTTCTGATGTCTTCACACTTTAATCATCCTGCACATTGCTGTCAGACTTGTCCTCCTGAGGCATAGGTCTAATCATGAAAAAGTGGAAGTTAAGTGAAAGTGTTAGTCGCTCCGTTGTGTCCAACTCTTTGCAATCTCATGAACTATAGCCAGCCAGGCTCCTCTGTCCATGGAAATCTCCAGGCAAGTGTGATGGAGTAGGTAGCCATTCTCTTCTTCAGGGGATCTTCCCAACCCAGGGATCAAACATGGTCTCCTGCATGGCAGGCAGGTTCTTTGCTGTCTGAGCCATCAGAGAAGCCCCATGTCTAATCATGTTAGAAATCTTCCAGTAACACTTTAATATATTCTTTTAATTTATTCATTTATTTTCTGGGTGCCCGTTAGGTCCTAGGAATAGCTAGAGACCCTATGAACATAAATATAAGTAAGACCCTCTACTGGTAGAGTTGGTAGGCTACTAAGACAAAAACAGGGAAAAATATTACAAGGGCACAGAGCAGGGGAAAATACCACAGCCTTGGGATTCAGAAAAGGCTTTTTGGAGGTAATGTTTAAGCTTTGTCTTTAGCTGGTTAATGATGGTAGAAGGGAGATAGGAGAAAGTAGCCCAGGCAAACGCAATAACATCACAAAAGGCTTTGGCGTAGTGATGATTTGTGTGTGTGGACAAACAAGCAGCTGTTTCTGGTATGTGAATTGTGACATCATGGTCAGTAGTGAGTCTAGAGCAGTAGCCTGAATAATTTTAAACTTACTCAAATTTTAATTTCTCCAGAAATTAAGGACTAATCAATATTTCTTCATTTGCCTAAAAGTGAGAAAAGCCTCCTTTTGGTCTTTACTGATACCACTTTTCACATCTTGCTTGCACTCTAAGGGCTGTGGAGGGAAGGTTTTATAGGTTGGGAGTCATACATGTTCATCTGGTCCAGCTCCATGACATTCTTAATGATTTCCACCAGAGTCTAGATTCATGTTGAATGTTGGCTTTCTATTCATCATTGGTAAAACTTTCATGGGTTATAAGATTCCAGAACTGTGGAACTTTCCCTTATGTGTTCAATGAAGAATTCCCTTCTCTCAAGCCTTTTAATTTGTGCTCTTTACATTGAATGGCATAGGCAATCAACTGTTTCACTCTTCTTGATGCAGTTTCTTTCCTGTAGATGTAGTCAGTGTTAATAGTCTTGCCAGAAGTCATTGGTTTGATTTATATTTGATACTATTGAATCTTTTTTTTTTCCCTAGGCTTCCCCGGTGGCTCAGATGTTTAGGAATCTGCTTGCAATGCAGGAGACCTGGGTTCAATCCTTGGATTGGAAAGATCCCCTGGAGAAGGAAATGGCAACCCACTCGAGTGTTCTTGCCTAGAGAATTCCATGGACAGAGGAGCCTGGCTGGCTACAGTCCATGGGGTCACAAAGAGTCAGACATGACTGAGTGACTAACACACACACACACACAGTCTTTTTCCAAATACAGTCCTTCCCTCCTTCCCTGTTTAGTCACGTCCTTCATTTATGGTCAAACTCTGGTCTTTTCTTTCTTGCACTGAAAGGCATCTGGAAGGTCTGAAACATTTAGGACCATATAGACCTGTACAGAGCTAGGCTGGAACATTCAAAAGGAGTTAAATCACTAAGCATATGCTACGAGCCTCTTCTCTCCTAGTACATCTTGAAAGCCTTCAAAACTCAGCTCAAATTTCACCTCCTTAGTGAGGAATTTGTCTTCACAGGCAAAATTAATCCCTTTGGAACCCCATAGCTTATTTGTCTATGTATTTACAGTAAATCCCCTACATAGGAACAAGCTCCAAGAGTGTATTCATAAGTCCAATTTGTTCATAAGTCCAACAAAGTTAGCCTAGGTATCCAACTAACACAATTGACTATATAGTACTGTAATAGGTTCCCTGGTGGCTCAGATGGTGAAGCGTCTGTCTGCAATTCAGGAGACCCAGGTTCGATCCCTGGGTTGGGAAGATCCCCTGGAGAAGGGAATGGCAGCCCACTCCAGTATTCTTGCCTGGAAAATCCCATGGATGGCAGAGCCTTGTAGGCTACTGTCCATGGGGTTGCAAATAGTCAGACATGACTGAGCGACTTCACTTCACTTCACTTCACACAAGTAATACATAAAAAACAAAAAACATTTTAAGTCTTGGCGTACAGAACCTTGAAAAGTACAGTAGTACAGTACAACCGCTGGCATACAGAGGCTGGCACTGAGTGAACAGGTAAGAAGAGTTACTGCCTGGAGGAGGGAGAGGAGGTGGGAGATGGTACAGCTGAAGGATCGTCAGCAATAGGAGATGGAGAACAAGCTGCAAATTCACTCACACCTGATGCTGATGGAATGCATGTTCACATCTTTGAAAGTTTGAAACTTGAAGGTTTGTACGTAGGGGACTTGTGTGCATGTCTGACTGTTTGTGATCCCATGGACTGGGGCCAGCCAGGCTCCTCTGTTACGGGATTTTGCAGACAAGAATACTGGAGTGGGTTGCCATTTCCTCCTCCAGAGGATCTTCCCAACCCAGGGATCGAACTGGAGTCTTGGGTGTCTCCTGCATTGACAGGCGGATTCTTTACCACTGAGCCATCTGAAAAGCCCCTGTGTCATAAAATGTAGCACCTCGTACGATGGTTTATCTATTTGAATGTGTATCTTCTCCACTGGCGGCTTCCCCGGTGGCTCAGATGGTAAAGAATGCCTGAAATGCAAGAGACCTGGGTTTGATCCCTGAGTCAGGAAGATCTCTGGAGAAGGAAATGACAATCCACTGCAGTATTCTTGCCTGGAGAATTCCATGGACAGAGGAGCCTGGCAGGCTATATAGTCCATAGTGTCGCAGAGTCTGAGCAACTGATACACACTCCTCCACTAGATGGTGATGTTCTCAAGAGCAGGAATTTCGACCCACTTACCTATGGACATTCATTCATTCATTACCTTGTAAAAAATACCGCTAGGTACCAAAAATACCATGAACATGCACATGACTCATACCTAATACACAACAGCAGCACATATCTGTACTAATAGATAACAGATTTCCGTGACACGCACAGATAGACAACTGTAACTCCATTTTGAAAGTGCAATGTTGTGAAAAGTACAGAGGAGACCATAAAAAGGGTATTCCACTTTGGATATCAGGGAGGGCTCCTGGAGAAATACCATTAGTCTGAGACCAGAAGGATTGAGTCAATGTTGTTCAGATACAAACTGGAGGAAGGACAGAATAAGAGTAGGGTGGGCAAAGCATTCTTAAACACAGGAAACAACTCAGTACCCTGGAGATGGGAGGACTTAGTGTGTTTAATGGAGAAGGCAATGCAACCCACGCCAGTACTCTTGCCTGGAAAATCCCATGGATGGAGGAGCCTGGTAGGCTGCAGTCCATGGGGTCACTACGAGTCGGACTTGACTGAGCGACTTCACTTTCACTTTTCACTTTCATGCATTGGAGAAGGAAATGGCAACCCACTCCAGTGTTCTTGCCTGGAGAATCCCAGGGACAGAGGAGCCTGGTGGGCTGCCGTCTCTGGGGTCACACAGAGTCAGACACGACTGAAGTGACTTAGCAGCAGCAGCAGCTGTGTATTTAGAGAATTGAATATCTTTTAGTCTGTCTAGAGCTAAAAGAAAAGTGTTGAGGTTAGGTTGGAGAGGTAGATCAGATCAGATCAGTCGCTCTGTTGTGTCTGACTCTTTGCGACCCCATGAATCGCAGCACGCCAGGCCTCCCTGTCCATCACCAACTCCTGGAGTTCACTGAGACTCATGTCCATCAAGTCAGTGATGCTATCCAGCCATCTCATCCTCCGTCCACTTCATGGGAAATAGATGGGGAAACAGTGGAAACAGTGTCAGACTTTATTTTTCTGGGCTCCAAAATCACTGCAGCTGGTGATTGCAGCCATGAAATTAAAAGACACTTACTCCTTGGAAGGAAAGTTATGACCAACCTAGATAGCATATTCAAAAGCAGAGACATTACTTTGCCAACAAAGGTCCGTCTAGTCAAGGTTTTTCTGTGGTCATGGTTTTTCCTGTGGTCATGTATGGATGTGAGAGGTGGACTGTGAAGAAGGCTGAGAGCCGAAGAATTGATGCTTTTGAACTGTGGTGTTGGAGAAGACTCTTGAGAGTCCCTTGGACTGCAAGGAGATCCAACCAGTCCATTCTGAAGGAGATCAGCCCTGGGATTTCTTTGGAAGGAGTGATGCTAAAGCTGAAACTCCAGTACTTTGGCCACCTCATGCGAAGAGTTGACTCATTGGAAAAGACTCTGATGCTGGGAAAGATTGGGGGCAGGAGGAGAAGGGGACGACGGAGAGGTAAGGAGGGGCAAAATCTTAAAAAGGACTCATGGTTCATTCAAATTTGTTTCTCATTCAGACTCAGAGACAATAGTTTATTCAAATTTGTTTTCATCTCCAGTGTCTAGCAGATAAGTACTTGACAAACAGGCAGCTTGCTAATAGACATTTGTGGAAGGGAGGAAAAAAGAAAAGAAAGAATGGTCCAATAGCCAGGGGGTGGAGATAAATGGCATGAAATACAGATCCTGCCTGCCCACAGGGCTGTTGGACAGATAGACATTGCTGTCTAAACAGATAAATCAAAAGAGGTCCCATATGATTATATAGTGAAAGAAAGTGGTTCAGGCAAGCATGGTTCTGTCTGGAGAGATCGCTGTGCCAGGAGGCTGTCGGGGGACCTGTGTCAAGAAGGTGAGACCTGCCCTGCATCTGTTGGATGAGTGTAGTTTTTAACTAGGAAGAAAAGAAAAAAAGGACATTTTGAGTTTTACTGCATGGAACTGAGGACATGGAGGACAAGATGAAGGAGGAAGTGTAACCCTTCTAAACCTGTTTTGGTTCCTTTTCCTATCAACTTCTGTTTAATTAGGAGCTGTTTTCAGAAGTGCACCAAGGTGTTTGCTGAAAGACCCCAGAGTATGCGCCAGGGCACTCTGTTGAGGAAAGCCCATTTATAGGGTCAGAGCTCGGGAGACTCAAATTCCTATAGTCGGCTTGAATATACTTTTTGGTGGGGATATGTGCTCTGAGGTGGGGTAAAAAAAAAGATGTCCAGAGATACAAAATGTGCTCAGTGTTCATTAAAGCAAAAATTATTTTTTAAACAGGATCATTTTCTGCTTTACAAAAGCAACCAATACCCTGAAAATTTCAAGCAATTTTTAACCAAGAAAATTCTAGAACAGCAAAAGTCTGTAGGTACTTCCACAGAGGCTGTGTAATAGCATTTGAGTTCTACCATCCTGGCTAAGTCTTCTATCAGAGGCTCTGGCATTTTGGCCCATCATCTTGTCAACATATTTTCCTGTTTCTGCTTGCATATCACAGTTGGGTATCTTTGAATTTTTATTTTTCCAATTTTATTGTGTGAAATTATTTTCTCAAAATTTACTGATTCACATTTTATGAAGTTAAAATGTATTTTCCCCTGTTTTTTTTTCTTTTAAACTTAAAAAAATTTGGCTTTCTTTTCAGTCTTTGCTGTTGTTTGTGTCACTCCCAAATTTAGAATAATCTCTACCTTTCCTTTTGAAGCTTTATTTTCCCTCTCTCTTAGAAAAACCTTTGAAAGCTGACTGCCACATTTCACATTATTTATAGACTATGGCTTAAAACTGCTGGGTTCCCTGTAGAAGTTCAGTATTTACTTTAAGACAATATCCTGACTTATTATTACAGATTTATTATTCCTCTGTACATCCTTCTTTTAAATAGACTGGCCATACTCTTATATTTGCTTTATGATAGTTTTTTTGTTTTTGTTTTTTGATATAAATTTATTTAATTGGAGGCTAATTACTTTACAATATTGTATTGGTTTTGCCATACATCAACATGAATCCGCCACAGGTGTACATGTGTTCCCCATCCTGAACCCTCCTCCCACCTCCTTCCCCATACCATCCCTCTGGGTCATCCCAGTGCACCAGCCCTGAGCATCCTGTATCATGCATTGAACCTGGACTGGCGATTCATTTCACATATGATATTATACATGTTTCAGTGCCCTTCTCCCAAATCATCCCACCCTCGCCCTCTCCCACAGAGTCCAAAAGACTGTTCTATACATCTGTGTCTCTTTTGCTGTCTCATATACAGGGTTATCATTAATGATCTTTCTAAATTCCATATATATATTAGTATACTGTATTGGCAGAGAAGGCAATGGCACCCCACTCCAATACTCTTGCCTAGAAACTCCCATGGACAGAGCAGCCTGGTAGGCTGCAGTCCATGGGGTTGCTGAGGGTCAGACACGACTGAGCGACGTCACTTTGACTTTTCACTTTCATGCATTGGAGAAGGAAATGGCAACCCACTCCAGTGTTCTTGCCTGGAGAATCCCAGGGACGGGGGAGCCTGGTGGGCTTCCGTCTATGGGGTCTCACAGAGTCAGACACGACTGAAGTGACTTAGCAGCAGCAGCAGCATACTGTATTGGTATTCTTCTTTCTGGCTTACTTCACTCTGTATAATAGGCTCCAGTTTCATCCACCTCATTAGAACTGATTCAAATGTATTCTTTTTAATGGCTGAGTAATACTCCATTGTGTATATGTACTACAGCTTTCTTATCCATTCGTCTGCTGATGGACATCTAGGTTGCTTCCATGTCCTGGCTATTATAAACTGTGCTGTGATGAACGTTGGGGTACACATGTCTCTTTCAATTCTGGTCTCCTCGGTGTGTATGCCCAGCAGTGGGATTGCTGGGTCATAAGGCAGTTCTATTTCCAGTTTTTTAAGGAATCTCCACACTGTTCTCCATAGTGGCAGTACTAGTTTGCATTCCCACCAACCGTATAAGAGGGTTCCCTTTTCTCCACACCCTCTCCAGCATTTATTGCTTGTAGACTTTTGGATAACAGCCATTCTGACTGGTGTGAAATGGTACCTCATTGTGGTTTTGATTTGCATTTCTCTGATAATGAGTCATGTTGAGCATCTTTTCATGTGTTTGTTAGCCATCTGTATGTCTTCTTTGGAGAAATGTCTGTTTAGTTCTTTGACCCATTTTTTGATTGGGTCGTTTATTTTTCTGGAATTGAGCTGTAGGAGTTGCTTGTATATTTTTGAGGTTAATTCTTTGTCATTTGCTTTGTTTGCTATTATTGTCTCCCATTCTGAAGGCTGTCTTTTCACCTTGCTTAGAGTTTCCTTTGTTGTGCAGAAGCTTTTAATTTTAATTAGGTCCCATTTGTTTATTTTTGCTTTTATTTCCAATATTCTGGGAGGTGGGTCATAGCGGATCCTGCTGTGATTTATGTCGGAGAGTGTTTTGCCTATGTTCTCCTCTGGGAGTTTTATTGTTTCTTGTCTTACATTTAGATCTTTAATCCATTTTGAGTTTATTTTTGTGTATGGTGTTAGAAAGTGTTCTAGTTTCATTCTTTTATAAGTGGTTGACCAGTTTTCCCAGCACCACTTGTTAAAGAGATTGTCTTTAATCCATTGTATATTCTTGCCTCCTTTGTCAAAGATAAGGTGTCCATATGTGCGTGGATTTATCTCTGGGCTTTCTATTTTGTTCCATTCATCTATATTTCTGTCTTTGTGCCAGTACCATACTGTCTTGATGACTGTGGCTTTGTAGTAGAGCCTGAAGTCAGGCAGGTTGATTCTTCCAGTTTCATTCTTCTTTCTCAAGATTGCTTTGGCTATTCAAAGTTTTTTGTATTTCCATACAAATTGTGAAATTATTTGTTCTAACTCTGAAAAATACTGTTGGTAGCTTGATAGGGGGAGAAGGCAATGGCACCCCACTCCAGTAGTCTTGCCTGGAAAATCCCATGGCCGGAGGAGCCTGGTAGGCTGCAGTCCATGGGGTCACTAAGAGTCGGACACGACTGAGCGACTTCACTTTCACTTTTCACTTTCATGCATTTTTTGGAGAAGGAAATGGCAACCCACTCCAATATTCTTGCCTAGAGAATCCCAGGGATGGGGGAGCCTGGTGGGCTGCCGTCTATGGGGTCACACAGAGTCGGACACGACTGAAGCGACTTAGCAGCAGCAGCAGCAGCAGCTTGATAGGGATTGCATTGAATCTATAGATTGCTTTGGTATACTCATTTTCACTATATTGATTCTTCCAATCCATGAACATGGTATATTTCTCCATCTATTAGTGTCCTCTTTGATTTCTTTCACCAGTGTTTTATAATTTTCTATATATAAGTCTTTTGTTTCTTTAGGTAAATATATTCCTAAGTATTTTATTCTTTTCATTGCAATGGTGAATTGAATTGTTTCCTTAATTTCTCTATTTTCTCATTATTAGTGTATAGGAATGCAAGGGATTTCTATGTGTTGATTTTATACCCTGCAACTTTAGTATATTCATTGATTAGCTCTAGTAATTTTCTGGTGGAGTCTTTAGAGTTTTCTATGTAGAGGATCATGTCATCTGCAAACAGTGAGTTTTACTTCTTATTTTCCAATCTGGATTCCTTTATTTCTTTTTCTGCTCTGATTGCTGTGGCCAAAACTTCCAAAACTATGTTGAATAGTAGTGGTGAAAGTGGGCGCCCTTGTCTTGTTCCTGACTTTAGGGGAAATGCTTTCAATTTTTCACCATTGAGGATAATGTTTGCTGTCGGTTTGTCATATATAGCTTTTATTATGTTGAGTTATGTTCCTTCTATTCCTGCTTTCTGGAAGGTTTTTATCATAAATGGATGTTGAATTTTGTCAAAGGCTTTCTCTGCATCTATTGAGATAATCATATGGTTTTTATTTTTCAATTTGTTAATGTGGTGTATTACATTCATTGATTTGCAGATATTGAAAAATCCTTGCATCCCTGGGATAAAGCCCACTTGGTCATGATGTATCTTTTTAATGTATTGTTGGATTCTGATTGCTAGAATTTTGTTAAGGATTTTTGCATCTATGTTCATCAGTGATATTGGCCTGTAGTTTTCTTTTTTTGTGGCATCTTTGTCAGGTTTTGGTATTAGGGTGATGGTGGCCTCATAGAATGAGTTTAGAAGTTTACCTTCCTCTGCAATTTTCTGGAAGAGTCTGAGTAGGATAGGTGTTAGCTCTTCTCTAAATTTTTGGTAGATTTCAGCTATGAAGCCGTCTGGACCTGGGCTTTTGTTTGCTGGAAGATTTGTGATTACAGTTTCAATTTCCATGCTTGTGATGGGTCTGTTAAGATTTTCTATTTCTTCCTGGCTCAGTTTTGGAAAGTTGTACTTTTCTAAGAATTTGTCCATTTCTTCCACGTTGTCCATTTTATTGGCATATAGTTGCTGATAGTAGTCTCTTATGATCCTTTGTATTTCTGTGTTGTCTGTTGTGATCTCTCCATTTTCATTTCTATTTTTATTGATTTGATTTTTCTCCCTTTGTTTCTTGATGAGTCTGGCTAATGTTTTGTCAATTTTATTTATCCTTTCAAAGAACCAGCTTTTGGCTTTGTTGATTTTTGCTATGGTCTCTTTTGTTTCTTTTGCATTTATTTCTGCCCTAATTTTTAAGATTTCTTTCCTTCTACTAACCCTGGAGTTTTTCATTTCTTCTTTTTCTAGTTGCCTTAGGTGTAGAGTTAGGTTATTTATTTGACTTTTTTCTTGTTTCTTAAGGTATGCCTGTATTGCTATGAACCTTCCCCTTAGCACTGCTTTTACAGTGTCCCACAGGTTTTGGGTTGTTGTGTTTTCATTTTCATTCATTTCTATGCATATTTTGATTTCTTCTTTGATTTCTTCTGTGATTTGTTGGTTATTCAGGAGCGTGTTTTTCAGCCTCCATATATTGGAATTTTTAATAGTTTTTCTCCTGTGCTGCTAAGTCTGCTAAGTCGCTTCATTCGTGTCCAACTCTGTGCGACCCCATAGACGGCAGCCCACCAGGCTCCCCCGTCCCTGGGATTCTCCAGGCAAGAACACTGGAGTGGGTTGCCATTTCCTGCTCCAATGCATGAAAGTGAAAAGTAAAAGTGAAGTTGCTCAGTCGTGTCCGACCCTTAGCATGGACTGCAGCCTACCAGGCTCCTTTGTCCATGGGATTTTCCAGGCAAGAGTACCGGAGTGGGGTGCCATTGCCTTCTCCTTTTCTCCTGTAACTGAGATCTAATCTTACTGCACTGTGGTCAGAAAAGATGCTTGGAATGCTTTCAATTTTTTTTTAATTTACCAAGGCTAGATTTATGGCCCAGGATGTGATCTATCCTGGAGAAGGTTCCATGTGTGCTTGAGAAAAAGGTGAAATTCATTGTCTTGGGGTGAAATGTCCTATAGATATCAATTAGGTCTAAGTGGTCTATTGTATCGTTTAAAGTTTGTGTTTCCTTGTTAATTTTCTGTTTAGTTGATCTATCCATAAGTGTGAGTGGGGTATTAAAGTCTCCCACTATTATTGCATTACTGTTAATTTCCCCTTTCATACTTGTTAACATTTGTCTTACATATTGCGGTGCTCCTATGTTGGGTGCATATATATTTATAATTGTTATATCTTCTTCTTGGATTGATCCTTTGATCATTATGTAGTGTCCTTCTTTGTCTCTTTTCACAGCCTTTGTTTTAAAGTCTATTTTATCTGATAGGAGTATTGCTACTCCTGCTTTCTTTTGGTCTCTATTTGCGTGGAATATCTTTTTCCAGCCCTTTACTTTCAGTCTGTGTGTCCCTTATTTTGAGGTGGGTCTCTTGTAGACAACATATGTAGGGGTCTTGTTTTTGTATCCATTCAGCCAGTCTTTGTCTTTTGATTGGGGCATTCAACCCATTTATGTTTAAGGTAATTATTGATAAGTATGATCCCGTTGCCATTTACTTTATTGTTTTGAGATTGAGTTTATACACCCTTTTTGTGTTTCCTGTCTAGAGAAGATCCTTTAGCATTTGTTGGAGAGCTGGTTTGGTGCTGCTGAATTCTCTCAGCTTTTGCTTGTCTGTAAAGCTTTTGATTTCTCCTTCATATTTGAATGAGATCCTTGCTGGGTACAGTAATCTGGGCTGTAGGTTATTTTCTTTCATCACTTTAAGTATGTCCTGCCATTCCCTCCTGGCCTGAAGAGTTTCTATTGAAAGATCAGCTGTTATTTTATGGGAATTCCCTTGTGTGTTATTTGTTGTTTTTCCCTTGCTGCTTTTAATATTTGTTCTTTGTGTTTGATCTTTGTTAATTTGATTAATATGTGTCTTGTGGTGTTTCGCCTTGGGTTTATCCTGTTTGGGACTCTCTGGGTTTCTTGGACTTGGGTGATTGTTTCCTTCCCCATTTTAGGGAAGTTTTCAACTATTATCTTCTCAAGTATTTTCTCATGGTCCTTTTTTTTTTTTTTTTTCGTCTTCTTCTTCTGGAACTCCTATGATTCGAATGTTGGGACGTTTAACATTGTCCCAGAGGTCTCTGAGATTGTCCCCATTTGTCTTAATTCATTTTTCTTTTTTCCTCTCTGATTCATTTATTTCTACATTCTATCTTCTACCTCACTAATCCTATCTTTTGCCTCCATTATTCTACTATTTGTTCCTTCCAGAGTGTTTTTGATCTCATTTATTGCATTATTCATTATATATTGACTCTTTTTTATTTCTTCTAGGTCCTTGTTAAACCTTTCTTGCATCTTCTCAGTCCTTGTCTCTAGACTATTTATCTGTGATTCCATTTTGTTTTCAAGATTTTGGATCATTTTCACTATCATTATTCGGAATTCTTTATCAGGTAGATTCCCTATCTCTTCCTCTTTTGTTTGGTTTGGTGGGCATTTATCCTATTCCTTTACCTGCTAGGTATTCCTCTTTCTCTTCATCTTGTTTATATTGCCGTGTTTGGGGTGGCCTTTCTGTATTCTGGCAGTTTGTGGAGTTCTGTTTATTGTAGAGTTTCCTGTCTGTGGGTGGGGTTGTACGCGTGGCTTGTCAAGGTTTCCTGGTTAGGGAAGCTTGTGTTGGTGTTCTGGTGGGTGGAGCCGGATTTCTTCTCTCTGGAGTGCAATAAAGCGGCCAGTAATGAGTTATGAGATGTCAATGGGTTTGGAGTGACTTTGGGCAGCCTGTATATTGAAGCTCAGGGCTATGTTCCTGTGTTGCTGGA
The DNA here is from genome assembly GCF_002263795.3 of Bos taurus. Taxonomy (NCBI): domain Eukaryota; kingdom Metazoa; phylum Chordata; class Mammalia; order Artiodactyla; family Bovidae; genus Bos; species Bos taurus. The sequence continues at coordinate 23,755,945 of NC_037343.1, forward strand.
GAATTTGCGTGGTATGTCTTGCTTTGTTGGCCCTTGAGTGGTGCTTGGTTTCAGTGTAGGTATGGAGGCATTTGATGAGCTCCTGTCAACTAATGTTCCCTGGAGTCAGGAGTTTTCTGGTGTTCTCAGTATTTGGACTTAAGTCTCCTGCTTCTGGTTTTCAGTCTTATTTTTACAGTAGCCTCAAGACTTCTCCATCTATACAGCACCGTTGATAAAGCATCTAGTTTAAAGATGAAAAGTTTCTCCACAGTGAGGGATACCCAGAGAGGTTCACAGAGTTACATGAAGAAGAGAAGAGGGAGGAAGGAGACAGAGGTGACCAGGATGAGATGAGGGGGAATCAAAAGAGGAGAGAGCAAGCTAGCCAGTAATCACTTCCTTATGTGCACTCCACAGTCTGGACCGCTCAGAGATGTTCACGGAGTTACACAGAGAAGATAAGAGGGAGGAAGGAGACAGAGGTGGCCAGGAGGTTAAAGGGGGGAATCAAAAGGTGAGAGACAGATCCAGTCAGTAATCAGTTCCCTAAGTGTTCTCCACCATCCAGAACACGCAAAGAGATTCACAGATTTAGTTGGGTAGAGAAGAAAAGGTGGAGGGAGGAGATAGAGGCGACCTGGTGGAGAAAAAGGAGAGTCCAAAGGGGGAGAGAGCAGTCAAGCCAGTAATCTCGCTCCCAAGTAAAAATGGGTACTGAAGATTGGGTTCTTAAAGGTACAAAATTGATAACAAATACCAAAAAGCAAAGATTAAAAATCTAGAGTAGAGGTTGGATTTTCAAAAATACAATATTAAAGAAAAAAAGTCAAAAATTATAAAATATATATATATGAAGTTTGCTTTAAAAAATAGGGTCTCTCTCTCTCTCTCTCTTTTTTTGCAAAGTAATAGGTTATAAAAATGAAAATTTAAGGAGTAATAGAGGACTTAAAATTTTTAAAAATTAAAGAATGATAGTAAAAGTAGTAAAAATATATCTAGGACTTTCTCTGGTGTTGTTGTGGGCAGTGTGGGGTCAGTTCATTTTCAGATAGTTCCTTGATCCGGCTTATATTTCTCAAGATCTATAGGCCTCTTCCTATGTAGTCGGTACTAACTACAGGGTTTTTAATCTATTGCACCTGTCATGTCCAAGGAGGTTCCCTCTGTTTTAGCTTCTTCTGTTTGCTGGTCTCTTCAGTGTCTAATTTCCTCCCTGACACAGGGGGAGGTGGTGGACACTTTTTTAGGCCCACTTGTTCAGTCGTGCTGTGGGGAGGGAGGAACACTGCAAACAAATAACACGCGTGCTCGCAGTGTCTTGGCCACCCTGGGTTTGCCCTCACTCACAGTGTGTGTGCTTTCCCAGTCTACCCTGCTTAGGCTCTAGGTTGCTCTGCTGGGAACAGTCTGATGCCGGCCCTGGGTTGTATGCACTTCCCAGGTCTAAGCCTCTCAGGTTCAGGCACTCGGGTAGTCCTCAGAGGTGCAGATTTGGTTGGGCCTGAGTTTTGTGCCCTTCCCAGGTCTGAGCAGCTCAGGTGACCAGGTGTTTGGCGAGCATGATTGCTGCAACTTATCACCTCCCCCATCCCTGAAGCTCAGTTTTCGGGGTGTACAACCGGCGCACCTTCTCAGGCGGATGTTGACTGTCCGGAATCCTAAGAAGTCTTGGTTAGCAACAAAGCCTGCTTGCAGTTTGATAGATGCCTCTCTGGGGCCGTGACTGCCCCCCTCTGGCCCGGCTGCCCTCTCCTGTCTGTCACCAGAGAGGGGGGATGGGCCGGTCTGCAGCCAGCTAGCTCTGCTCAGTCCTTTGTTCTGTGAGCGGACCTGGCGGTGTCTTAGGTTAGGGCTTTTCACGTGGTAGCTATCCCACAGTCCGGTTTGCTAGCCCAGGTTAGTTCGCTCAGATTGCCCTCAGGGCATTCAGGCCCAGTCCTTACTCTAAGCAATGCAGCCCGCACCTCCCTGCCCAACCCCCATTTGCTAGTGGCGGATGCAGGCATCTGCGCTGCTTCTCCGCTGGGAGTTACTGTTGGGTTCGTAATCTGTGGGTTTTAATTATTTATTTATTTTTCCTCCCGGTTATGTTGCCCTCTGTGGTTCCAAGGCTCGCCATAGACTTGGCAGTGAGAGTGTTTCCTGGTGTTTGGAAACTTCTCTCTTTTTTAAAAAGACTCCCTTCCCAGGACGGAGCTCCGTCCCTACCTCTTTTGTCTCTCTTTTTATCTTTTACATTTTTTCCTACCTCCTTTTGAAGACAATGGGCTGCTTTTCTGGGTGCCTGATGTCCTCTGCCAGCATTCAGAGGTTGTTTAGTGGAATTTACTCAGCGTTCAAATGTTCTTTTGATGAATTTGTGGGGGAGAAGGTGGTCTTCCCGTCCTGTTCCTCCATCATCTTAGCAGCAATGACTTTGATAGTTTTATCAGTTTTTAATCTTCCTTCCCAAGACAATTTGAATTAATATTGCAAATGAGACTTTATAAGATAATCATGAGATATAACAATTTCTTTATGATTGGTTAACATTTACTGGCAGTGGTGTACTCAAGATGTCTCCTACTAGTTTGCCAGACCTGCTTAACTTTTAAGAAATTCATAAACCAATTGCTTCCACTTTGGTGTCTGGAAATCTGCCATAGTAGTGAGAATATTTATACCATAGAAATCAGCAAACACTACCACGATTTACTTTCCTACCACTCCCAAGTGAAAGTGATAGTTGCTCAGTCGTGTCCAATTCTTTGCAAGCCCATGGTCTGTAGCCTGCCAGGCTCCTCTGTCCATGGGATTTTCCAGGCAAGATTACTGGAGTGGGTTGCCATTTCCTTCTCCAGGGGAACTTCCAGACTCAGGGATCAAACCCAGGTCTCTTGCATCACAGGAAGATTCTTCCCTGGTCTGAGCCAGCAGGGAAGCCCTCCCAAACCAGTTGTTAAATAGTTACCAGGACATCATTGACTGTGATCAAGCTAATTCGAAAAAAAATAGATTTTTAACTTACTGTGTTTTCTTAATGCAGAGCTTTTATTATTTTTTTTTTAAATCTCAAGCAGGCTTTCACAATCACGTGACACTTATTTTTATGTAAAACTGATACTTTTCTGCACATTTCTCAATTCTTGCTCCTCTTGCAAGCCTCATACAAATGTATAAGATGGTGTAGTCTAGGTAAAGTGAGAGCTTTTTCTAAACCTTAAGGTTGAGTTCAGGTACTACTGTTTTTAATGGTATAAGCAGCCACAGTATTCTAATCTCTTTAGATTCAATTTCATCACCTGTAATATGGGTATATTAATATGACCTAATTCATGCAATCCATTTAGTACAGATTCTACCTGTCATTTACTATATTTCATTGAATCTAAGATATTATTGCTTAAAAGATATATCATTATTTAAATACATTGTTAAACTATAATATAGCTTTATTATTATTTTTTTTTTTTTGGTAAAATGTGTCTCTATTTTGGCTTCCCTGGTGGGTCAGTGGTAAAGAATCCACCTGCAATGCAGAAGACACTGATTCACTCCCTGGGTGGGAAAAGATCCCCTGGAGAAGGAAATGGCAACCCACTCCAGTATTCTTGCCAAGGAAATCCCACAGACAGAGGAGTCTGGGGCTACAGTCCATGGGGTTGCAAAAGAGTCAAACACAACTTAGCGACTAAACAGCAACAACAAGTTCTATTTTAGAGTTGTTATAGTGTGGGAAAATATATCTTAGAATCAGTGATATATGATAGTGAATTCTCAAGTATTTTCTACAATTAGAACATTTGACAGTGAGAAATTTTCTCAATGTGCATGCATGCTAGGCTGCTTCAGTTGTGTCCAACTCTTTGTGACCCTATGGACCCCGCCAGGCTTTTCTGTCCATGGGTTCTCCAGGCAAGAATACTAGAGTGGGTTGCCCTGCCCTCCTCTGGGAAATCTTCCCCAGCCAGGGATGGAACCCATGTCTCCTGCAGCTCCTACAATGCAGTCAGATTCTTAACTGCTGAGCCACTGGTAAAGCCCAACTTTTAGAACAATGAATACATTTTCTTTTTTAAAAAACACAGATATCCCCACACTTTTCTGTGACATTGTCTAAAGTATTTTGGATGACTTAGTTTATTTATGGTAGTTTTACGCTGACCTATTAATGGTAGTTAACCTAATAAAGCTAGTCAGTTTATTAAAAGTAAAGCTAGTAAACCTAGTCAAGCTAGTCAGTTGATTAAAAGGCACACGTGGTGCTTATTACTAATGATTTATTTCTATTTCTTAATAATGAAGTTCTCCCTCTTCTGCCAAATCTTTTCTGAACTTAAAAGGTTAAGAAAAAATTTTTTTCTGTTTTCTGTGATAACCCTGGAGAGTTCTTTGTTCCTAACAGAAAATCAGGAGCACAGAACTAAATATTTGATTGTCTTTCCAGTCAGTTAGGTGATTTATATCTTATTGGGAAAAGAGTCACTTTTGTGATGTATCTACCAGCTATTTAAGGTGGAATTTAACTGTGATCCTTAGGGAGACAAGCATCAAGGATTATATATTATACTGCACACTCACTAAATTAGAAATACAACTTGGTCAGCAGAAAATTTATGATGGCTATGCTTTTAGTTGATACTAACAGAGATTCAAGCAATTGCACCATCATGCACATGGCAGAAAACTGAGGAGGCAGTAAACACTACTTTTTAAAAGGTCAAAATTCAAAGCAAACTGAAGCATTGAATCCATTTCAAAAACAATACTTAATAAACGTTGAGTTTGAAAAGACAAAAGGTTGGATAATCATTTGTAATCAGGAAAATAAAATATAATTTCTTGTTGCAGAATTAAAAAAAAATCAATGCTATGACTTTTAGATTGTCCAGTCATTTCCTTTGCAACTAGTACTTTTTAAAATGTAGCTACAAAATAGTTTGCCATTATCATGAAATATTTACTGAATGGTGATTTACATAGAAACGGAATAAAAACAAGAAATACTTATTATTTAATTTATGCTCTGTGTAATCTTTCGAGTCTTACACAAATGCTTTTTTACTGGTGAGATAAGAAAATGATTTACTGGGCTCCATTTAATCAGAAAATAGACTCTGACTCTGATAAGTATAATAACTGTCAATTTTTAAAATTACTACCCGTGATGATGATACAAATCAATATAGGTTTTATTTGTGGCACTGAGCCATCTACATTTTAATTTTTTTAATTATTTGATAAAGTGTAATCTCATCTTACATTTTATGGACTAATTTAGCCACATACTATTAATATCAATCCTTTGATATCCATTCCCATTCTATTTCCATTTGTCTATTTTGTCCCTCCTCTCCTTTTCCCCCATCATCATTTCATCCTCAGACACTGTATGCTGTCTATGAGCACAACACCGTACTATATGCAGCCCTTCTAGCTAAATCACATTTGCTGAAAATCTCATCCTTTGGAGAATAGTATTTTTTGTAAGCTATGACATTAAGCTCTGTAAACATGGCAGGATCCATTCTGAGATTTTTTTTCCTAAAGAAATGAAATCTCAAAATCAAAAGGGCTGAGATGTTAAGTAATGAATAAAACAAGGGAATAAATAATTCACTCGTATTAATAAATATTTCAGTACTGAATGGAGTCCTGGTTAATGCACGTTAATATCTTGGTAAGTGAAATTCTTTTAATGTTTTATATGTTACAGCTTAACTATTTAGCACTATTGACCATGCATGGGTCTCTAGATAAAGTATTTAACAAAAGTTTGTAATGAATATGAAAAGAACACTTTAAGGATATTTTAATAAATGAGCTCATTAATAGTGTAAGACATTTGAAGGAAAAGATATGTATTTATCACACCCTAAGTCTGCTTTCATTGTATTTATTAGAACTCTTCCCTCTTAAACTAGATTGTCAAGGTGATTCTAAACACAAATATTAAGGGAATCATTGCTATTTCATTAAACTTACAGCTTCTCTTTATGTTACACCTGTGTCCCTGAAATGTCTTCAGATGGACTTCTTAAAAAGTCAAATATTATTTTTATTACTTTGTCCTTTAGCAGTCCATATTTCAAAGTTTGACATTATCATGTAGGATGAAGAATTTTTAGCACCATCAACTGCAAAGTTGTCCCCTTGGTCACCGTACTGCACAATGGTGATATTGTATAAATGCTCACATTCAGTGAGTAAATCTAATAAGTTCCCTAATGTTTGTGTGCACGTCAGAATATAATTTCGGGAAGTGTTTTACAGCAGGGTGCTTTTGACATGGGGGGCCTGATCATTCTCTGAATAGAAGCAGTCCTATCCTATACATTGTAGGATGTTTAGCAGTATCCTGGCCTTTTTACACCAGACACCAGCAGCTACCTTCACCCCACTGCCCCACTTGTGACAACCAAATATACCTCCAAACATTGCCAGACATCTGGTAGGGGATACAGTCACCCTCTGTCATGAACCACTGGTTTAGAATTGAAAGAGACACGTGTACCCCAATGTTCATCTCAGCACTGTTTATAATAGCCAGGACATGGAAGCAACCTAGATGTTCACCAGCAGACGAATGGATAAGAAAGCTGTAGTACATATACACAATGGAGTATTACTCAGCCATTAAAAAGAATACATTTGAATCAGTTCTAATGAGGTGGATGAAACTGGAACCTATTATAAAGAGTGAAGTAAGCCAGAAAGAAAAACACCAGTACAGTATACTAACGCATATATATAGAATCTAGAGAGATGGTAACGATAACCTTGTATGTGAGACAGCAAAAGAGACACAGTTGTATAGAACAGTTTTTTGGACTCTGTGGGAGAGGGCAAGGGTGGGATGATTTGGGAGAAGGGCATTGAAACATGTATAATATCATATGTGAAACGAATCGCCAGTCCAGGTTCGATGCAGGATACAGGATGCTTGGGGCTGGTGCACTGGGATGACCCAGAGGGATGGTACAGGGAGGGAGATGGGAGGGGGGTTCAGGATGGGGAACACATGTACACCTGTGGCAGATTCATGTTGACGTATGGCAAAACCAATACAATATTGTAAAGTAATTAGCCTCCAATTAAAATAAATAAATTTATATTTTAAAAACCCACTGGTTTTATTTGTTATTATTTTATAGTAGATTCTTTCTGATTATCTATTTTAAATATAGCAATATGTACATGTCAATCCCAAGCTCCCAATCTATCCCTCCACACTGACCTTCCCCCTGGTAACCATAAATTCATTCTGTTTATGTCTGTTTCTGTTCTGTAAATATTTGCATCATTTTTTTTAAAGATTCTGCATACAAGGGATATCATATGATACTTGTCGTTCTCTTTGTCTGACTTCACTTAGTATGATAAGCTCCAGATCCATCTATGTTGCTGCAAATGACATTATTTTATTCTTCTTTTTGTTTTTTTGGCTGCACTGCATGGACTGTGGGAATCTTAGTTGCCTGACCAGGGAGCAAACCTGTGCCCTCCTGCAGTGGAAGTGTGGATTCCTAACCACTGGACCACCATGGAATTCCTCATTCTTTTTAATGACTGAGTAATACTCCGCTATATACATGTACCACATCTTCTTTATCCATTCAAGAACCACTGTTTTTACAGTAACAAGAAACTGATACTTACGAGTCATGACATAAGAAAGTGTCAAAAATCTTTTAACAGAAAATCATTGGTAATCGATAACATCGTTCTTGTAAAATCACTTCTTACTCTTATAAAGTCATCTTTATTGAAATGTAACTTACATACATTTAAAATTGTGAAGAATTTAAGTGCACAGTTTGATGAGTTTTAACATCTACACCCGTGTTGCCTTGACCCCAGTCGATATGTAGGACATTCCCATCGCCTTAATCAGTTCCTTCCTGCTGCTTTGCTGTCAGTCCTGATTACACTAACCCAGCCCCTGCCCCATCTCTCATAAAATGGTAATTTGCCCTGTTCATATAAATTGAATGAGATAGATATACTCTTATGTCTGACTTCTTTCACTCACCTGAATCTCTATGAGATTTGTCCCTCTTGTGTGGATATCAGAATTTTGCTTATTTACGTTTAGCAGTACTAGTTATTTGTTTAATTATACCAGAATTTGTTTATCATTCACCTTGCATGAATTTTGGGTTGTTTCTAGTTGTTTCTAGTTTGGTGCTATTATAAACAACTATTTTGAACTTTTATGCACCAGTCTTTTTATAGACATTTATTTTTAGGTCTGTTAGGTAAATACCTAGAACTAGAATTGGTGTATCAGAAGATAACTATTTTATCACCATTATGAATAAATGTGCCATCTACACTCTTATGAACAATGCATAAGAGCTCTGGTTTTTCCACATTCTCACTAACACTTGGTATTGTCAGTTATGTTGATTTTTAGCTATTTTCATGGTTCTCTGGTGGTATCTCATTGTGGTTTTGATTTACTTTTTTCCTGATAACTAGTGATTTGGGGCATATTTTCATGTGCTATCTAGCTAGTCATGCATTTTCTTCTGTGAAGTGTCTGCATAAGGTTCTTGCCTATTTTCAACTTGTTATTTTCTTGTTGAGTTATAAGGGTTCCTTACATATTCTGGATACAAACCCTTTGTCATATATGTGTGTAAATATGTATCCACATGCACAAGCATATCTATAGTGACTATTTCATCCTGGTCTTTTATTAATAGATAGGCTTTTTGTGACAGGACCACTACAAAGATTGTATTTAGAGGACTTCATTATTTGAAGTAAATCCTATGAGATTATTTTTGTAAAGCAACCACCTAACCACAAGTTTATTCTATTTTCATGTAAGTGGTTTGCCTAAAGGAAGATTGCATAATCCTAAATTATAGTAGTTAATGCTAATATTCCCCAGTATAACTGCTAATATCTCTGTAATTGTAAATAATCAAAAAATTTTAAGAGCAACAACTACTTCATCAAATATCCTGAAATGCTTCTTTTGAAGAGGTGTGTATGTATATGGCTCAGTGTAAAGTAACTCAATAAAGGATATTAAACCAGTGAAGACAAGTGATGTTGATACAGTGTAATCCTTTGTAACTTTCTCACACAAAATACAGAACTTGAATATAATTCCTTTTTCTAGAGAAAACACCTTTAGAATCATAGAAATTTAGAGCGGGAAGGAAATCTGGAGACCATTTGGTCCAGTATTCTCTCTCTCTTTTTTAGTATTTATTTATTTGGCTGCATCTGGTCTTAGTTGCAGCATGCAGGATCTTTCATGGTAGTGAGCTGGCTTCTTTCTAGTTGTGGTGCACGGGGCTTCTCAGTGCAAGGGCTTCTCTTGTTGTGGAGCACGGTCCCTAGAGTGTGTGGGCTTCAGTAGCTGTGACACACAGGTTACTTGCTCCATGGCATGAGAGATGTTAGTTCCCCGACCAGAGATCAAACCCTCATCCACTGTACTGGAAAGCGGATTCTTAACCACTGGACCAGTATGAAAAGGCAAATGATAGGATACTGAAAGAGAAACTCCCCAGGTCAGTAGGTGCCCAATATGCTACTGGAGATCACTGGAGAAATAACTCCAGAAAGAATGAAGGGATGGAGCCATAGCAAAAACAATGCCCAGCTGTGGATGTGACTGGTGATAGAAGCAAGGTCCGATGCTGTAAAGAGCAATATTGCATAGGAACCTGGAATGTCAGGTCCATGAATCAAGGCAAATTGGAAGTGGTCAAACAAGAGATGGCAAGAGTGAATGTCGACATTCTAGGAATCGCAAACTGAAATGGACTGGAATGGGTGAATTTAACTCAGATGACCATTATATCTACTACTGCAGACAGGAATCCCTCAGAAGAAATGGAGTAGCCATCATGGTCAACAAAAGAGCCCGAAATGCAGTACTTGGATGCAATCTCAAAAACGACAGAATGATCTCTCTTCGTTTCCAAGGCGAACCATTCAATATCACAGTAATACAAGTGAAAGCCCCAACCAGTAACGCTGAAGAAGCTGAAGTTGAATGGTTCTATGAAGACCTACAAAACCTTTTAGAACTAACACCCAAAAAAGATGTCCTTTTCATTATAGGGGACTGGAATGCAAAAGTAGGAAGTCAAGAAACACCTGGAGTAACAGGCAAATTTGGCCTTGGAATACGGAATGAAGCAGGGCAAAGACTAATAGAGTTTTGCCAAGAAAATGCACTGGTCATAACAAACACCCTCTTCCAACAACAGAAGGACTCTATACATGGACATCACCAGATGGTCAACACCGAAATCAGATTGATTATATTCTTTCAGCCAAAGATGGAGAAGCTCTGTACAGTCAGCAAAAACAAGACCAGGAGCTGACTGTGGCTCAGACCATGAACTCCTTATTGCCAAATTCAGACTTAAATTGAAGAAAGTAGGAAAAACTACTAGACCATTCAGGTATGACCTAAATCAAATCCCTTAGGATTATACAGTGGAAGTGAGAAATAGATTTAAGGGCCTAGATCTGATAGATAGAGTGCCTGATGAGCTATGGAATGAGGTTCGTGACATTGTACAGGAGACAGGGATCAAGACCATCCCCATGGAAAAGAAATGCAAAAAAGCAAAATGGCTGTCTGAGGAGGCCTTACAAATAGCTGTGAAGAGAAGAGAAGTGAAAAGCAAAGGAGAAAAGGAAAGATATAAGCATCTGAATGCAGAGTTCCAAAGAATAGCAAGAAGAGATAAGAGAGACTTCTTCAGCGATCAGTGCAAAGAAATAGAGGAAAACAACAGAATGGGAAAGACTAGAGATCTCTTCAAGAAAATCAGAGATACCAAAGTAACATTTCATGCAAAGATGGGCTCGATAAAGGACAGAAATGGCATGGACCTAACAGAAGTAGAAGATATTAAGAAGAGATGGCAAAAATACACAGAAGAACTGTACAAAAAAGATCTTCACAACCCAGATAATCACGATGGTGTGATCACTGACCTAGAGCCAGACATCCTGGAATGTAAAGTCAAGTGGGCCTTAGAAAGCGTCACTACAAAAAAAGCTAGTGGAGGTGATAGAATTCCAGTGGAGCTATTCCAAATCCTGAAAGATGATGCTGTGAAAGTGCTGCACTCAGTATACCAGCAAATTTGGAAAACTCAGCAGTGGCCACAGGACTGGAAAAGGTCAGTTTTCATTTCAATCCCAAAGAAAGGCCATGCCAAAGAATGCTCAAACTACCGCACAATTGCACTCATCTCACACGCTAGTAAAGTAATGCTCAAAATTCTCCAAGCCAGGCTTCAGCAATATGTGAACCGTGAACTTCCTGATGTTCAAGCTGGTTTTAGAAAAGGCAGAGGAACCACAGATCAAATTGCCAATATCTGCTGGATCATGGAAAAAGCAAGAGAGTTCCAGAAAAGCATCTGTTTCTGCTTTATTGACTATGCCAAAGCCTTTGACTGTGTGGATCACAATAAACTGTGGAAAATTCTGAAAGAGATGGGAATACCAGACCACCTGATCTGCCTCTTGAGAAATTTGTATGCAGGTCAGGAAGCAACAGTTAAAACTGGACATGGAACAACAGACTGGTTCCAAATAGGAAAAGGAGTACGTCAAGGCTGTATATTGTCACCCTGCTTATTTAACTTATATGCAGGGTACGTCATGAGAAACACTGGACTGGAAGAAACACAAGCTGGAATCAAGATTGGCAGGAGAAATATCAATAACCTCAGATATGCAGATGCCACCACCCTTATGGCAGAAAGTGAAAAGGAACTAAAAAGCCTCTTGATGAAGGTGAAAGTGGAGAGTGAAAAAGTTGGCTTAAAGCTCAACATTCAGAAAACGAAGATCATGGCATCCGGTCCCATCACTTCATGGGAAATAGATGGGGAAACAGTGGAAACAGTGTCAGACTTTATTTTTCTGGGCTCCAAAATCACTGCAGATGGTGACTTCATCCATGAAATTAAAAGACGCTTACTCCTTGGAAGGAAAGTTATGACCAACCTAGATAGCATATTGAAAAGCAGAGACATTACTTTGCCAACAAAGGTTCGTCTAGTCAAGGCTATGGTTTTTCCTGTGGTCGTGTATGGATTTGAGAATTGGACTGTGAAGAAGGCTGAGAGCCGAAGAATTGATGCTTTTGAACTGTGGTGTTGGAGAAGACTCTTGAGAGTCCCTTGGACTGCAAGGAGATCCAACCAGTCCATTCTGAAGGAGATCAGCCCTGGGATTTCTTTGGAAGGAATGATGCTAAAGCTGAAACTCCAGTACTTTGGCCACCTCATGCGAAGAGTTGACTCATTGGAAAAGACTCTGATGCTGGGAGGGATTGGGGGCAAGAGGAGAAGGGGACGACAGAGGATGAGATGGCTGGATGGCATCACTGACTCGATGGACGTGAGTCTGAGTGAACTCCGGGAGTTGGTGATGGACAGGGAGGCCTGGCGTGCTGCAATTCATGGGGTCGCAAAGAGTTGGACATGACTGAGCGACTGATCTGATCTGATCTGATTTGAACCACTGGACCACCAAGGAAGTCCCCAATACTCTCCTTTTACAGTTGAATAAATGGAGACAGAATAGTGGACCCATTTTAGAACTAGAGCTCAGTGTAGAGATTGTTAAATAAGACATGAATAGCTAGTATACAGTATACATCTATACACTGTAGGCTATACTTTGTACATATGTAGATTATACTACATTTAATGTAATGATATAATGGTGATGATGATGGCGATTCTTACTATTCTTTAGTATCCCTTCCCTCAGGAGGGCCTGTATTCTCAGATAGTGTACGCTTTGTCAAATGAGGTGCTATAGTGTTGAATGGATAAGGTTTTCTGGGTTGGGTTCCTGATTAAGCCACCTCCAATTATAGCATTTCCAAATTAGTCTGTAAATTTTCAGGAACATCTACTCTATTCATCCAAATAAAGAAGGGAGTAAATGATAGTTAGCTTCCTTGGGGAGCCCTCAAGGAATGTGAAGCTTGCGGTAAATTCGGACAGTCCTCAATTTTGGTTATTTCTACATTCACTGTTTTGCATTCCCAGCATTCATTCAGTTTTTCCCAGCTAGTACCACTTTGAGCATTGAAAGGAAGCATAAAGATACAAAGGGATTTATGTCATTTTTCCTTCCTCATGTAATGATGTCACTGCCTTCCTTCTGAATGTTCTTTGGTACTCAGTGAGTGAAGTTCAAACTTCTTAGATGAGAGAATATATGAAAAGCTCCTCTGCGTGCTTGGCACACAGTAGGGTGCAAAAAAATATCAGTTCCCAACTTTTTTTTTTTTAATTTGGCTGTACCGGGCCTTAGTTGTGGCGCACAGGATGTGTAGCTGTGGCATGCGGACTCTTAGTTGTGGCATTGGGACTCTTAGCTGTGGCATTGGGATCTCGTTTCCTGACCAGGGATCAAACCCAGGCCACCTGCATTGGGAGGGCAGAGTCTTAGCCAGTGGGCCACCAGCGAAATCCCAGTTGCCAGATTTTGATCATGGAATCAGGAGCCTTCCCAAGCTCTCTCAGATCTCTCCCACCTCCCTTCCTTCCCCTACATCTCAGTGCTTCCCCAGAGCACATCAACACTGGGGTCTTATTGGTCCTGTGCACCATCAGACTCTTCTCTTTGTCTGTGTTGTCACTTTGGTCTCCAGTTCACCCACATCCTCCTGTCTGCCTCCTGAATTCCCACTGCTTCTGTAGAACCCAAATCGGTGTCAATTCTAAAGCTTCCCCTGATTCTACCCCTCTCCATGTCAGTGCTCATGCACAGTGAATGGTTGCCTAACCTTGGTTTTGCACGCAGTTCTATTAGAGTGCTGACCACATTGTGGTAGTTATTTGTTTGTAGACTTGCTTCCACTGATAAATGATGCGCTCTTGGAAAGTAGAGACTGTTTCTTGTATAACTAGCTTATTGTTGTTCAGTTGCTAACTTGTGTCCGACTTTGCAACCTCATGAACTGCAGCACAGCAGGCTTCCCTGTCCTTTACTATTTCCCTGATTTTGCTCTAACTCATGTCCATTGAGTCAGTGAGGCCATCCAACCATCTCATCCTCTGTCGCCCTCTTTCTTCTCTTGCCCTCAATCTTTCTCAGCATCAGGTCTTTTCAAATGAGTCTACTCTTCACATCAGGTGGCCAAAGTATTGGAGTTTCAGCTTCAGCACCAGTCCTTCCAATGAATATTCTGGGTTGATTTCCTTTAGGATTGACTGGTTTGATCTCCTTGCTGTCCAGGGGACTCTCAACAGTCTTCAACACCACAGTTCAAAAGCATCAATTCTTCAGTGCTCAGCCTTCTTTATGGTCCAACTCTCACATCTGTACATGACTACTGGAAAAACCATAGCTTTGACTAGATGGACCTTTGTTGGCAAAATGATGTCTCTGCTTTTTTTAATACACTGTATAGGTTTATCATAGCTTTACTTCCAAGGAGCAAGCATCTTTTAATTTTGTGGCTGCAGTCATTGTTTGGTGATTTTGGAGCCCAAGAAAATGAAATCTGACGCTGTTTCCACTTTTCCCCCTTCTATATGCCATGAAGTGATGGGACCAAATTCCATTATCTTTGTTTTTTGAATGTTGAGTTTTAACCCTGCTTTTTCACTGTCCTCTTTCACCTTCATCGAGAGGCTCTTTAGTTCCTCTTTGCTTTCTAGCTTATAGCTCAGGGTCTAAAACATGGTGTGGGTTTCGTAAATGTTTGCTAGTTTGAACTGAATTGAATTAATATGTGGGCCACATTTATTTAAGACTACAGCCCCAGGATCACCGGTCAGTGGTTTCACGTAAGACGCAAAGAGAGATGGTGTTAAGTGAACTGAGACAGGCAGGAAAAAGTGAGAAAAGTTTATTAAAAGTTTTAAAAATTAAAAAATAAGGCAGCATACCCAAAGATAATTTTTCTCTAGATTTTTAATTTTTTTAAAGGACGTTTAAAAAGAGGACCTGTATAAACATAAAGAGCAATACCTACACCTTGGGGAAAAAAAGCATTGCCTCCAAGGGATCTATTCTGAAGATAATGATCATGTTTGTATAAAAGTTATTTTATTTTTCAGAGAAATAATATTTCACGATCTCATCCTTTTGAAATATTTTACTGTCCTTGATGCTGGCTGATAGAAAGAGCACGCGTGGTGGTGCTGATGAACGTATTCACAGGGCAGCAGTGGAGGCAGGCTTGTGGGCACAGTGGGGGAAGGAGAGGAAGGGGTGAATGGAGAGAGTGACATTGAAACATACACACCACCATATGTAAAATAGATAGCCAGTGGGAATTTGCCGCAGGGAGCTCAAACCTGGTGCTATATGACAACCTGTAAGAGTGGGATGGGGTGGGAGGGAGGGGACATGCATATACTTACGATTGATTCATGTTGATGTATGGCAGAAACTAACACAATAGTGTAAAGTAATTACCTCCAATTAAAAATAAATAAATTTATTTTTTAAAAAGAAAAAGCACGCATGATTCTGGTAATGGGTATAATTCACTATGAAAAGCAAAATATGGCACTTGTGACTGAGGTAGAAATATATATGATTTGTAAATTTAGGATCTAATTCATTATTTTGAAATTAAAAGTACCTTTTCTCTGTGGTTGCTTGTACATTTCCTTTTGTTTTTCCGTGTTCTGAAAGTATTTTCATAATGTTTCATAATGTTTCTATGTGTAGAATTATTTACATTCAATGTTTATTTACATTCATTATTTATTTACATTTACAATGTTTACATTTATTTACAACAATTTATTTACATTCGACATTCATTGTACTTCTTGAACCTAGTGATTCATGACTTTTTTATCAATTAAAAAAGTTAGCATTAATTCTTTGTGTATTGCTTTTCTAAATCACCTCTATTTCCTCTTGGAACTTCATTTCCACCCACCCTCTTCTTTTAGCTTGAGCTGCATTTGGGACACGGAGAAGGCAATGGCACCCCACTCCAGTACTCTTGCCTGGAAAATCCCATGGACAGAGGAGCCTGGTAGGCTGCAGTCCATGGGGCTGCTGAGAGTCGGACACGACTGAGCGACTTTACTTTCACTTTTCACTTTCCTGCATTGGAGAAGGAAATGGCAACCCACTCCAGTGTTCTTGCTTGGAGAATCCCAGGGATGGGGGAGCCTGGTGGGCTGCCGTCTATAGGGTCGCACAGAGTCAGACATGACTGAAGTGACTTAGCAGCAGCAGCATTTGGGACAATTTCCTAACACTTGTTTTTCAGTTCACTAATGCTCTTTTTAAACATGTCTAGCTTATTATTTAACCTATTTCTTGCAATTTTAAACTTTGATTACTATGTTTTTAAGTTTTAGAGATTCACTTCACTTCTTTTAAAAGTTTTCCTTTTTTCAATAGTGTAATTGCATTTTATTATGTTTTCATTTCTTATTTTATATCTTTAATAAATTCAAATGTACTTTTATGTATTTTCTTAGATTATCCTAGTATCACGTGTTTTGGGGGTCTAGTTTTGACTCTCATGTAGAGTAGATTGTTTCTTTGTGTGTCTCATAATTTGGGGCTGATATCTCATCTTTAGCAGAGCCTTATATGAGCAAATTGGGTTGAAGGCATACTCATCTGGAGCAGAGTTCGGTTTGCTCTGATCACATGTCATGGGGTATCAGGAAGTTGGAATCATTTTTTTGTGCTAATTCCTCTGTTTGAGGTGGTGTTTAATTCTCACAAAGAATTTTTCACAGAGAGCCAGGACTACTCAAACAAGTGCCTTTCCTATCTATGGTAGAAGGTGGAAGCTTTTCTAAATTACTGCTTAATTGAGGGGGTAGCTCTTTTTGAATTTTAGTTTTATGAAGCACGTTCTCAGTTCCAGATCTTGTTTTGAACCAGCCTGAGGCATAATCATCCTTTCCCAGACGAGCACAAAAGTTGCTCTGGTTACCAACACTGGTAATGCCCACTGCTCCAGCCCAGTCATGTGTTAATTTACAAGCTCACGTCTGTGTTTTTCAGTTTTTTGGTTTGTTTGTTTGTTTTTTTAATTTCCAGGTCCTGAAGCTTTCCCTTTGTTTTTGTGCTCTCAGCTATGACTGAAAAGAATATTTGCTATATTTTACCCAGCATTTTGAAATGCTTAAGAGAGTCTCAGTTATGTTAGTCCTCCTTATATCTGGAAACAGAAACTTTCAAATTATTTCTTTTTAAGAGCTTTAAATTTGGCTTTTATTCAAAACAAAGCTTTAAGATATTTTTTCCATTGTGATGGAAGAAATATCATGAAAGAGCAAAGTTTGAAAACTGGAATGAAAATAAAGCCAGTATATATATTTAAAGGGCATAGAATCTTTGGCCTGCTTTCTGTATTAACCAGTGTGTTTTCTAAGTGTTAAGGGAAGCATCATAATGTGTTTGAAGAAAATGGATTGTTGCCTTCTGGGTTTGAGTCGTTGCCCTTCATAGAACACTTTATTTAACCCTAGATATGTCCTCCAAAGGCCTTGGCTTTCACATTTAAAATAGGAGCAGTGATACTTGTTTAATTCTCTTGTGGGATTATTTTGAGGTTCAAATGAGATAATGTAAATAGTAGGTGACAGGTTTCTGAAGACATGTTTCATATTACACTTACTGCTATATACTTTCAAGTAGTAATGGGACTACTGAATTATACTTGCTTTTATTCCCTATACTGAATTCTTCTGAGGATTGTGGGTCTTAACCCACTTATCTGCCTTTTTTGAATGCTAGAACTTTTTCTAAATAAAAGAGAATGGCTAGATTAAACTCTTCACAGAATACTAATTATAATTTAATTATGTTGAAAATTTTATTCCCTGTATCTCAGGTATAGGGAATAAATAAGATTAAATTCTTAAGGTTATAGGAAATAAGAATAGATACACACAGGAATAGATAAATTCCTAAAGCTAAAGGAAAAAATCTCCTTCTTTTTCTCATCCAAGAGCAAAGACGTCTATGATTTGGGTTGTGTGCCATAGATTTTATTATGTGTCTCTTCTTACTACCTATTCTCACATTCTGGGCAAGATGAATGCCAGACTAGTTGAGAACCTTGGCCACTGCTGTGTACATCAAGAAACAGTAGTAGTATTTTTAACAGATTTTTAAATGGTGATAAAATAGACATAAAATATACCATCTTAACCATTTTAAAATATACCGTTCCGTAGTGGTAAGTACCTCCACATCGTTGTGCAACCAATCTCCCCAGCGCTTCATCTTGCAAAACTTGAAACTTTATGCCCATCAAATTTCCCTTTCCCCTTAAGACCACCTTCTGGCAACCACCATCTACTTTCCGTCCCTATGAAATTTACTACTGGGTGTTCACACCTCACATAAGCGGGACCATACAGTATTTGTCTTTTGTGATTGATTTATTTCACTTAGCATAATGTCCTCAAGGTCTACCCATGCTCTGGCATGTCAGAATTTCCTTCCTTTAGAAAGTCGAATACTACTTAGTTGTATGGATATACCACACCATCTTCATTCATTCACCTGTCAGTGGACACTCAGGTTATTTCCACCTTTTGGCTGTGTTGAATAATGTCATGAACCTGGTTGTACAAATATTTCTTCAAGACACTGCTTTCAATTATTTGTGTATATACTCAGACTATAGAATTGCTAGATCGTATGACTTAATTTTGTAAGGCACCTCAATACTGTTTTCTTTAGCAGCTGCATTATTTTACTTTTCTGCCAACAGTGCCTAGGGCTTCAATTTCTCTATATCCTCACCAACACTTGCAGTTTTCTTTCTTCTTCTTTTTAAAAATAGTAACTATCCTAATGGGTTTAAGTTTTGGTTTGCATTTCCCTAATGATTAGTAATGTTGAGTATCTTCTTCATGTGCTTGTTGGAGATTTGTATATCTTTGGACACATGTCTTTTCACATTCTTTTGCCACTTTTAAGTTGGATTATTTGGTTTCAGTTTGTTGAGTTGTAAGAGTTAGTTATATATTCTGGGTATTAACCCCTTATCAGATACATAATTGACAAATATTTTCTTCCATTTTGTAGTTGCCTTTTCTCTCAGTTGACTATGTCATTTGATGCACAGATGTTTTTAATTTTGATGTAGCCAGTTTTTCCATTTTTTAAATTTTGTTGCCTATACGTTTGGTATTATGTCCAAGAAATCACTGCCAAAAGCAATAATATTTTTATGTAGCTTCACAGTGAGACTCTAGATGAGAAGGAGCAAAATCAGTATTGTCTGGGATTATAATTGTTTGAGAACTTTTCTAAGATTCAAATCAACATTTTCCTTTGGGAATTTTTACACTTTATGAATATTATGGAATGTGGAATCTTTTCCTAACTCTGGAGGCCAATTAGGTCAGATATTCAATTCCCCGACCTGCTTCTCACTGTGGAGAGTGGGCACGTGACCCTGGCCCTGCCCATCAGACACAGCTGTTCCTTGCAGTGACAGTGGCTGCAGAAAACCTGAGTTCCTGGGAATTAACAGACAGGGACAGTGGAGCAAATGATGGTGTCTCATGTCTAGTGTCTGCTATGTGTGTCAGACGCCTCTAGGTTTCTGTTCTTCCTTTCATCCTTAGTAACAACAGATCTTAATTTGTTTAACATAGGCATGTGTATTTTTTCATTTTTTAACCTCTTGGTTTTTACATTTATTTATTTGTCTGCGTTGGGTCTCTCTTGCAGCACGTGGGCTCGGTAGTTGCGGCCCATGGATTTAGTTGCTCTGAGGCATGTGGGATCTTAGTTTCTGGACTAGGAATTGAACCCACATCCCCTGCACTCGAAGATGAATTCTTAACCACTGGACCACTGGGAAAGTCCCCTATTTTTTTTTTTTCATTTTTATACGGTTTTTAAAGTTTGCTTTCCATTTATAGTTATTATAACATATTGGCTATATTCCCCATGTTGTACAATACATCTTTGAGCCTATCTTATACCCAACATTTCTCCCCCAAACCTCTTTTTTGTTTTAACTTATGTATTATTATAATTGAAAGCTAATTACTCTACAAAACTGTGGTGGTTTTTGCCAAGCATTGACATGAATCAGTCATGGGTAGGCATGTGTCCCACCATCCTGAAACTCCCTCTCACCTCCCTCCCCACCCCATCCCTCTGAGTTGTCCCAGAGCACCAGCTTTGAGTGCCTGGTTCATGTATTGAACTTGCACTGGTCATCTATTTTACGTATGGTAATAAACAGGTTTTAATGCTATTCTCTCATATTGTCCCACTGTCATCTTCTCCCACAGAGTCCAAAAGTCTGTTCTTTACATCTGTGTTTCTTTTGCTGTCTTGCATATAGGGTCATAGTTACCCTGTTTCTAAATTCCATATGTATGTTCTAATATACTGTACTGCTGTTTCTCTTTTTGGCCTACTTCACTCTGTATAATAGTCTCCAGTTTCATCCACCTCATCAGAACCGATTCAAATGCATTCTTTTTAATAGTTGAGTAATATTCCATTGTGTATATGTACCACAGCTTCCTTATCCATTCATTTGCCAACAGACATCTAGGTTACTTCCATGTCCTAACAGTGCTGCAAAGAACATTGGGGTACATGTGTCTCTTTCAATTCTGGTTTTGTCAGTGTGTGTGCCCAGCAGTGGGATTTCTGGGTTGTGTGGCGGTTCTATTTCCAGTTTTTTAAGGAATCTCCACATTGTTTTCCATAGTGGCTGTACTAGTTGGCATTCCCACCAACAGTGTAAGTGTCTCCCCAAACCTCTTTTTTTTTTAAGTGAGCACATGCCACTCAGGATAAAGACCATATCACCCTGCTCCATTGAGGCAGGGATTGACTAGTTCTGGCCAGTGCACAGTACAGGGGAGCTCTTTCTGACTTCTTCCGGGATGCCTCTTTCTAAAGGAGCCTCAATACTGTTCTCCATATGGTTGTTTCCTTCTGATCTTTCATTGTTAGCGCATAGGAATGCAAGAGATTTCAAATAAAAAATAAAGGACAGCTGGGACTTCATCCCTTCCCTCTTTATGTTGGCTAGAGTGGGGCTCAGGATGGCTGAACTGGAACAGCGATCACAAATCATGAGGTAACCATAGTAACAGAGACTGCACGGGAGAACATGAACCTAGAGGGGGCTCCAAGGAACGGAGTTTACCTGTCAGCCTTGAGGTTGACTCCTGAGGAGGCTCCAGGCTTTAAAACAAGAAAGATGGGTCTTTCTTGTCTTTCTCTTATTTACAGTCTTGTAACTGGGGGGTCCCTGGCAGTTAGTGTTGAAGGTAATCTCACCAATGCACTCTCTCAGTGGTGCAAGTTGCAATGTGGGGCAGGGTCGGGGAGGGGGGTCATGCTGCAGGGACCCATTCTGTAACATGATTTCAGGCTTCTTTCTGGATTCATCACCCTGAACTGGTTCTTCAACCTTATTGTGATTCTGTGTGACGTACCTCTCATTTTCACCAATTCCCATTTTCCTTAGAGCAATTGGAGTTGTTTTGGACTGTTGGCAAGAAAGAATCCTTATGGGTATAGGATGATGACTGTTAAAAGTTTTTATTTTCAGAAACTGAGG
Source organism: Bos taurus (assembly GCF_002263795.3). NCBI lineage: Eukaryota > Metazoa > Chordata > Mammalia > Artiodactyla > Bovidae > Bos > Bos taurus. The sequence goes on from NC_037343.1 coordinate 23,777,459, forward strand.
CTTGTTTTCCAACACAAATTTCTGCCTTAAAGGTCAACCACATTTTAAGAAAACCTGGTGGGGAAAGTCCACACACAGAAACCATTCAGTTCAGTTCAGTTCAGTTCAGTCGCTCAGTCGTGTCCGACTCTTTGCGACCCCATGAATTGCAGCATGCCAGGCCTCCCTGTCCATCACCAACTCCTGGAGTTCACTCAGACTCATGTCCATTGAGTCAGTGATGCCATCCAGCCATCTCATCCTCTGTCATCCCCTTCTCCTCCTGCATTAGGAAATCTTAATTTTGAAAAAGGACCCTCATTAATCTTCCTTCAAATATGACCTTTAGTGTGTTGAAAATGATTTAATTCCCAATATATTCTCCTTGATAAATGTGCCGACTCTATGAAATAAAGTCTCAGTTGTAGGAGAGAGTGATTTCAGTTCCTGTCCTATCTTGACACCTGGTTCAGTGGCCCTCAGACCACCTATCCCTGAACTGGGGTTGGTTTTTCTTCATCTTTAGAATCATGGAAAATCATACTTTATCCAAGAGTCTCAGCAGCGGGACACAGGAAGCCTGCGATGCTGAGAGTGAGGATGCTGCTAAGTCACTTCAGTCATGTCTGACTCTGTGCGACCCCATAGACTGCAGCCCACCAGGCTCCCCCGTCCCTGGGATTCTCCAGGCAAGAACACTGGAGTGGGTTGCCATTTCCCTCTCCAATGTATGAAAGTGAAAAGTGAAAGTAAAGTCGTTCAGTTGTGTCCAACTCTTCTCGACCCCATGGACTTCAGCCTACCAGGCTCCTCTGTCCATGGGATTCTCCAGGCAAGAGTACTGGAGTGGGGTGCCATTGCCTTCTCTGGAGGAGTGAGGATGGCCAACAACAAAAAAATGGAGGTGACTGTGCTTGGAATTAAAGATCTCTTTTGAGTCTTAAAACTCTATCAGCATCTCAGTTTTCTGATGGACGTGACACCCTTGTCATCACCTAGTTGTTGGACACACCAGCAGACTAAGCTCTTTGTTCACACATCCATTCAACTGAGTTAGGAACCTACTCTGGGGACTTCCTTGGTAGTCCAGTGGCTAAGACACTGCACCCCCTAAACAGGAGCCCTGGGTTCAATCCCTGGTTGGGAAATTATACCCCACGTGCCAACACTAAGAGCTTGCATGCTGCAACGAAGATTGAAGATCCATGGAGCTGCAACTAAGACCCGGTGCAGCCAAATAAATTAACTAATTTTTTTAAAAGCAGGACTTTCTTAAAAAAAAAAAAAGAAGAACCTACTCTATGCAGGGCATTGACTTAGCACCAACCTTCTTCCTGCCCCTTGTCTCCATATCGAAGTCGGCAACACTACATTCTGAATGAATTCAACAGATGAGGCTGAAGAGTCTGAGGGAAGCAGCTTGCACTTGCTGGCATTTACTATCATTATTGCCAACATAGGCTGGATCACAGAAAAACAAGGGAATTTTGAAAAAACATCTCCTTCTGCTTTTTTGACTAGAGTAAAGCCTTTGACTGTGTGGATCACAACAAACTGGAATATTCTTAAAGAGATGGGAATAGCAGACCACCTTACCTGCCTCCTGAAAGACCTGTATACAGGACAAGAAGCAACAGTTAGAACCGGACAGGGAACAACAGACTGGTTCAAAATTGGGAAAGGAGTATGTCAAGGCTGTATGTTGTCACCCTGCTTATTTAACTTATATGCAGAGTACATCATATGAAATGCTGGGCTGGATGAAGCTCAATCTGGAATCGGGATTTCTGGGAGAAATATCAACAACCTCAGATATGCAGATGATACCACTTTAACGGTAGAACATGAAGAGGAACTAAAGAGCCTCTTGAGGAAGGTCAAAGAGAAGTGAAAGAGCTGGCTTAAAACTCAACGTTCAGAAAACTAAGATCATGGCATCCAGTCCCATCACTTCATGGCAAATAGAAGGGGGAAAAGTGGAAACAGTGTCAGATTTCATTTTGGGGGCTCCAAAATCAATGCAAACAGTGACTGCAGCCGTGAAGTTGAAAGACGCTTGCTCCTTGAAAGAAAAACGATAACAAACCTGGACATTGTATTAAAAAGCAGAGACCTCACTTTGCCAACAAAGGTCCATATAGTCAAAACTATGTTTTTTCCAGTCATGTATGAATGTGAGAGCTGGACCATAAAGAAGGCTGAGCACTGAAGAACTGATGCTTTTGAACTGTGGTGCTGGTGAAGACTCTTGAGAGTCCCTTGAACAGCAAGGAGGTGAAACCAGTAAATCCTAAAGGAAATCAACCTTGAATATTCATAGGAAGGACTGATGCTGAAGGACATTCAGCTGAAGCTGAAGCTCCAATACTTTGGCCACCTGATTCGAGGTGTCGACTCATTTGAAAAGACCCTGATGCTGGGAAAGATTGAGGGCAAGATGAGAAGGGGATGATTGAGGATGAGATGATTTGATGGCATCATTGACTAAATGGACATGAGTTTGAGCAAACTCGGGGAGATGGAGAAGGACACAGAAGCCTGCCATGCTGTAATCCATGGGGTCGCAAAGAATCAGACACAACTTAGTGACTGAACAACAACTATATTTATGTATAAATATATATTTATAATAAGATGTATGTACACTTGTAAATCAAAATACCACACTGTTGAAAGTGAAAGTTGCTCAGTCATGTCCGACTCTTTGCAACCCCATGGACTGTAGCCCGCCAGGCTCCTCTGTCCATGGAATTCTCCAGGCTAGAATACCAGAGTGGGTAGCCGTTCCCTTCTCCAGGGGATCTTCCCAACCCAGGGAATGAACCCAGGTCTCCCGCATTGAGGGCGAATTCTTAATCAACTGAGCCACCAGGGAAGCCCTGTTAGCACTCTTAAACCTGAGCTTAAAGATAACTTCCTCAGACAGATCTTCTCTGATACCAAAGTCAAGGGCTGGGCCCCCTGTTGTGAGCTCAGAGAACACCTTAGATTTTCACTTTCTGACATTTACTATCCTTATATTTATGGATACTGTTTTTGTATCCATCCATATGTTCTGTGTATGTCCTATATTAGAATATAAGCTTTGGGAGGACTGAAACTGTGAATTCCCTTATCCTCAGTGCTATCAATCAGTCAGTGCCTAGGACAACAGTAGATGTGCAATAAGCACTTCAAGACAAATGAATCTCGATCAATAGCATTCACGAGACTAACCTCTCTCTCCCTCTCGTCCTCTACTGTCTGCAGAGGTGTTTACACTCTTCTACAATTTTTTCTTCCTCTGTGGTCAGTTTCTTATTTCTACCACCTCGGTTGGACACACGTAGTGACGTGGAGAATCACAATGTCAGGGTTTCTGCTACATTTCTGGGCAGGAGCTAGGCTGCCCTTGGCACTTCTCCAGGGCTTCTATTGAGAAAGCTATGAACTAGGCCTTTAAATGGCACCCCACTCCAGTACTTTTGCCTGGAAAATCCATGGACGGAGGAGCCTGGTAGGCTGCAGTCCATGGGGTCGCTAGAGTCGGACACGACTGAGCGACTTCACTTTCAATTTTCACTTTCATGCACTGGAGAAGGAAATGGCAACCCACTCCAGTGTTCTGGCCTGGAGAATCCCAGGGACGGGGAAGCCTGGTGGGCTGCCGTCTATGGGGTCGCACAGAGTCGGACACAACTGAAGCGACTTAGAGCAGCAGCAGCAGGCCTTTAAAACTTTCTCCGAGGGAATGTGCTTGTCAGGCTCGGTGGAGAAAGTTGTTTCCCTCTTCATTGCGTTGGAAGTAGGCTTTTCCTACTTTAGCCACTAGAGGGGGCAGTGACACATAGGCTCTGTAGCAGCACCTGCATTGCACCTGAAGGATAGGGCCAGATGGAACTTAGTGATCTCGTGGGCCAGCTTCTCCCATTTTCTAAACAGATGGAGAGATGAAAGGACTTGCCTAAGGTCGCAGAGTTGGTTAGTGACAAAACCCAGACCACTTGCTTTCTCTCCTAGCACTCTTAATCACTGGACAGTAAGTCCCCTGCACATGAACTTCAAGTTGTGAACTTTCAAAGATGTGAACGTGCATTCCACCACAAGGCGTAAATGAAATTGCAGCTTGCCCTCCCTCTCCTATGCTGACGATTTTTCAGCTCTACCTTCTCAACCTCTTTTCCCTCCTCCAATCAGTAACTCTTCCTGTCTGTTTACTCGATGCCAGCCCTTGTATGTCAGCGGTTGTACTGTATTACTGGACTTTCCAAAGTACTGTACTGTAAGATTAAAAATGTCTTCTTTATTTTTTGTGTCTATTTTATGTATTATTTGTGTGAAAAGTATTATAAACCTATTACAGTACAGTACCATATAGCCAATTGTGTTAGTTGGGTACCTAGGCTAACTTTGTTGGACTTATGAACAAATTGGAATTCTGAACTTGCTCTCAGAATGGAACTCATTCATATGTAGGGAACTTACTTATACACTGTCTCTTGCCCTCCTGTCCTTGGAAGGTTCTTGCAGGATTCATTGATATAGATTGATTTTGACAAGGCTGTTTAACTTGCCAAGAGATCCCTGGACCACCAATGTCATCATCCAAGTTTATTAGCAGTTCATTTCTGTGCATGTGGGCTAGAGGGAGGGGGGGCATGAGGTAATGCCAGTTTTGCTGAATGACAGCACTTACAGGCATAAAGATGCAATGGAAGGAGCTGGTGTAGCTGTGGTCTTTCTGCTATACAAGCAAGCTTTCCTATTACCCCTTATTCCCTTTTCCTCCCCCACTCTGAGACATGAACCTGTAGCATAGGTCTGGCTAATCATAATTTCCTGTTTCTCCCAACTCAGTGATGATTCAGGAGAAGATACGACATCCAGCTGGGCCTGTGCTGTGCTGTGCTTAGTCGCTCAGTCGTGTCTGACTCTTTGCAACCCCATGGTCTGTAGCCCACCAAGCTTCTCTATCCATGGGGATTCTCCAGGCAAGAATACTGGAGTAGGTTGCCACGCCCTCCTCCAGGGGATCTCCCCAACCCAGGGATCGAACTTAGGTCTCCCGCATTGCCAGTGGATTCTTTATCATCTGAACCACCAGGGAAGCCCAAGAGTACTGGAGTGGGTAGCCTATCCCTTCTCCAGGGGAACTTCCCAACCAGCTGAGCTACCATGGAAGTCCCCAGCTGAGTCTATCAGAGTCCCTTCCTGGGATTCCCAAGTTTGAAACTGGAGGAATAACTGTCTTGTCTCAGGGGTTATGGTGCCAGAAAGATATAAAGTTAGATGACTGTGGTCCACTTTCTAACTAAATGGAGAAGACTTGCTGTAGGAGGAGATACAAAAGTTAACCACAGACCCAGAGATAAATGCCAAATGGAGGATTGATTCCCAATTCCTGATTCTGATTCTTCAGGTTCTCTCATTCTTTGAATGACCCTAATTATTATACTTAGCTCCATGAGCTACATGTGTGACTGAACTGAACTGACAAGAGCTGAGATCAGTTCCTTTTGTTGTCATTTAAAAATAGCTTGAGGGAATTCTCAGGGTGGTCCAGTGATTAAGACTTTGCCTCCCAATGCAGGGGATGTGGGTTTGATCCCTGATCCAGGAGGTAAGATCCCACACGCCTCAAAGCCGAAAAAACCATAACATAAACAATGGAAGCAATATTGTAACAAATTCAACAAAGACTTTAAAAAATGGTCCAATCAAAGTCAACATTTTTAAAAATTAAAAAAAAAAGTTTGAGGTTGATTTTTGTCATAACAAAAAATTTTGTTGAGTGGGAGAGGAAAAGAGTTTCATAGCGTGGTATCACCTTCCCTCTGACCATAAACAAAGGGATAAACCCAGAGTCCATCTTTCAATGCAAGACTCATGGGTGAGTGATGATTAGTTGTTGTTTTCGCTGATTTTTGCCATTTTCTCACTGGTATCTGTCCTGGTTAGCTCAACCAAGGAGAACATGTTGCTAGTGTGGCCAAGAGCACAGGTCGTGTGTTTCAGTTAGTTCTGCTCCGTCTGCAACACAGACCGTATCCCTGAAAACAGCCAGCTGTTTTGCAACCCATGACCTTGACTATGATGTGAACCGTCATGGCCCGATGCACCTCTACACTGATTCTGGAAGGAGCATAAGACTGAGCCATGAGTGGTAGTATTCTAGTCCCGACTTCACCCTTCCTTATTGGGAGAGCCCAAGTGAGTCATCTAACTTCCCAGGGCCTCAACTTACCAGGTTACAGAAGATCAGATACTTGAGCCACATCATCCTAAAATATTATCAGACTCTGAAATGACATTATTCCCAAAGAACAACTGAAGCGCATCCTAACAGTCTGTTTGTGTACCAAAAAGACAATACATTTAACCTATCTCTTCATCAGTCCTTAGGGCAAGTAGAGAAAGAATTACTAGGCATCTCTCAAATAGAACTCTCTGCTTCTGGCACCAAAATGCAGTCCCACCCTCCTTGGCACATGATTTACTACCCTTGGGCTGAGTCCTCAATATGCCAAGGAAAGCAAATCCCTTCTTCTGTAATATTAATGATTATGAAGCAGCAATTCTTTACTCCAGACCTGGGAGAAAAGAGCCTTCCTCATGGTCTCATCTCTGCCCTCCAGGCTCCCTTTGACACCCCCACTTCCCAAGCTGTGGGGAGCTGAGTGTTGCTAGGAGACCAGGGCTGCAGCAGCAGGCAGTGATCAAGAGGGCCTCAGCGCACTGGGGGAGCAAGGAGGGTGAACACAACTGTTAAGTAAGTAGGGAAGCAAATACTTTCTGGACTCCAGATTTAGTTTTAAGAAACAGAGTTAATTGCAGGGAAGAGATAAAACTCACTATTTGAACTGACATGATATTCTCTGGTAGAAGGCTTCCCTGGTGGCTCAGATGGTAAAGAAGCTGCCTGCAATGTAGGAGATGTGGGTTTGATCCCTGGGTTGGGAAGATCCCCTGGAGAAGGGAATGTGTACCCACTCCAGTATTCTTGCCTGGAGGATCCCATGAACAGAGGAGCCTGGTGGGCTACGGTCCATGGGGTCGCAAAGAATCAGACACAACTGAGCAACTAACACATTTCTCTCTGTCTATGGTAGAGGCCTCTAAAGTCTCCACAGAAAAAATATTGTTATTATTTCTATTGTTCTATTGATAACTATCTTTCAAATGGATATTGGCTATTCATCTTTTCCCTCCACCCTCAAGTTCTGCATCTATAATTATTTTGAAGTAATTATGAATTAGAAGTTTCTTTAAAGTATGCCTTGTCTTCTTTTAATGCCCATCTAAAGGCTTCTTGTCCTGATACGTTTACTCGTGAGTTTTATATTCAGAGTCAGTCTCTTTCCACCAGTGGACAGTGACGATTCACTCCAACATCTGCCCACATAACCCCAGCTTGACCAACTGAAGTGCCTGACTCAACAAAATGTGAACCACAAGATACCACATCTTGGCAGGGAAAACCCACCTTGCTTTCATTTCAGATCTGCAATTGCAGAATGTTTCATGAATGTTTAATATGTTCTGTGACCTGCCACCAAGGTCCCTGCGTTAGGGGGGGGCAATGTGACCTTCAGATGAGTCTATTGTCTACACAGCCTTGACCACTGACATGTGCAAAGTTGACTCTGCTACGGTGATGGCTTGTTATTCATAGCGGTGGCAGCAGCAGCAATCTCTGCATTAGAAGGACTCACATCCTAAAATGACGTCATGCATCCCATTGCATGGTGGTTGGGTCACGTGAGGTCTGACATCACCTAGGGGTGGGAGCTTCCAGGAATGCCACCTCTAGCAACTTTGCCTGGCAGACACTGGATCTTAGCTCTTTTGAGAGACAGAAAAGAAAGCAAAGCAAAAGTGTGTGCCAGCTTCAAAAATCTGAGTAGTCAGATCACAAGGGAAAAGAAACAGTATTGTAAAACTTACTTGGGAGACGCTAAACCCTTACCAGTTCACATTCAAGCACATTTACAATTGAAAGGACCTTGGGAGGCTTACCTGGTTCAACTGTGTACTGTTAGGAAGTGAAAGTGAAAGTGGCTCAGTTGTGTCCGACTCTTTGCGACCCCATGGAGTATACAGTCCATGGAATTCTCCAGGCCAGAATACTGGAGAGGGTAGCCTTTCCCTTCTCCAGGGGATCTTCCCAACCCAGGGATCAAATCCAGGTCTTCCGCATTGCCGGCAGATTCTTTACCAGCTGAGCCACAAGGGAAGCTCAAGAATAATGGAGTGGGTAGCCTATCCTTTCTCCAGGGGATCTTTCTGACCCAGGAATCGAACCAGGGTCTCCTGCACTACAGGCAGATTCTTTACCAACTGAGCTATTAGGGAATTATATCTAAAACTTCAAAGTGTGTAAAACTCTTGAGGAGAATGATGGTACATAAGCTGCTTTTAGTCTGTGGCTCCAGGGTCCCTACCCCTAGAACAGTAGCTCTTACTTGGACTGGCTGAATGTCTGGGAGCAGTGGTGAGGGGAGAGCTTGGCCAGGTGCCAACAGCAAAGATTCGTATGTTTTCTAAATGGATAGCGAGAGAGAATCTTAGGGATGGAAGTGCAAGGGGGTGGGAAATGAAGCTTCTACAAACTCCCTGTATGGACCAAGTATAATATTTTGAAAACACAAAGCTTTATTAATCATGATGATATTTTTAATTGAAAAATTTCAAATATGCAGAAAAATGAGATTGCTAAAAGAAATACACATATATTATCATTCACTTAGATTTGCCAGTTATTATTTTTCTATATGTTTTATTTTCCTCTCTTTTTCACACACATACACACACACACCCTAAAGAGAGAAATAAAGCAAAATTTATATCTATCTTTCCATCTATCATGTACATCTAATTTTTTTTTTTTTTCTGGCCATGGCACATAGCCTGTGGGACCTTACTTCCATCACCAGGGGTCAAACCTGTGCCCCCTGCATTGGAAGCATGGAGTCTTAACCACTGGAGAGCTAAGAAAGTCCCTACATCTAATTTTCTGAACAACAATGGTAAATTATTTAAAATTTTCAAGTCAAATGTTACTGATCTTTCCCTTCTTGATCCTGTTGAGAATCTCTTCTTTAGAATTAAGGGGTTTGTTTTTGTGTTTGGTTCCTTCACACTTAAACTATATACTTCCACCCCACTCAGTATAAGAAGAGGACAATATAATGGTCATAAACACCCTATCTCTTTCTTGTGTTTCACTAGAGAAGAAAGGAAAGTACTGAACCGTAAAATGACTTCTCAGTTCAGTTCAGTTCAGTCTCTCAGTCATGCCCGACTCTTTGCGAGCCCGTGAACCGCAGCACACCAGGCCTCCCTGTCCATCACTAGCTCCTGGAGTCCACCCAAAACTGGACAATGGCCAGAATTCAAATATTTTCCTTTTCTACCTTTTTGTACCAACCAGGTGAGCTTAGGTTGCTCAGTGACACTGATTTCTGTTCTTTTCTCTATTCAACAAAGTTTCCATAAAGAACTTCATAGACAGAGTGCTTGCCTATCCACTGAGCTCTGAATTCTTGTCTCTGTTACCTAACTCCCTCTATGTGTAGAATTTTTAATAGAAAAGAGATGTGTTTTCAAAATATCTTGCTGCTGGACCCCATCTTAGGCTTCTAACCAGTCTTCCCACTTCTCCAGCACCAACATACTTCAAATATACGTGTGTGCATCACCACTAATGCTAACTCAAGTTGGCAATAGCTTATGGAGCCTCTGGCTATGGATTGGGGTGAGGTCCTAGAGATTCTTGACATAATCCCTGCCCTCATGGAGTTTATGATCTAGCTGAGAAACAGATATTAAATAAATAATTGCATTTGTGTTACCTGTTATTGTATTGTGACATATTGAGCAGCAGTCTCCAACGTTTTTGGCACCAGGGATCAATTTTATAGGGCTTTCCAGGTGGTGATAGTGCTAAAGAACTCACCTGCCAGTACAGGAGATGCAAAAAACGCAGGTTTCATCCCTGGGTTGGGAAAACCCCCTGGAGGAGGAAATGATAACCCACTCCAGTAATCTTGCCTGGAAAATTCTATGGACAGAGGAGCCTGGCAGACTACAGTCCATAGGGTCGCAAACAGTCGGATATGACATAGCACATGTCAGTTTCGTGGAAGACAGTTTTTCCACAGACCTGGGGTGTTAGGGGGGTGGTTTCAGGATGATTCAAGGGCATTACATTTATCATGCACTTTATTTGTAATCTAATGCCACCACTGATCTGACTGGGGACCCCTATGTAAGGAGAAGTATGAATTTTCAGAGAACCCAGTGCAGGGGGAGGTGAACCTGGTCTAGGGAAGGGAAGGTTCCCCTGAGGAAGAGATGTTTAAGTTGAGATTTGTAAAAAGAGTAAGAGTTAACCAGGAAACATGAGTTTGGGATGGGACTCACTGTTAGGATTTGATAAGGAAGAGCACTGCTGTTGGAGTAAAGACCTGTGTGTAGCCCTGGGGGCAAGAAAAGGCAAGGCACACTCGAGGGACAAAAACAGTGATCGAGGAGTTGTCTGTGGCCAACACTCACAGGGTGTGCAGCGGTTTGCTACTTCCACAGGTGGGATGGGTAACATGTGCATGTTCCTGTCTCTTCTTTCTAAGAGGAAGGTGTCTTTAAAAAAAAAATTATTTATTTTGTTTATTTTTTGGGTGTGCTGGGTCTTCGTTGCTGCACAGGTTTTTCTCTAGTTTTGGTGAGCGGGAACTACTCTCTGGTTGTACTGAGCAGGCTTCTCATTGCAGCGGCTTTTCTTGCTGCAGAGCACGAGCTCTAGGGCACACAGGCTTCAGTAGATGTGGTTGGAGGGCTCAGTGTTGCAGTTCCCGGGCTCTGGAGCACAGGCTCAATTGCTGTTGCACACGGGCTTAGTTGCTCTACAGCATGTAGGATCTTTTGGGCCCAGGGATCAAAGCCATGTCTTCTGTGTTGGCATGCAGATTCTTTATCCCCTGAGCCACCTACCCCTTTCCTCGGTCCAGGCACTTGCCCTAGAAAGTTAGCTTTAGTACCAACAGCTTGGCAGGGCAGAGGCAGATAATGTCTCAGAAAGCAGTGCTTTCTGCTGTATTCCAGAAACTGAGCCTCACAGAGGGTAACATCCTGAAGATCACACAACTGGTAAGAGGCAGCTTGAATCTGAACTAGTGAGTCTGACCCCAAAGTCCACATTCCCATGTTGAGAGACCATCGATGCTCGTTTCTCAATATCTGAGAAAGGCAAAAGCAGAACCTGTAGGGATATTAGGAGTATGCTGACGACCTTCCAGATCGGAGATGTAGGAGTCATGAAGCCTTGTGTGAAAAGGAGCCCAGCTTCTGTCTTTATCCACAGTACACACTGGAGTTTGAACATATGTGTACAAGCTACCTTGTTTCAGTTGTGTCTGACTCTTTGTGACCCTATGGACCATAACCCGCCAGGCTCCTCTGTCCATGGGATGCTGCAGGCAAAAACACTGGAGTGGGTTGCTGTGCCCTCCTCCAGGGGATCTTCCTGACCCAGGGATTTTAGCCATGTTTCTTACATCTCCTGCATTGGCAGACGGATTCTTTACACTAGTGCCATCTGGTAAGCCCAGAGTTTGGATAAATCACTTTTATTTTCCTTTTTTAAAAATTTATTTGCCTGCTCTGGTTCTTTATTGCAGCATGGGGGGGGGGGGGCGGGTCCTGTCTTTTTTTTTTTTAAGTTGCATGCAGTTTCTTCAGCTGTGGCATACAGGCTCATAATTGCGACATGTCGGATCTTAGTTCCCTGACCAGGGATTGAACCTGGGCCCCCTGCATTGGGAGTGAGGAGTCTTAACCTTTGAACCACCAGGAAAGTCCCTAAATTCCTTTTATCTTAAACACTGGTTTTCATTATCTGTTGAATTTTTCTGGTCCAACGGATTGTTTAGCTTAGCTATGTGTTGGAATTATAATAGGAAATTCCTCTATGTCAATCTATTCTGGCAGAATCTTCTCTCCATTCCTAAGAATGGGGAGCTCATTTTTCTAGAGCTAATATTTGAAGACTCTGAGCAGCCTGTCAAAATAGAAATCCAAATCTTCCCCGGATCAATCCAGAGCAAAAGCATCTTCTTTCACTCACACCTTATCTCATAGTGAGAAATCAACCTTACTAGCACTTAGGCTGTTAAGTTTTTACAGATGTCATACAGTTTCCCATTGAAACACCCCACTTTTTTCTATGAAGTAGAAGTGAAGTCGCTCAGTCGTGTCTGACTCTTTGCGACCCCATGGACTGTAATCTGCCAGGCTCCTCTGTCCATGGGATTTTCCAGGCAAGAAAACTGGAGTGGGTTGCCATTTCCTGATCACTAATTACTTGGTGGGGGGGTAGAACTAGTATCACAATAAAAAATTGTCCCTTTTAAGATGTTGAATTAAATTCTGTTGTATGTGCACTGAAAATGGAACAAAGTTAAAAGTAAGAAAATTTAGGGCATTCCATGGCCATTCAGTGGTTAGGACTCTGAGCTTTTATTGACGAGGACCTGGGTTTGATCCCTGGGTGGAGAAATAAGATCCCGCAAGTCTCACAGCACGGCCAGAAATTTAAAAAATAAAAAATTCTGTCAATCAGATTTTAGTTTCAGCTTTAATGAAGTAGCTGATACAGACGTTCCTTCCTACAGCAAACAACCGTAAAACTGGGCAGAATATATGAAGCAACTTTTCAATTATTCAGCATTGAACACTGCAGGGATAAGGTTCTTAAGGAAAGGGAAACACATTATGTAACCATCACATTCACCTTGGTTTTCTCCATGGGGCCTTCTATAAAGATGGCATATAGAAATGAAGTCAGAGAGGAGATAAGACAGAAACTGGGACTCACGGACAATAAGACAGTTGACATTTTTGAGTCAGGTACTTGGGAGAAGTACCCAGATATCAGCAAAGAGTCCTCCTGGATTCTTGGCCAAACACGAAGCTGCACACATGGATGGAGAGACTCCAGGAAGCTGACTGAAGATTCTGGGATTTCACAGTGCTGCGCAGACATCTGAGAACTCAACAGAGGACAGCTGAATGACATCTCCACAATATTGGAAGAAAAAAAAAAAGAAACTAGCAGCCCCAAAATCTGATTAATAATCTAGGCTTCTACTCAGCCAAGCTAGCATTCAAGTGTGACACAAGATAAAATATATTTTCAGATGTCTTCAGTTCAGTTCAGTTCAGTTGCTCAGTCGTGTCCAACTCTTTGCAACCCCATGAATTGCAGCACGCCAGGACTCCATGTCCATCACCAACTCCCGGAATTCACTCAAATTCACGTCCATTGAGTCGGTGATGCCATCCAACCATCTCATCCTTTGTCATCCCCTTCTCCTCCTGCCCCCAATCCCTCCCAGCATCAGAGTCTTTTCCAACGAGTCAACTCTTCGCATGAGGTGGCCAAAGTATTGGAGTTTCAGCTTTAGCATCAGTCCTGCCAAAGAACACCCAGGGCTGATCTCCTTTAGAATGGACTGGTTGGATCTCCTTGCAGTCCCAGGGACTCTCAAGAGTCTTCTCCAACACCACAGTTTAAAAGCATCAATTCTTCAGTGCTCAGCTTTCTTCACAGTCCAACTCTCACATCCATACATGACCACAGGAAAAACCATAGCCTTGACTAGATGGACCTTTGTTGTCAAAGTAAATAGATCTCAAATATTTTTGATCCTTTTCAAAAAACTACTGAAGGATGTGCATCACTAAAACAAAGGAGTAAGCAAGAACTAAGCCTACAAGGAAGAGAGAATCTAACTCAGGAGCAGGAGGAAGAAAGTTCCTAGGATGATGAAAATGGAGGTGTTCCGGGTTCCTGACTGAGTATTAAGATTAGAGCAGATCCAGGTCAGATTGGAGGAGGGCAAGAGGCACCAGGAAGATGTCTCCGGGGGTGAGAATGAATCTGATGGGATATCTGATACTTCTGCAGAGGAAAAACATTTCATGAGGATGACTTCTTAGGCTTTCTTTGCAGTTAATAATGAACATGTCACATAAGTCTGACCAATGATATGCAAGCTGCATTCTACTGGGTGGAAATTCTAGGAAATATATTGTTTCCCAGCTGGCAGACTTACAGTGTTGTCCTTATCTCTTCCTCTTGCCTGGAATGATTGTGTTGTGTCTAGAGGACATAGAGGCACCATCTTGAGTCCATGAGAACAAAAACCACACCATAAGAATTTTGTAGTATAAAGCAAGGATGCTGGAATGCAAGTTATATGATAATGACCAAAAAAATTTCCCAAAGCGTGATGTGAAATGGGATCCCACCACATTTAACTGTCCCCTTCATAGATCATAGCCTATCATGGTGAAGGGGCTTGTATAACTCCAACAAAGCTATGAGACTTGCCATGCAGGGCCACCCAAGATGGACGGGTCATAGTGTAGAGTTCTGTTAAAACGTGGTCCGCTGGAGGAGGGAATGGCAAACCACTCCAGTTTTCTTGCCTTGGAGAACCCCATTTGTTGTTGTTGTTCAGTTGCTAAGTTGTGTCTGACTCTTTGCAACCCCGTGGACTACAGCACATTAGTCTTCTCTGTCCTTCACCATCTTCCAAAGTTTGCTCAACTCAAGTCTGTTGAGTCGGTGATGCCATCCAACCATCTTATCCTCTGTCGCCCTCTTCTCCTCCTGCCCTCAATCTTTCCCAGGATCAGAGAACTCCGTTCATAGCAGGAAAAGACAAAAAGATATGACACTGGAAGATGAGTCCCCCAGGTCAGAAAGTGTCTGATGTGCTATGGGGAAGAACAGAGGACAATTCCTAACAGCTCCAGAAAGGATGAAGCAGCTGGGCCAAGCAGAACCAACACTCAGCTGTACACAGCCTTAGCTTAAATAACATTGAATCAAGCATATCACATCATTATTACTACCCAGTTTTCTTTGCTGAAATGACTGGTTTGCTTAATGCACATATAGTCCCAGCTATTAATAATTATTGCCACCTCCTTCAAAGTAAGCATAATGTAAAAGTCCTATGGTTCATAGATCAAAATAGAAGAATATAGAATTGTTTTGATAAGTCTTTTGAAAGAATATCTTTTTAAGTAGATGACTAAGAAAAGATATTTTGAAATTTACTGCTTAACCAACTAGTCAAAGCACAAGAAGTGGTATTGCATGAAAAATAAAATTTCACATGGCCCTATTACATTCACTGTAATTAATGTCCCTATACTGTAAGAGGAAAATATAAAGGAAATAGCAGATACTCCAGTTCCAAAATAACTATTTCATCAAAGATTATTCTGCTTCCTAGTATTAAATTATGAAAATGACATCCTTTCGTCTCATAAAGCTGGTTACTCTTTCAAAGTTCCTCCCATTCACTTCTCCTACCTCAAAAAGCATTTGAAAATAAATGGCCTGAGACAAAGTATTCATTTCTCCTGATCTTGGTGTGACTTTCATATATAATGCTCAACCCCAGACCCTGGGGAAGTGAGTGTCCCGTCCCACTCAGATTTGATGAGACAACAAAAGGATTTCAGGGGAATATTGAAAAATTTAATTGCTGGCAGCAAGAACAAAAGATTCAACTCCAGTTTTCCAAATGTGGGTGGATTTAGTCCACACAGATACCATTTAAAATTTAATGTTAAATCCTTTGAGTTCTTCAAAAGAAGATATTTAATGAACTGAGGATGCTGATGACAATTTTAATTATTCATAACTTTCATTTCTTGGTGAAATGATGCATGCTTCAAGAGGGGGAAAACAAAATACCAACAATTTGCCAGGTACCGAACCTCCTTTAATTCTTTTAACTACCTTGAGGAATTGTATTATTATTGGTGACCAGTTGGGGCTCAAAGAAGTAGGTAACTGAGCCAAATTTACTTAGCTATTAAGTGATGAAATTTGGGTTGGAACTCAGATGTGCTTGACCCTAATTTTTTTTGGTATTCCTCTACACTGGAAATTTTGACATCTTAACTGACGTTGAATTTCACCTTGTGATTTATTGGTCTTTTTATTGACAGATTGACCATGGGCCCTTTTTAGAAGTGATCATTGGACTGATCACATTAGATATTTCTCCTTAAACTTACTGGCTGACTGCCTTCCTGTGCATAAAACCCTGTACTATTAAACATAAGGGAGAAAAAAAAAATAGTAGACAGGTCTTTACTTTGAAGATATGTAAATCTAACCAAGTTCTTTTTTTTTTTTTGCCATGCTATGTGGCATATGGGGTCTTAGTTCCCTGACCAGGGATCAAACCTGTGCCCTCTCCTTTGGGAGTGTGGAGCTTTAACCACTGGACTGCCAGGGAAATCCCTTCAAGGTATTCAAATCTAAATGGAAGAAAGAACTTGGAAATAAAATGTATTTCTTTTCTCTGTCACCAGGTATTAAATAATACTGTGAGGACAGCCTGACTGCTTTTCTAATATTTTTCTTATTCTAAAGATAACAGCTACACATTGTAGGAAAATCTCTAATTCTGTCATTTAGTATGTTTTAACTCTTGTTTTACAATGCACATATGTATATATATTGAGACATTTAAAATTGAGCTATACTTGTACATATATGTACTTTTTAAAAATTCAATATTGTATCACGAGCATTTTACTAGGATATTAAAACTATTTCAAAATATAATTTTAGTGGTGGCATAGTATTCATAGTACTGTAATTTATTTATTACCCACCTATAATAAATAGAGCTTCCATGGTGGCTCAGATGGTAAAGAATCTGCCTGCAATGCAGAAGACCCAGGTTCGATCCCTGGGTTGGGAAGATCCCCTGGAGAAGGGAATGGCAACCCACTCCACTATTGTTGCCTGGAGAATTCCATGGACAGAGGAGAGTGGCAGGCTATAGTCCATAGGGTCACAAAGAGGGTCAGACATGACTAAGCAACTAACATAACATATAACAAATAAATTATAGTGCATTTATAATTTCCACTATTTTTATTTTTTATGAATAATATTGCATTAAACATCCTAGACCACAAATATTTACCCTTGTCTCTACTTACTCATTTAGTACACATTCATTTTAGAGGAATTGAGAATAAATTTTTGGAAACTCTCAACACGTGTTGGAAAGATGTTGCATTGCTTCAGACACCCAGCTCTGGGGGCTAATGTACCACATTATGTCTCCGATTCACTCACTACTTTGCTTTACATTTCTTTGATTTCCTTGAATAGAGCTTTCTGTCCATTGGAAAGTACATTTCTGGTGGTATTTATAAAATTTTATGGTTAACTTTTGTGCTGGAATGTGGTGTGACAGAGTTGGAATTCTTTGCCGTTTCTGTGTTTTCTAACTAGGACATATATATCTCATTGCAAGGGTCTGGAAGGGTCCATCAAGCTCTGATTGGCTGAGGTCTTGTATCTAGCCTCTGAGTACCTGTAAGGAGAAGAAACTAGCTCTAGATGAGACTCTTGAGCACCAACCTCCAAACCTGGAAGGAATGTCTATATTTGCAGGCTGCCATCTGTCATCAGCCCTGATAATCTGATATAATAAACTGTGAGTTGTTATCAAAGACAAATGGCTCTGGAGGGAATTATGGATGATATTGTTGGAAGATGGGCTCAAGACACTTAAACTTTTATGAAAAATTATTCCGACAAGCTGATCTTAAGGCATCACCTTCTTTACTCCTGCGATGTGTAGGAGTGCCACCTGGCCTCAAGAAGGCAAGTATAGACTCCAAAGATTCTTCAGGTCAGATAGGTCTCTGTCTTGCTATGTTATTTCAGGAACCCAAGTGTGTTCTGAAAGGGTGTTTTGATATTAGTAACAACACATACCACTGAATTGCTATTCAGGAATGTATAAATTTATGCTCCCATCATAAAAGCATGTATATGGACTCTCACGTTATTTTCTCACTAGCACTGAACATTATCTTAAAAATCTTTGCAGGGAATTCCCTGGGGGTTCAGTGGTTAGGACTCTCAGCTTTCACTACCAGGGCCTATGTTCAATCCCCAGTCAGGGAACTAAGATTCTGAAAGCTGTGTGGTGCGGCCACAACAAGACAAAACCAACAAAAGCCAAACAAAGAAACAGCCTTTGATATCTTATAGATCGTTTTCACGAAGTTCTGTGTCTCAGGTTGTTGGAGGGAGCCTAGGGCCAACAGAACCATAATCCTGGTTTAAAGCTGACCAGTAAAGTTGAGAAGCACTAGAGCTCTAGCAATGGCTAGCCTTGGCTGAAGCTGGGTGAAAAAAGGTTTAGCAACAGGAAGAGAAATGATGAGTTCTGTGTAAGATGAAATAACTTTGGATTGCCTGTGGACATCTGAATGGTGACATCTGGCAGGTCACCGAGTATCTGGGTATGGAGCTAAATAGATGTGAGATGCAATTAGAACATCCAGAGTATTCATATATGGCAAGTGGGCAAAACCATAAATAGAGGTGTGATTGTGTAGGAGCATTTAGGACAGTTGAAAAAGAAGACTAAATTAAAGGTATTTTTAATGAACAGTCAAAGAAATAGGAAACTCAGAATACTGTCATGGAAACAAAGGAAGGAGACTTTCAGAAAGAAGGGGATGGGCAGCATGTCCTAAAGAAAAGAAATGGATAAAGTGTTGTTCATTGGGAGATGAGGTTTTAATGGTAGTTAATATTTAGCCTCCCAGAGTCACCTTGTCCCAGCCCTACCTGCTAGTCTCTTTCTTTCAGGTTTCCCAAAGAATTAGTATATACAGGAATATCAAATAAAAATCAAATTGCAGTTTTTATTAAGGACCAAACCAAAGGCAGTAACACTCAGCGCAGCTCTGGAGGCGATAAGGGGGACATCTGGCTTAGGCTTGAGGCATAATTGAGATTTCTGATCCTGCATTTTCTCTCTCCTCCCCATAAAACTAGGCCTTAGAATCTTACCTACCTCTGGCTGGTTGCATCACAGAAGGACTGTTTTTTTTGGAAGAGACATTTTACTTTATGTATTTATTTATTTTTTGGCCACAACAGGTGGCATGTAGGATCTTAGTTCCCTGATCAGAGGTAAAACCCGGGCCCCTTACATTGAAAGCATAAAGTCTTAACCACTGGATCACCAGGGAAGTCCCATCATCACAGAAGCATGTTGAGGTGAGCAACTAGACAGGGCCTCCTGAGTCCTCTAGTCCATCAAGCCTCCTGGAGAGGAAGAGAGAGCTCAGAGGATGAGTCTGTGCCTCCTGGGCCCTCAAAGACCTCACGCATTGGCCACTGAAGCATCTCTGCCTCCTGGGCAAGTGAGTGGGTTCTTAAAAGACTCTCTGCTTTGTCTTCAAATACAAAGGCTGTCTGCTGCATCTTGTTGCATCGGCAGGAGAAAGCAGATTACTTCTGTCCTCCAGGAGCTCCATACTAGCACTGCTCAGATAATAGCCTTTAAAAAACCATCATCTTCTAAGAATAGACCCCTTCATTCATGAGGATACATTCTAGAGTTGTATTGTTTAATGGAATCTTCTGTGATAATGGAAATGCTATATAAATCTGTAAGGTAGCCACTAGCTATGTGTGGCCATTAAACACTTGAAATGCGCTTCATGTAACTGAGGAAATCATTACAATTAAAATTTAAATGCCATATGTGGGTCATCGTGATCAGATTAGACAGTGAAGTTCGAGGGCTTTCAGGGAACTGTGAAATCTGCTGAGACTCTCCGACTCATGACAGACTTGTTTTCTCTTTTTAGCCTTTTGATTTTTATTTGATCTCTTATTCCCAGTTATTTTAGGTCTGACATTAAAGGGATCTATTAATATTCAATGCAGACCTAATATAACTCATGGAGCCTTTGTTTCCTGATCTCCAAAATGAGAGCACTAATAAGCAGCAGTCTACTACTATGGAGCTTAAATGACATAATTGAACCATATGTTCCAAATATGCAAATGGCTTTCTCAATTGGTTTGCAACTTGTCAGTTTTTGGCATCGACTTTTGTGATTTAGGATTCAAACCCCCTCGAGGCAGCCATAGATTATGCTTCTCAAGTTAAAGCAAATCCCCATGAGTGATGGAGATGTAAAGGTGGTGGTGGTAAGGTCAACCAGGATTCCACTGAGGTCCAGGGCAAGCCACCCCAAAATGTGCCTCAATGATATGCTGATTATTTTTTTTTTAACCTGGATTTTAACGTTTGTTGAATAAATGAAAGTACAGTTTTTAAGGATCAGAGAGACGTGTTAACATGGGGTGGGAGAAGGTAATATGATGAAGTAAAAGCAGACAAGGAAGAGCATCCCTGATTACAGCCAGGGCTCAACTCCTCCCCATGAAGATCCCATGGCAGCTCAGGAGCAGTTCTTGAACCTGAGTAATCTGAGTCATCTGGCAGCTCTGATGATCTCAGCAATGAAAGTAAGTGCCCTTCGGTTCCTGCAGTTCCTGACTTCTTCCTGCTATTCATTTCTCAGCAGTACTCTTCTGCTTCTCTTGTTAACTATCCATCGTGAGGGAGTTTTGAAATGACCAATGCAAGAGAGACACTGTGACCCTTCTCCCTGTCTCTCTGAAAACAGGAAATAAAAACCCTCATGTGAGAGGTGCACTGCCTACATCTGGAAGTCGGACACTGTTATTACCAGAGGTGGGAGATTTGAGCCCAGAAGCCTGTATAAGCAAACTTTGTTACTTAATTTGCTATCCCAAGCCCAAACTCCATTTAGATTCTTCACTAACTGAGCACCCAAACCCAAGTTTCTTACTCCTGTCAATTCTCACAAATTTATTGTTTGTCTAAAAAGCATCAATACTGCCAGCATTGGCTACTTCGGTGCCATTTCTATGAGACCTTTGTGCACATGAATTAAAATTCGTTTCCTAGGACTTCCCTGATGGTCTAGTGGCTAAGACTCTGCTTTCCCAATGCAGGGGCCCAGGTCTGCTCCCTGGTCAGGATACTAGATCCCACGTGCCGCAACTAAGAATGCATACCACGAACAACTAAAGATCCTGCATGCCACAGCTAAGACCTGGTGCAGCCAAATGAATAAATAAGTATCTTTAAAAAAATTGTTGCCATTTCTTCCATCAGTCTGTGTTGTGTTGAAAGAAAAGTTTGCTCAGTTGTGTACAACTCTTTGCGACTCCATGAACTGTAGCTTACCAGGCTCCTCTCTCCATGGGATTTTCCAGGCAAGAGTACTGGAGTGGGTTTCCATGTCCTTCTCCAGAGGATCTTCCTGACCCAGGGATCGAACCCAGGTCTCCCACATTGTAGGTGGACGCTTTACTGTCTGAGCCACCAGGGAAGTCCTGTGTTGTGTTGAACTTATTATTAGTTCAGCTGCAAGAACTCAAGAAGGCTAGAGGGAAAATTCTCTCTCCCAGACAACCCATAGACAGGGAGAGATGGGAGAAAACCTCATTCCTGTTCTCATAGGTTAAAACTCCCATAGAAACTCAGGTGAAATCTGATTTTGATCCTACCAGCAGGTCTTCAGCATTAGGCTTTCTGATAAACAAGAAGACATTTTTTCTCAAGGGAGCCCCCTAAATATTATCTGTCCCTCAAAATATGGGAAGTCTTCTAGGGCAATTGATGCCATCCATTCATCACAATGGGCTTCCCAGGTAGCTCAGATGGTAAAAAATCTACTCACAGTACTGGAGACCAGGGTTCGAACCCTGGGTTGGGAAGATCCCCTGGAGGAGGGCATGGCAACCCACTAAAGTATTCTTGCCTGGAGAATCCCATGGACAGAGGGGCCTGGTGGGTTACAGTCCATGGGGTCCCAAAGAGTCAGACACGACTCAGACACACACACACACACACACATTCATCAGAGCTCTCCCTGATTCCCTGATAGCTCAGTTGGTAAAGAATCTGCCTACAATGCAGGAGACCCCGGTTTGATTCCTGGGTTGAAAAGATCTGCTGGAGAAGGGATAGGCTACCCATTCTGGTATTCTTGGGCTTCCCCTGTGGCTTAGCTGGTAAAGAATCTGCCTGCAAGGCAGGAGACCTGGGTTCGATCTCTGGGTTTGGGAAGTCCCCTGGAGAAGAGAAAGGCTACCCACTCCACTATTCTGGCCTAGAGAATTCCATGGACTGTATAGTCTATGGGGTCACAAAGAGTCAGACATGACTGAGAGACTTTCACAAGAAGACATTGTAGGGGGGACAGAATATGCATGAATTCTCAGAAGTGGAGAAAGTATTAATCAATAATAGTCTAGCTCAAGGGAACTGCTTCGTGACACCATCATCCTATTCATTTCTAAAGCTGAGGATAAACAAATTTGAGACTTTAATTTTGACAACATTTTAGCAAATCAGTGATAATAGAAATTCTTCTTTCAAGGATCTCTCCAGTGTTTTACTTCCTCTGTGTGTGTGTGTGTGTCTGTGTGTGTGTCTGTGTTCACTGCCCTAAAGGCAGGATTGCACTGAGGTCTAAGGGCTAAGTCCTTTTAGCATGGCTAACTGGAGTCAGGGGTTGAACTCAATAACCTTGCTCAAGGCTAGTTTCTTGTTTTATTGTCCCATGATGAAGTTACTGGAGAATGCTTTTGGTCCCTGAGGATTGTTTTGCCTTTAAAAAATCAACTTATTCACATGTTCCATTAGCTTAAAGCTTAAATAGAGTTCAGAAATGATTTAAGCGTTCCCTCTCAGAGAGAGCTGAAGGCTGTAGAGATTATGAGTGAAAAGGCCAGGACCAGAGCCCAGGATACTCACCCCCTCCGGTCAACCTTTCTTAGTAATTTGAGGATCAAGTTTCCTTTCGGTTCTTCTCTTTTATTTTTCCCTGTTTATTATAATATGGTATATGCCCCAACCAGTAATGCTGAAGAAGCTGAAGTTGAATGGTTCTATGAAGACCTACAAGATCTTTTAGAACTAACACCCAAAAAAGATGTCCTTTTCATTATAGGGGACTGGAATGCAAAAGTAGGAAGTCAAGAAACACCTGGAGTAACAGGCAAATTTGGCCTTGGAATACAGAATGAAGCAGGGCAAAGACTAATAGAGTTTTGCCAAGAGAATGCACTGGTCATAGCAAACACCCTCTTCTAACAACAGAAGAGAAGACTCTACACATGAACATTACCAGATGGCCAACACTGAAATAAGATTGATTATATTCTTTGCAGCCAAAGATGGAGAAGCTCTATACAGTCAGCAAAAACAAGACCGGGAGCCAACTGTGGCTCAGATCATGAACTCCTTATTACCAAATTCAGACTTAAATTGAAGAAAGTAGGGAAAACTACTAGACCATTCAGGTATGACCTAAATCAAATCCCTTAGGATTATACAGTGGAAGTGAGAAATAGATTTAAGGGACTAGATCTGATAGATAGAGTGCCTGATGAGCTATGGAATGAGGTTCATGACATTGCACAGGAGACAGGGATCAAGACCATCCCCATGGAAAAGAAATGCAAAAAAGCAAAATGGCTGTCTGGGAAGGCCTTACAAATAGCTGTGAAAAGAAGAGAAGTGAAAAGCAAAGGAGAAAAGGAAAGATATAAGCATCTGAATGCAGAGTTCCAAAGAATAGCAAGGAGAGATAAGAAAGGCTTCCTCAGTGATCAATGCAAAGAAATAGAGGAAAACAACAGAATGGGAAAGGCTGGAGATCTCTTCAAGAAAATTAGAGATACTAAGGGAACACTTAATGCAAAGATGGGCTCAATAAAGGACAGAAATGGTATGGACGTAACAGAAGCAGAAGAGATTAAGAAGAAGTGGCAAGAATACACAGAAGAACTGTACAAAAATATCTTCATGACCAAGATAGATAACCACGATGATGTGATCACTGACCTAGAGCCAGACATCCTGGAAGGTGAAGTCAAGTGGGCCTTAGAAAGCATCACTACAAACAAAGCTAGTGCAGGTGATGGAATTCCAGTTGAAGTATTTCAAATTCTGGAAGATGATGCTGTGAAAGTGCTGCACTCAATATGCCAGCAAATTTGAAAAACTCAGCAGTGGCCACAGGACTGGAACAGGTCCGTTTTCATTCCAATCCCAATGAAAGGCAATGTCAAAGAATGCTCAAACTACCACACAATTGCACTCATCTCACACATTAGTAAAGTAATGCTCAAAATTCTCCAAGCCAGGCTTCAGCAATACGTGAACTGTGAACGTCCTGATGTTCAAGCTGGTTTAGAAAAAGCAGAGGAACCAGAGATCAAATTGCCAACATCCACTGGATCATGGAAAAAGCAAGAGAGTTCCAGAAAAACATCTATTTCTGCTTTATTGACTATGCCAAAGCTTTTGACTGTGTGGATCACAATAAACTGCGGAAAATTCTGAAAGAGATGGGAATACCAGACCACCTGACCTGCCTCTTGAGAAACCTATATGCAGATCAGGAAGCAACAGTTAGAACTGGACATGGAACAACAGACTGGTTCCAAATAGGGAAAGGAGTATGTCAAGGCTGTACATTGTCACCCTGCTTATTTAATTTCTATGCAGAGTACATCATGAGAAATGCTGGAGTGGAAGAAGCACAAGCTGGAATCAAGATTGCTGGGAGAAATATCAATAACCTCAGATATGCAGATGACAGCACCCTTATGGCAGAAAGTGAAGAGGAACTAAAAAGCCTCTTGATGAAAGTGAAAGTGGAGAGTGAAAAAGTTGGCTTAAATCTCAACATTCAGAAAACGAAGATCATAGGATCTTGTCCCATCACTTCATGGGAAATAGATGGGGAAACAGTGGAAACAGTGGACCACTTTATTTTTCTGGGCTCCAAAATCACTGCAGCTGGTGATTGCAGCCATGAAATTAAAAGATGCTTACTCCTTGGAAGGAAAGTTATGACCAACCTAGTTAGCATCTTCAAAAGCAGAGACATTACTTTGCCAACAAAGGTCCGTCTAGTCAAGGCTATGGTTTTTCCAGTGGTCATGTATGGATGTGAGAGTTGGACTGTGAAGAAGGCTGAGCACTGAAGAATTGATGCTTTTGAACTGTGGTGTTGGAGAAGACTCTTGAGAGTCCCTTGGACTGCAAGGAGATCCAACCAGTCCATTCTGAAGGAGATCAGTCCTAGGTGCTCTTTGGAAAGACTGAAACTGAAGCTGAAACTCCAATACTTTGGCCACCTCATGTGAAGAGTTGACTCATTGGAAAAGACTCTGATGCTGGGAGGGATTGAGGGCAGGAGGGGAAGGGGATGACAGAGAATGAGATGGCTGGATGGCATCACTGACTCGATGGACATGAGTTTGGGTGAACTCCTGGAGTTGGTGATGAACAGGGAAGCCTGGCTTGCTGCAATTCATGGGGTCGCAGAGTCGGATACGACTGAGCGACTGAACTGAACTGAACTGATATTCATTAGAGAAATATTGGAATGGTATAGGGAAGTGTTAAGAAGAAGAAAGAGAAAAAAGAAGAGAAGGAGGTGGATGAGGTGAAGAGGAGGAGACAGGTGCTACGGGTCGTGGGAAGGATAGTTGGAAGGCTCCTGATGTTTCTTAGCAGACAAGTGCTAAGAACAAATGTTTCCCACATGAACCTGAAAGAGGAGAAACTGATTTTGAGCCAGGCTGGAACCTGGGACCTCGGACCCTTCGCAGCAGTGCTTGCACCTGGACAAACGTCTCCTCAAGCAGCAGAATACAAACTAGAAGGAACTAAAAATAGTGCCCCTGAAGAATTGATGCTTTTGAACTGGTTCTGGAGTAGACGCTTGAGAGTCACTTGGACAGCAAGGAGATCAAACCAGTCAATCCTAAAGGAAATCAACCTTGATTATTCATTGAAGGACTGATGCTGAAGCTCTAATACTTTGGCCACCTTATGAGAAGAGCTGACTCATTGGAAAAGACACAGGAAAAATTGAGGGCAAGAGGAAAAGAGGGAGACCGAGGATGAGATGGTTCGATGGCATCATTGACTCAATGGAAATGAGTTTGAGTAAACTCTGGGAGATAGTGACGGACAGGGAAGCCTGGCATGCTGCAGTTCATGGGGTCACAAAGAGTTGGACACAACTTAGCAACTGAACAACAACAAAAATAATTGCATGCATGGGCAGTTGAGGCAAATTATGAACAAGACACAAAAAGACCAAAACCCCAGCTGCCACTTCTGAGGTGAGGGGAGCAAAAATGGGGGACTGCACGTGCCCCCTGGACACAATACCTCCAAGGAAAGGGGTAGGCAGACCATCCAAGCCACCCCTCCGCCTGACCCATGACTCTGCCTCACCACTCACCCCACCTAAGGAACCAGCTCCTTCACTTTCAGGGAGTGGGCAGGGGCACTTTTTACTCCTTTTTGCTCCCTAAGCTTCAGCACAAGTCCCGGTAAAGCCTGGCCTGCATTTCTTGTCTGGACTCATCAATTTCTACTGGGCTTCCCTGGCGGCTCAGAGAGTAAAGAATCTGCCTGCAATGCACGAGACCTGGGTTTGATCCCTGGGTCAGGAAGATTCCCCTGGAGAATGGAATGGCTACCTACTCCAGTGTTCTTGCCTGGAGGATCCTATGGACAGAGGAGCCTGGCGGGCTATAGTCCATGGGATCACAAAGGGTTGGACATGACTGAGCTACTAATACCACCAAAGAGTCCAAGAGTTCTGAACTGGTAACAGTTTCTCTTGCTTCTCTTTACCTGAATGAGAGGACTTTCATTTGGCGTTGTTACAGAGGTGTCCCATCTTGGAGGGACAGTGAATATGTCTGGGTATAGATGTGCCAGAAAGTACCATCCCAGGGTGAAAGGATCACAAGCCCCAGACAGCTCAGCAGGAGGACCCCACTCTGTTCTCAAGCCCTCGTGTTAGAGGCAGGCTGCCTGTGGCCAGCTCCAGATACCTTGATGCTTTCATTCCTCCAAGGGGTCAGGACAAATAAGCAGGGTTTGAGAAGTAGAAACACTTTCTCTAGACAGTCTTCGCATGGGCGCTCCTCTGGAAGCAGAGGAGTTACCCAAGGAGCAGGTTGGGTTCTGGCTGGGTGCTCTCATGCACACAACTCTTATGATACGTGTTTGGTTGGTGTCTAGACTATAATGTGTTCTCTCCTCTATGTGAGATCATCAGTAGGCTTCACTCTGAGCCTGTTCCTACTAGTGGGAATGAATTTGCACAGAACCACACACTGCCTCAGCCTCTCTCCTGCCCACCTGTCTGCAAGCTGGCCATGACAGAGGAAGATCAGCCAGCTCAAACAGTTCATCGGTCCTTGACTTTGGCACAGTGTTTTAGGCAGCTGGTAAACCATCCACACCCTTAATGAAGGTGTTCATATATTCATGTCTGCTGTCCCTCTCTCTCATACATTACAGATGGTTGTTCCCCTGGTTGTGAGAGGAAGGATTTATCTGTACCATTCACCCATGTAAACAACCTGGAAGAGTCATTCTTAGTTGCCCCTCGATCCCAGGCTACTTTCCCCATCCTCTTACTAGACTTGAGACATCCTGACCCTCTTTTGGACCCTCAACCACCACACTCCTTTCTGCCTCAGTACCTTTGCACATGCTCTCCCTCTTCCTGGTGGGACTGGGCTTTCTCTCTTGCATGCAAACACTCTGATCAAGTGCTGCAGTATCATTTCTTCAGAAAAGCCTTTGCCTTAACTCTCAGATGAGGTCAAGTCTCTATCTGAACACTTTTGTAGGCTTTACTTTGTATTACTTGTTACCGAAAAGGAAGTGAATAGATATTGTGGACTTTACTCGAAATGTTTTCCATAGTAAGCACCTTTGCAGCAGAGAACTGCCTGTCTTCTTCTCCCTGTGACAACCCCATCCCCTCACTGCCACAGGGATGAAGATACCATCCCATCTAGGACTCAGTGGGCTGGTCCACTTGACCCCTGTCTCAGAACCACACCACATGCAAAAGGGGTATTCATTTTCAGTGGCCCTGGAGCAACTTGGTGGAACTCCAGAGAAGACTTTTAAAAGTGCTTAGTGCCTAGATGATGTATCTGACGAAAACTGTACTTTATATGGAAAAGGAATATCCAGGCTTGGAGGTTTTAAACCCTTTTCTTCTGGTAATAATAATCCTAATGGCTTAGTTTTGCATGACACACCTATTTGTTTACAAAACTCTTTTATGTACATTAATTTATTTTACATACATACAGTAAGTAAAATAATAAATAAAACAATAAATATAGCAAGTAAAACAAACTGTTTACATTTGTCATCCCAGTCACAGAAAGCAAATGCTGCTCTTCTGAATCAAAAATACATTAAAAGGGGGCTTCCCTGGTGGCCCAATGGTTAAGAATCTGCCTTGCAATGCAGGGGACACCAGTTCAATCCCTGGCCCAGGAAGATCCCACATGCCATGGAACAACTAAGCCCATGCACCGCAACAACTGAGCCTGCTCTCTGGAGCCCACAAGCCACAACTAAAGCCCATGCTACCCAACAAGAGAAGCCACTGGAACCCACACACTGCAACCAAAGAGTAACCCCCACTCTCTGCAACTAGAGAAAGCCTGTACAGCAATGAAGACCCAGCACAGTCAATAAATAAATAAATATAAAAATTAATTAATTAAAATACATTAAGGGACCCATCTGTATACATATAGCTGATTTACTTCGTTGTTCTACAGAAACCAATACAACATGGTAAAGCAACTAGACCCCAATTTTAAAAATGCATTAAAGAGAGAGTGTGAAGGGGAAGTGATTCCTGGTCTTCAGCTGGGGCTTAGACTGTGGTAGCTGCTGCTGGAACCCAGGGATGTAGCCTAAACTCTCTCAACTCTCTCCCATCTGACATTGGACTTTGGAAAGGTTGGGCCAAGACCGTGTCCACTCTTAGTTGAACAGGCAGGAGATGTGCTTTTGCCATGGGGTCGCTCACTGTAGAAACCAGACCATAAAATCTCAATGTAATTCATACCCATAGCAATGGTAGGTACTGTGTACTAGATATTTCAAAATAATTATCTCATTTAATGCTTACTCTAGCTTTGGGAGGGATGTATTGATCTCAGAGGGAGAGCAGTGAGCAGTCCTAAAGAGAGATCTTAGTTCCCTGCCCAGGAATTGAAGGTGGGTAGCCTAGATTCAAACCAGGAACCCTAGCCACCAGACCACCAGGGCTAGAGGTTAGAAGCCAAGTGGCCCTGGCTCTCTTCCCTATTTAAAAGCAAGAATGTTTCAAGGAAGCAAAAACTGTAAAAACAGGTCCAAAGTCTAATATTAGAGACACAGCACAATGCATGGGAGAACACACAGTGAAACAGGTTGTTTATTTCAGACAGAAGCAAGGCCGAAGCGCACACCTGAAAGGGAGTGTGGACCCCCTGAGTGAGGAGCACAGTAAGTCAAAAGCTAGGCAGAGATACACACCTGGAGAGGAAGGGCATGGGCGTCCTCTCCAGTGAGGAGGAGCGCAGTTAAGTGAGAAGTCAGAAGCTAGGCAGAGATACATACCTGGAGAGGAATGCAGGTGTCCTGCGTGAGGAGGAGAGCAGGGAAGCGGTGGTGTAAATCATGTATATAGAACAATCCTTCTGAGTCTTTGTATATCTTGGCCGATTATCTTGTTTGTTTCTTCACACCTAACTGGTCCTTGAACCCTTCCCAGGATGCAAGCGCAAATTTTTTCTAAGATGGATCCTACTGCAGAAGCCTATGGGTGCATGTCCAGACTCATTATGGGTGGGGACCCCTCCCCTTTTGACCCTCAAGTAGGCTTCCAGCATATATACAGACAGGGAAATTTTCCTTGACCTCAGGAGTGGGCACTTAATCTCTGCTTCAGCAGAGCTCAGCTTCTGCCACTAGCTTTGATCTTGGAGTGTCTGGGTGGGTACAAAGATTCAATTTTACTCCACTTGACAAATACCAGGTGTCCAGCCCAGATGCTCACTCTCTCTTACCTCAATATGCTGATCCCAATTCTCCAGGAAACTGAACTAAATGAAGGCAAAGAACTGGCCCAAAGCTCCAAGTTACTTAGTGACAGTGGTAGGATTTGAACCTTCGTCTGTCCAGCCTTCAAGTCCCTAAGTTTAGAACCTCCGCCTCTAGCCTCACACCAGCTCTACTGTGCTACTGCTGCTAAGTCGCTTCAGTCGTGTCTGATCTGTGCGGCCCCAGAGACGGCAGCCCGTGAGGCTCCCCCGTCCCTGGGATTCTCCAGGCAAGAACACTGGAGTGGGTTGCCATTTCCTTCTCCAGTGCATGAAAGTGAAAAGTGAAAGTGAAGATGCTCAGTCGTGTCTGACTCTTAGCGACCCCATGGACTGCACCCTACCAGGCTCCTCCATCCATGGGATTTTCCAGGCAAGAGTACTGGAGTGGGGTGCCATTGCCTCTCACACCAGCTCACCAGATCCTATTTTCTTTCCCTGGTTCCATCCCATTCCCCAGGGGATCCCTCCTGGCCTATTTCCAGCAAGTCCAAATTCTTGTTTCTTTACTAAGAAAGGGCAGCCAACCCATGAAGACAAAAGAATCCAGAAGAACAAAAGAATCCTGGTTTTTTGAAAAGCAATTGTGACATCTATAGCGATGCTTTTCCCTTTCTCCCTTACATATATATTATCTCTGTATTCAGAACAGCTCTCTGAGATAGGAATTATGACTCTCTTTTATGGAGGAGAAAGCTGCGTCCTAGTAAAATACTGGGCTGGCCAAAAAGTTTGTTCTGGTTTTTCCATAAGATGGTATGAGATTTTTGGCCAACTCAATAATATGTCTAAGACCGCACAGTTTTTAAGCAGATACGATTTTTAATCATTTCCATTTGACTCCCAAACTAGTGTTCTCCCTTGCTATTCTTAAAGTGTGCCAGAGACTCCAACATCTGTATTCTAAACTGTGCTTCTCCCGACTGACTCATGCCCCTGGGAGCAGTACAAAGATCCTTTTTTCAGACCACACGTCCTGAGCTTTGGTTTGGAAAACAAGGTCAAAGACAAGCAGCCTTGCAAAGAGACTAAGCAGATATTCCTTCCTGACCCTTCTTCACCAGTGACTTTCTCCAGGCGGGAGGATGGTTGGTGGTCTGGGGTGGCCATGGCCCAGTCTTCCCATGAGCCAAGCTAATTGCAGCCCTTTCTGAGTGAAGAGAGAGGAAAACCACAGAGAAGAACAAGGAGCTGCTACTTTAAAAAAAAATCACTGGAGTATAGTTGCTTTACAATGTCATGCTATTTTTCTGTTTTACAGCAAAGTGAATCAGATATATATGTATACACACACATATATATACATATATCTCCTCTTTTTTGGATTTCCTTTCCATTTAGGTCGCACAGAGCACTGAGTAGAGTTCCCTGTGATATGCAGTTCTCATTAATTATCTATTTTATACACAGCAGTGTGTATATGCCAGTCCCAAACTCCCAATTCATCCATGGACTATTACTCAGCTATAAAAAGAAACAAAAATGTGCCATTTTCAGAGCTGTGGATGAAACTAGAGTCTGTCATACAGAGTGGAGTAAGTCAGAAAGAGAGAAACAAATATCACATATTAAGGCTTATATATGGAATCTATTCGGAGAAGGCAATGGCACCCCACTCCAGTACTTTTGCCTGGAAAATCCCATGGACGGAGGAGCCTGGTGGGCTACCATCTCTGGGGTTGCACAGAGTCGGATACAACTGAAGTGACTTAGCAGCAGTAGCAGCATGGAATCTAGAAAAATGGTACAGATCCACCTATCTGTGAATCGGAAATTGAAACACACACATAGAGAACAAATGGATGGACACCAAGTAGGGGAATAGGAGGTAGGATTAATTAGCAGCTGCTACTTTTAGTTTTTAGCTGTCTGGAGGCTTTACTGCGGAGGCAGTACTCAGGAAAGAACACACATCACAGGCGCTAATTGGACTGTGTAGTCTCCTCCAGCCTCGGTGTTTCCTCTCTTGTGGTTTAGGTTCTGCTGCCGGACTCTCCCCACAGCCCAGAAGCCATGACTCAGCAAGGGTCGCTGTGGAGCACACCAGCCTCTTATCCACTTGCTGAGGGCGAGTTCAGCCATGAGGAGATGCATCTTAGGTTTGTGACTCCTGTGAATTCTGCCTGACAGCCATAAATCAGTTTTTCCAACCTGCCAAGTAAAGGAAAGCTTATGCTGAGAAATGGCTTCAACACATCCAATGTCAAGCCCAGACCTACAGAACACACCATCCCTTCCCTGGTGTCAATCCTGGTCAGATCCAGAGAAGCTGAGCCAAGGAGCCGGTCATCTCCTTTATGCAGTTCCTCTCTTTGGCAACCATAGAGATGATATCCCCAGGAAGGCTCCCAGAGACAGCTGGCCATGTGCAAACAGCAGAAGATGCACTGGTAATCATCATTTTATCATGTTTTTGGCCTCTACTTAATAGCTAAGAATAGTTCACACAAGTCATTATCTGCCCTGCTATCCTATAAAATAGAGACAGCTTTAGCTCAGATCAAAAATTTAACTCAGAGTCCAGGTGCTCTGTTTATACCAGATCACTTCCTTTATAGTCTTGGTGAAACAACTTTATAATGGATGAAACAAATCATCCATTTGAGAGTGAACTCCAGGAAAGACAGAGTCATCCACTGGGTCTGTCTTAGGGTTGGGGGCGTGAAAGGAAAAAACCCTCCAAGACCCACACTTAGACTGAAATCTGGAGCAATAACTTCTCTTTCTCTCTCTCTTTTTTTTCAGCCATGCCACATAGCTTGGGGGATCATAGCTACCAGACCAGGGATCCAACCCAGGCTCTTGACAGTGAGAGCTTAGAGTCCTAACCACTAGACTACCAGGGAATTCCCCAGAGCAGTAACTTCTCAAAGGTGACATCTTGGAAAAGTACTGCCAACCTGGGAGACAAATGAATGAGTTCCTCTGTTCCCATCTCTGATCACAAAGTGAAAGTGTCCATGGATGTTGGCTGGAGGACCAATGGCCCTTGTGAGAGAAGATCCTGGCATGGTGACCACCCATTCCGAATTCCTCAACAGTCCCAGTTTGGTCAATTGTGATTCCTTGCAGTAAAAGCTGTTCATAAAATATGGAAGTGAGATTTAACTTGTCTTCCTAAGAACTTTCAGACTTCATAAGAAAAACAAGTCAAAAATATGTTTTTCTTAGACCACTTGGTAGCATTGTTGGTTGGGAAAACCCAAACAAGGCAAGAGAAGAGCCAGCTGATGACTGGGGTCCTGGTGGAGAAAGATCATCTGGACTGCCGGAAGCTGGCCCAGAGCTTTGAATGGAGCAGGACCAATAGGCAGGTATAATCTCATTAGGATGACCTTGTGGCCCGCAGAACAGGAGGTGAGTGAGACCCAGTATAGGGCAGGTGTGAACCTCCACCTGGACCAGCTACGATCTGGCCCAGATCTGACATTTATAGTCACCACCAGGAGCCAACTCTGCCCTCTGTGTACATGGTGAGTGGTTCCTCATCCCATTTAAAAATATACAGCTTTTCCGTTTACTAAAACATCTGTATGCAGGAAGAGATGGAGGGAGGGAAGAGCAGCTAGGCTGCTGTCGAATTAGTTTTAGGGCCCGTTTCACAGCTGAGTGCAACTCAGTGTCTTCTGACCCTCTGACCTTTCCAGAAACATACAAGGAAGGGAGCCCCTTGGACTGCCAGTAGACAAACTTCAAAGGTCTGATGATAGTATTGAAGAGCAATTCAAGTATACACTTTGAAAAAAGGGGGAGGGATAGGAAGTGAAATCAAATAAACCTTTGAAAAGACATTCAGAGAAATATTTTGAAAACCAGGGTGGTCTCTATAAACAAAATAAAATATGCATCTGAGAAGAGATTGCGATACAGATTTGAAAACCACAATATTTGTCACAATATTTTGTCTGAAGGGCAAGGGAGAAATGGCCTTGAAAGAGTAAAACATTATAAGTGTTTATTAGTTCTGAATTTGATTGGAGGGAGAGATGCTTTCTCTCTCCCTGCCACCACTTTATAAATCCACACATTTATACCTGTTTATCTGTTAAGTTGGACTTCCAGGTTGGCTCAGAGGTAAAGAATCCACCTGCAGTGCTGGAGATGTGAATTCCACCCCTGGGTTGGGAAGATCCCCTCAAGAAGGAAATGGCGACTGACTCTAGAATTCTTGCCTGGAGAATCCCATGAACAGCAGAGCCTGGCAGACTACAGTCCATGGGGTTGCGAAAGAGTCGGACACGACTTAGTGACTAAATCACCACCACCACTGTAGTTTAATCTTTCCAAGGATTGTAATGTTACGATCATGGCATGAGACCCTGGAAGATTGTGAATGGCAGTGAAAGAAGGTATCTGGGTACACACTTGAGAACCAGAACTACCAAGTAAAACTCTCTTCTTATTTTTAAGTATATTTGATTTTTCAGCAAAATTGAGCAGAAAATACAGAGGATTCCCATATTCCTTCTGCTCCCCTCTACACATACAGTCTCCCCGCCATCAACATTCCCCACCAAAAGAGTGGTACATTTGTTTCAATTGGTGAACTGATGTTGACACACCATCATCACCCAGAGTCCACAGTTTGCATTAGGGTTCATTCTAGCCTCTTTATTTTCTGAGGGGTCTGATGTGCAGGCTCAGTCCCATGACCCACATGAGGTTGGTTCACACGTGACATGACCCCTGGAGCATTGCCATCCTCTGAGAAGCCCTGAGCTCACCCACAGGGCCTTTGGCGCCCTTGCCAGACGCTATCTGATATCCTCACTTCGTGGCCGATACTGTCAAGGCAGGTCCAGAGTCTTGGCGTTTCCCAACTCTCTTCCCACATCTGAGTTTTTAATTTTGTCTCATTTCCCTGCGAAGAAGAGGTACAGTGCTTTTCAAGGTCATATCTAGTTATTTATACACACACGTGGGCTAACGTGCTAATGAGTGAGACTGGAGGCAAAAGAAAGCTCTAGGAGACAGGCTTACCCAAAGGAAGGATGCTCAAATCCTGTGAGTTTCAAGACTCAAGCTCTGGAAAGCTGAAGGAGTAGATTTTTCTGGGCTCTAAGCCTTGGAGTACTTCTCAAATTGTACAAGGTCAGAGGCTTCCTGCTCTACATGTATAAGGAGAGAGCCCTGTGGTTTTTTTTTTTTTATATGTAGATTTTTCTTCACTATTTTAAATCTAAAGTGTGAGAGACAGGCCTGCCTAGAACCATCCCTGTCTCCCAGCCTCCATTCTTTCTTCCTTCCTTCCTTTCCTTCCTTTCTTTTCACAGGTGGGAAAATGGCTTGCTACAGGTCTCCTATGGTTATTGACCTTAAGTAGAGGTGTGCTGGTAATATTTAAAGACAGGCTGTCAAAAAAAAGTAGTTTATGAGTTTATTATGAGTTTTATCAATATAAAAGGAATGTGGGGTACAATTTACAAATAATAATAAATATACAGCATTGTGAGAGTTGGACTTTGAAGAAAGCTGAATGCCGAAGAATTGACGCTTTTGAACTGTGGTGTTGGAGAAGACTCTTGAGAGTCCCTTGGACTGCAAGGAGATCCAACCAGTCCATTCTAAAGGAGATCAGCCCTGGGTGTTCTTTGGAAGGACTGATGCTAAAGCTGAAAGTCCAGTACTTTGGCCACCTCGTGTGAAGAGTTGACTCATTGGAAAAGACTCTGATGCTGGGAGGGATTGGGGGCAGGAGGAGAAGGGGACGACAGAGGATGACATGGCTGGATGGCATCACCGACTCGATGGACGTGAGTTTGAGTGAACTCTGGGAGTTGGTGGTGCACAGGGAGGCCTGGCGTGCTGCAATTCATGGGGTTGCAAAGAGTTGGACATGACTGAGCGACTGAACTGAACTGAACTGAACTGAATACAGTATGCTTTATCGTAAATTCCACAGAGCCACTGACCCTTAGTAAAGGCTTTTGCTGATTTTGTCGGAATCATACATCCATAGTCAACCTATGATTGCAATTCAGACATGACCTGACGAACAGTGTTGTATCCCAATTCGCTAAATCCTTACCCAATAAATCTATTATCATAACATCTGTTATGCAGTCTACTGTTGATGTAGTATTTATCACCTTTATACAAATTATAACCATTAAACTGACAGCTCTTTTAGCTCTAATAACATTTGTAATATAATTAAAAAAAATAATGGTTTCATTTAAGGACTGGCTTGAAAAATTCTTGAAAATTTAGCATCTAACTCTTATAAGCCAAGCCAGCTCCAGCACACCTCTGCCTTAGGGGCTGGCAGTCACCTCGCTTGATTCTCTTCAAATCTTCTTTAAAGCAGGGCTAGTATGTAGGAGTCAGTAATCAAAACACCAAATGGTGTTTGCTTTCCGTCGTGCTGGACCAGGGAGTGTCTGCTGACATCTTGCTAACTTTACATCCTGAGATGCCTGGAAACCATCTCAAAGAACAGACTGGAGCCTGAGATGAGGGTATGTACTTCTTTATGAAGTGACAGCCTTGCCCTTTTTCTCCCAGAAAGGCATCCCAGCTGAAAGCATGGCCAAGGCAGAAAGGGAGGGCAGGGATTTAAAGCAAATGACTTTCAGTCCATTGTCTTCAAGCCTCATGTCTTTCTACCTACCTGCTTGGCACAAAGTCAATGACAGTGACTGGGTGGCTTTTTAGGGATCAATGTGACAACCTCAATCCAACCCCAGCTCCTTTTCTGCCTGCCAGTCATTATCCTTCTTCACTATCCAAGTGGCTTATCCCAGTTCTGGGAGGTAAGATTTTTTTTTAAATGGTCAGATCTGTATATAACACCAATATGCATTTAGGGGAGGTCAGTTGAAAAAATCCAGATACATTTCTTTAGTCTTTAATCTCCCATCCAGGAACTTACAGTTCTATGTCTGCTCCAAGTGGAAGCACAGTCTCCCCTGAGGCTTGACTGAAGATCATACGATTTCCCCTTTCAGATTTTCCATTGATTCAGCAGACAGTCAATTGCCCTAAAGCTGAGTTTTGTGTTTTTGCCAGTCTGGTTGCAGTGAGCTGCATTTAATTTCTGCTGTTATTAATGCTATAGCTTTAGGAAAGATGAATAGGAGACAGAACAAGAATATGTGTGGCAAGCAAGGCAACAGATAATAGTAAGTTACCTTTGAAAGTCAGAATATTTAAAAAATTGAGTCAAATTCACTTAACATCCTTTTAGCCATTTTAAAGTGTATGATCAATAGTATTTCATGCATTCACAATGTTGTACAACCACCACCATAATCTAGTTCCAGAACTTTTTCATCATCCCAAAAGGCAACCCTGTACCCATTAAGCGGCAGTCATTCCCCTACCCCCATCTCACACCAGTCCCTAGGCAACCACTAATCTGCTTACTGTCTCTACGGATTTGCCTGGTTATTTCATATAAATGGAATTACCCAATATGTGGTCTTCTGTGTCTTGCTTCTTTCACATAGTTTAATGTTTTTAAAGTTTATCCATGGTGCAGCATATATTTTAAGTTACTTTTGAATTTTAAAAAATTGAGAAGAAAAGTCACAGACCCACTTCACCTGGCTGGATATTTCCTTCCACTCAGATTTGCGAACCTCTGATTTGATGCTTTATCCAGTTCCAAGGAAATGGGAAAAGGGGATTAAAAGAAACAAAGAAAATCTATATGTCTCAGGTGAATAGCTATTCCTCCAGGGGTGCCAAATGAACTTTTTTTGGGGGAAGTTTTAGTCATATTTTGGTTTGAAGTTATATATACTTAAAGAACATTGTGTTAGCAAAGTTTTGGCTCAATAAGAACCGACTTAGTATAATTTGTTTTCTTTTCCAATAGCCACGGGGAAATAAAAAATAAAACCATGGTAATGCAGAAATAAAGGTTATAAACATTGCTTCTCGGCCTTTTGGCTAAGATCAAGTGTAGAAATAAAAGTTATAAACAAAAACCTGTGAGAGACTCAGAGAGAAAAATGGGTAGGGTTGCAATGACTTCACCGCTTGTGAAATAAGGACTCAACTCTTGGCAATACTGACAGAAGAACAATACTATACAATCGTCGCTTAAACATTTCCTCCTGGCTCAGTGCCTCATCACGAATGTCTACAATAGGAAAATGCAGTCATTTATTTGGTTCCTGTTTATCTTTCTATTGTCACTTTCTCTCTAAGCTTCTTAGTGAATTGCTAGTGCTTTGGGAGACAGATCTATGTCTGATTTTGTATTCTTGTAACCCAGACCTCAGATGGTTCAAAGGCCCTCATCTGTTTAATAATAGGACTTCAGACATCCCTTTATGTTGTATTAGTCAGAGTAATTAATGTTAGCTGCAGTAGCAAAACAAGCTCAAAATCTCAATGGTTTACACGGTAAATGTTTATCCTTTGCTCACATCGCAACTCCCAAAGCAAGTCTACCAGCTCTCCTCCAAGTGATGACTCAGGCATTCAGGCTCCTCTGTCTTTTGAGTTTGCTGCGCTCTATGGCCCTCCATGGGGGCTTCCCAGGTGATGCTAGTGGTAAAGAACCCGCCTGCCAGTGTAGAAGACGTAAGAGACGTGGGTTCGATCCCTGGGTTGGGAAGATCCCCTGGAAGAAGGTATGGCAATCCACTGCAGTATTTTTGCCTGGACAATCCCATGAAGAGTTGAGTCTGGAGGGTTACAGTCCATAGGGTCACACAGAGTTGGGCATGACTGAGTTGGCTTAGCAGGCACACATGCATGGCCCTCTTGGAGTCCTCTGTAGAGTATCTGAACAGAGCTGACCAGCGAGCAAGGGAAGACCAAGAGAGGGTATCATGGAGATTTTTAGGGTCCAGGCCTGATAGTGGCCTACCTCAATTCCAGTCGTGCTCTTTTCATTTTTTGGCATATAGTTGCTTTACAATGTTGTGTTATTTTCTGCTGTACAAAGTGAATCAGTCACCTATATACATGTGTCCCCTCTTTTTTGGATTCCCTTCCCATTTAGGTCACCACAGAGCCTTGAGTAGAGTTCCCTGTGCTCTACAGTATATTCTCATTAGTTATCTACTTTATACACAGTATCGATACCGAATGTATGTCAATCTCAGTCTCCCAATTCATCTTACCCTGCCCTTTCCCTGTTGGTGCCCCTATGTTTGTTCCAGTCATGCTGCTTCGACCACTGCAAGGGACCTAGGAGATGCAGTCTGTGTGTTCAGGAGGTGGCAACAGTATCATTGAGCACCTAGCGCTTCTCAGCCACAATGGTTCCTTCCCCTTCCGTGTGCTCAGAAGGAGGTGAATGGGAAGGTCTCATGTGGTTTCCCGCTCGGTCATGCCACACCTACGCCTCTGCTTTGCAGGATTCCAGACTGGTGAACTCCATTCTGCCTCGGACCACCATTCACTTTCCTGCTGGTCACTTTCTGCATTTCTAGAACTTTCTACTTTCCTTCAATCAATGCTGCTGCTCTGATGAAGCTAAACTAAGGATAAGAAAAGTCTATTCCCTCAAAACAACTTTACACAGATCCTTACCTTAGGTTTTAGACAACCCAAGGCCAGACTGTAACAACCCAACTTTACTGAGGGCTTGAACGTCACAGAAGGAAAATGCAACGCAGAGAAATGTGAAACTAGAATCATTGATAGATACACCTGTTCTCAGAGGCAATGGCCGAAGCCTGACCTCACTTGTCATGGTGGATGCCAACTTTCTCCTTCCCATGTTAGAGGAAAGACCTCAGGCATCTCCTCCTCTGCTGAGCCATTGGTTCATGGTCCCCAAATCCATTAAAGGTAAACGATTCTCTGCCTTCTGAGTCTTGTCTTTCTGGCCCTGGATCTTCCCATTTCCATATGCCAGGTTCTGGAAATTTCCATTCCCTTTAGAAAAATAGGCAACCCCAGCCCATAGAAGGTGGCTTCTCTCCTCAGAAATACAGTCGCTTTATTCATTTATTTTTTTTAATTAAGGTGTAATTGATGTATAGTAATATTATATAAGTTACAGGGGTATGATATAGTGATTCATAATTTTTAAAAGTTATATTCCAAATGGCTACCCACTGCAGTATTCTTGCCTGGAGAAGTCCATGGACAGAGAAGCCTGGCAGGCTACAGTCCATGGGGCCTGAAAGAGTCAGACATGACTGACTGACTAACACTTTCACTTTCAGAGTTATTGTAAAACAGGACTCTGTTGGAAGGAAGTTTATGCCAAGCACAGAGTCTGGGAGTGAGAGCTCTGTGCTGAAACCAGAGAAGTTCTATGATTCCCCTTCACATATAGCTCTAGGTCCTTTTTCTGCCATGCTTGCATCTGCACAGTCCCAGGGCAGTTCTTTACATATAGCAGTCCCTCAGCTAATACTCTGGATGAATGAATCGTCAGTTCATTTGAATGGGGTCTTTTCCATCTGCTAGCTTCCAGAAGAATTGCCAGTTCACTGACATTCAATGTCTCAAACTTATCTGTCTTTTCCTCACTGTGAATCCATGAACTTTAGC
Source organism: Bos taurus (assembly GCF_002263795.3). Taxonomy (NCBI): domain Eukaryota; kingdom Metazoa; phylum Chordata; class Mammalia; order Artiodactyla; family Bovidae; genus Bos; species Bos taurus. Next base: position 23,817,768 of record NC_037343.1, read on the forward strand.
TGATATCCTTTGGTCCTTTGTCTTTTGAAACTTTCCTAACTTTCTTGATAGTCAGAACTCATTGCCACCGCCTTGATGCTCTATAGGAATTGGTTTCTGTAGTTAGTAAATCATTTGCATATTAAATTCCAGTTACTCACACCCAGGTCTGCCTACCCAACTAGAGTATGACTGCCTAAAGGTGGGGATTCTTTTCCTGAGTGCCTGGTACATGTTAAATGCTCAAAAGGTGTTTCTTGAAAGTACGAATCAGTAAATGAGCAGACTTTGCTTGCTGGGGTATACCAGCCTTAGGGAAAAAAATTGAGTCACTGTAACAGTTTTTCTTTAGATGTGCCTTCTTCCCATTATGCACCCTTTCAATTCCAGTCAGATATTTCTGCTGTTTTTGCAGGGTGAGTGTTACACACATTTTCTCATGCATTCATTCCTCATATGTACTTTTATATGTCTATTAGGGGCAAATAATATATAAGCCCTGAGAACATAGTGTGATGATGATCTTGATGATGATGTTCCTGTGAGTATTTAAGAAGCTCAACAAATAGCATTTCTCTTTCCAGAATTCTGAGCCAATCCAGAAATAAGACAAAAGAGCCAGCATTTACATTCAAAGTTATAACTTTAAAAAAATTCCCAGTTAAGCTTATATTGGAGACTGAACCTTCTGTCTGTGGACAAGTGGGCTTCTAGATACTAAGTGTGTGTGTTAGTTGCTTGGTTGTGTCCAGCTCTTCACAATACCATGGACTGTAACCAGCCAGGCTTCTCTGTCCATGGAATTCTCCAGGCAAGAATATTGGAGTGGGTTGCCTTGTCCAGGGGACCTTCCCAACCCGGGGATGGAACCTGGGCCTCCCACATTGCAGGCAGATACTTTACCATCTGAGCTACTAGGGAAGCCCTCTAGATACTAAGCCTGAGGATTAAATAGATTTACCCACCCAGTTACAGGGAGAGACTTCCCATGAAGACTGTCCTACGAAATTCACCACAGAGAAACAGAAAGTGTGCTCTCTGAGGGAAGACTGGCCCCCAAGTGAAAGGACAGGGATGGATTAATCAATGAAATATGACCCTTCTAGTTATCCCATGGCTACTGCAATTTTCTTGCCATTGGTGAGCTTTCTTGTAACCAGTGACAGCTCAGCTGTCAATATGCCCGGAAGATGCGGCCACTGCTGGTGTCAGGTGAAGGCACTTCCACTGCTATGATGCCCCAGGAACACCCAAGCCAAATCCGCTGACGTCCAGTCCAGGCGATAAAGTCTGAGCCAACTCCGGTGGTTGCCAAAGAAGCCAGAGTTGCTGAAGAAGTGTTGGCCCCAGCACATTTGCAAACTCAGCGTCTCTCAGAGCTTGCGGATAAAGAGCTCTTGTGGTTTCGACTTGTCCTTTTCCTGCAACCACCCCCCCCCCCCCCCCGCCCCCAGGCATAAGATTCGGGCTGCGGCAGTGAGGACTGAGCAGGAGCACAATCTGAGGGATGCATAGAGCCAGCCACAGGACAGTCGCGGGGATGAAGCCATAGGTCATTCATGCCATCTCAGAGAGGCGTCTCCGAAACAGAAAAAGGAGCACTCGCCATAAAGCCTTTCTTCCGTGTGTCTGTCTGGCTCAGTCCACCTGTACTGAATGATGAATTAGAAATGCTTGACTTAGAAATCCTGTAATTACCTTGTGAATATCTGCAATGTGTTTTTATTTTGGTGTTAACAACATTAATATCTGACATGTACATGTTATATGTAAACTAGTAAAATGTGACTGTTCTTTATAACCCAGTATTGATATTAATTAATGTTGTAATATTTCAGAGGCCTCAAACACCAAAAGAGTTTGGGGCTCCCTCAGCCTCCCCGAGATCCCCCCCCCACCCCTTTTGTTCATTTACCACTTCCATTCTGAACCTCTGAAAGTGTTAGTCGTTTAGTTGTGTCCGACTCTTTGCAGACTCCGTGGACTGTAGCCCACCAGGCTCCTCTGTCCATGGGATTCTCCAGGCAAGAATACTGGACTGGGTTGCCATTCCCTTCTCCAGGGGATCTTTCTGTCCCACGGATCAAACCCAGGTCTCCCACATTGCAGGCAGATTCTTTACTGTCTGAGCCATCAGGGAAGCCTGTATCAAATTTGTTTGCCTTAAAATCCCTTTCCTGAAAGGGAGTCATTTCCCAGAAGGTCCCTCCACACCTCATTTAGGTAGATCCAACCCCTCACCCCTGCCAGTCCTTGTAACACGCCTCAACTTGCCCGAGTCCTGGAATGAACTCAGCTTAGGCTTGTGCTGGATTTCCTGCCTGAGCAAGGGGTGGATCAGGAAGGGCTTACCTGAATTAATCCAGGAGCTTAATTAAACTAATAAAAGCAACTTCCACAGGGCAGATATAAAAAGGACGCTGTTTCTTGGATTTGTTTCTATTCTTTTTCCAGCTTTAGCTTCTATTCAATCTTTAGCCCTGACTAAATCAGTATATTTCAATAGTCACACCTAGAAATCTGGCAAGTATGATCATAATTTTGAACACAATTTCTTTGGGGATTTGAATGAACAAAGCTTGTTTGGGAGTTCTAGATCTTACTGCATATTGTTTCTTTTCACAGAAGTCTCACTTCTGCTTATTTTATGTTTAGGACTCAAATGTATTAATGATTTGTGTTTCTCTGAATTCCGTGGTGAAGGTGCTTATTGAAAAGACTGAGGTTCAATATTCTGTAATGACCTACATAGGAGAAGAATTTTAGAAAGAATGAATGCGTGTATATGTATAACAGATTCACTTTACTGTACCTGAAATTAACACAACATTGTAAATTAACTATGTTGTCATTTAGTCCCTAAGTTGTGTCGAACTCTGCAACCTCGTGGTCTGTAGCCCGCCAGGCTCCTCTATCCATGAAATCCTCTAGGCAAGAATACTGGAGTGGGTTGCCATTTCCTTCCTCAGGGAATCTTTCCAAGCCAAGGATCAAACCCACGTCTCCTGCATTGGCTGGCTGATTCTTTACTGCTGAGCCACTGATCAACTACACTCCAATAGTTTTTTTTTTCTTTTAAAGAAATAACTGAGAGGCTGGAAGCAGGTGGAGAAAGTAGATAAAATTTCCATACTTGACTTCAAAAAATGTAAATAATCATGATATTTTTATTACAGATCAAATAAGTGTTACTTTTTACCAGCTCTCCTGCTGCTGACCAACTGATCTAACCAATCCCTCTCCCACACACAGCATCATCCCTCAATTTAGAATGAAGCCCATAATTAATGACAATTTGGGGGTGGTTATGGCCACTGCTGCTTCACTGGCTATTTTAGCTGAAGCCATCACTAGCCTATACCCGCCTCAGGCACAGGCTGAAGGCTGGGTGGCCTGATGCTATCTTTACGTAACTGGAGCATTGCTTCTGCAAGTGAGGAGTTGCCTTTAAATTATTCCAGTGAGCCTCTCTCCAGTTCACCGGCATTTCCCAACAATAAGGAAAGCAGGAGAAACTGCCAAGATGGTCTTGATGCAGCAGGATTTAAGGGGAGGTGAAAAAATAAGGAAGAGTCATCTGTTGGAAGATGCCAAGCAGGCCCAGGGATGTTATACAGTCTAACACTGATCACCTCTTCTCCAGGTAGGAATGTTGGCAGAGCCAAGGGGAGGGTGCAGTGGTTCTCAGTCAGCGTTCCTGGCACGCTTGGGGGCATCTGGTAATGTGTGTGTTAATGTGAGTGTTAAATGTGTATGGACTTCCTTAGTGGCTCAGATGGTAAAGCATCTGCCGACAATGTGGGAGACCCAGATTCGATCCCTGGGTTGGGAAGATCCTCTGGAGAAGTAAATAGCAACCCACTCCAGTACTCTTGCCTGGATAATCCCATGGACGGAGGAGCCTTGTAGGCTACAGTCCATGCGGTCGCAAAGAGTCGGACACAACTGAGCGACTTCACTTCTCTTCTCTTCACTTCACTTAAATGTGTATACTGTTCACAAGACTGTTTTTTACTAGATTATTTGCACCTTGGGGGCAAGGATCTTACCTCTATCATTTCAAAGGTGTATACCCAGCTGGGCACTTCCCAGGCTCTTGATAAATATATGTTTAATGAAATATGCTCTTTTTGAAATTCTCCTTTTAGCTCTGTTCATATGCTAAAAAAATAACAAAATAAGTCCATTTCTTTATTATTTAACTCATAGTTCTTGAGATAATTTTGTTGACTGGGAAAAAATGCACAACCTAGAAGTTAAGAATTATGTCTTATTTGTGGACAAAACTGAGGACTTTAGCCTGAAAGACAGCCTCTTAGATACCTCTGAGGGACTGCTCCGAAGAGATAAGGGAGGAGCCAGGATATACAGAAGTTTTTGCAATAAAAACTAGGTGACTGGAACATCAAAAGATTACTGTTACTTACAGCCAGCCAGACATCTCAAGTTAACAAATCTAGCATGCTTTTCTGTGTCTGGGAAGATGGAAGAGACTGTGTGTGTGTGCTCAGTCATATCTTGACCCTTTGTGACTCCATGGACTGTATACACTCAGGCTCCTCTGTTGATGAAATTCTTCAGGCAATAACACTGGAGTCGGGTGCCATTTCCTCCTCCAGGGGATCTTTCCAACCCAGGGATCGAACCCACGTCTCCTGCATTGGCAGGTGGATTCTTTACCACTAGGGCCACCTGTGAAGCCCCGTGTCTGGGCTCACTAAAATCATTCCTTTGATATGCACCTTAACTGTCCTAGACAGGATCTTGCCTTACTCCACCCTGAATCCCCTCAGGGTGCACCTTTAGGGGAGGCTGCAGTGGGTGATGGTTTGTTAGCTGTAACATCCTTGGTTTATTGATATGGTAGGTGACGACTTTATCCATAATTTGAATAAGTATTTTCCTCTAGGTTGAATAGACCTTATCAGGTGCCAAGTAGTTTAAAAAGGATTAATTAGTTGGAGGATAAACTTTGAAATATTTTTTTAAGACAATAGAGAAAAAGCACTCCCAGTGTTATTGGCCACCATGTTAAGTGCCTCTGAGAACTTCCCATCTCCTGCTACAGATGTTGTATCACCATTCTTCCTACAGCAGGATAAGTTTTAAAATTAGATGTTCTTGAGTTTACATGATCAATATGCATTGAAGCAACAACGCTCATTTCAGCAGGTCTGTAGCAATCCTGGTATTGTTAGGGTGTTTCATCGGACAGGGTCCAAAGCCCTCAATTATGTACCTGGAGTAAGTTCATTTACACTCTTTCATGGCAGGCAGACAATAGACTCGACTTCTTATCACATGTCCCAGCATGTGGGGTGACACAAAGTGGAAAGAGCATGGCCAGTTGAGTATGGGGAGCTCAATATGACAGGAGTATTAGCTCAGTTCGTAAAGAAACCACCTGCAATGCAGGAGACCCCAGTTCAATTCCCAGGTTGGGAAGATCCCCTGGAGAAGGGATAAGCTACCTACTCCAGTATTCCTGGGTTTCCCTGGTGGTTCAAATGGTAAAGAATCCACCTGCAATGCAGGAGACCTGCATTCGATTCCTGGGTTGGAAAGATCCCCTGGAGGAGGAAATGGCACCCGACTCCAGTGTTATTGCCTGAAGAATTCCATGAACAGAGGAGCCCGGTGGACTATAGCCCGTAGGATTGCAAAGAGTCAGATATGACTGAAGCGACTTAGCACAGCAGATTGTGTCTATATGAAACGTAGAAAGAGCTAATGCTCTAAGCTGGATGGATGGACATTTGTCATTTGCCTCCCTGGTATCCAGTCCTTTTGCTGCTATCAATGGCCCCTATTTTTATTTTGAGATCCACTCCTGCTCCCTTTCATTCCTGTGGCCTAGAATAGGCCCTTGCTCTTGGGATTGAAGTCTCAGCCAATGGCTGTAACATATTTTCTTGGCATAAGACCTAGCCTAATCTAGTCAATATGTTTCTGTGGATTTTTCTAGAGAATTCTGAGTCAAAGATTCCCCACTCTTTTCTACCAGATTTGGGCCTCGTAGGAACTTATTCCCAGAACACGTAGCAGCCACTTGGGGGTTCATACAGGGAGAGCCTTCTTGAGAATGGAATCAAAGTAGAGTTAGTTGAGTCATGGCACAGAGGAAAAAATGGGTCCTGGAGATATCACTTGAGCCCTTGCACCATGGTGCACCTGAAATTCTGAAATTTCTAGTTGCATGAGACAATACATTTCTTTTTTGGATTAGGCCAATTTGAGTTGAATATTCTATTACTTGGAACTGCAAAAATCCCAGTGTATACATTTGGTCAGCCAAATTCTTTTGTCAAGTCCAAAGGGCAAGCACAGGGTGAAGACTTTGAAGAAAAAGACGAGCAAATTGTAAGAGGACATGTGGCAGTGAAGTAAGAGGATCTCTAATGATGGCCTTGAATGGGGACATGCAAATGACTGGGTTGGCTGTGAAAATCCTACTTTTCTCACAATTCTTATTTTTAGTTCAAATTCTGGATAAATCCCAAATACTCTTATTTAAAACATAGCTTTAGAAATCTAAATATGGGATATAAACCTTCCCAAGGCCTACTGACCTTCGGAGAAATATTTGAACCATAAAATCCAAAAATAAACTAAGTCCACTTTTTAAAAGATTCAACCATCTGAAAATCCAAAAGGACCATAGTTTCCTCTAATTTAATTTACTGCAAGTCTTAGTTACCAAGAGCAACAGATAGTTATTTTGAATACAGCTCTCTGACACTCCTCTCTTTCTCTGTACTCTTCTTGGCAAACGGGTAGAAAATCTGTAGTAACACCCCACAGTGAGAATAGAATATAAGATTATTTCAGACAGTCATAGACACAAGATAAAACTACCCTTCCACTCCTAACCAGTGTTCAGCATCTATGGCTTCAGTTCCACTGATTCTTTTCCATTCATGCTGAGCATGATTTCAGACATACAGTGAGAGTGATAGCTTGCGGTGAACGGCAGTTTGAAGTGAGATCTTAGTGCCCTGACTTGTGATCAAACACCAGTCACAGCAGCAAGAGCGACAAGTCCTAACCACCAGACCACGAGGGCCAGTGACTAGGGTCTGGGCCCCAGACCCTGTCTACCTTGAAAAAAATATTCTGACGGGGAGATGGAAGGCAGAGATGAAAGCAAGGGGTTTATTAGAAAAGCAGAGTACATGTGGATAGACACACGCTTGAGCTCAGAGAGAGAGTAAGGGGTAAAGTCTTCCAGGTCTTTGTTTTCCTCTGGCCGATCGTCTTGCTTTGATCCCATGGCTAATCTGCCTCAGAGTTCTCCCTTATGTGTGTGTGCATCCTTTAGCCAAGGTGAATTTCAGCTCAAGGGCCACTGGTGGAGTTAGCACAACTTATTATGGCCTGGTGTCCCCTCCCTTTGACCCCCAAGGAGCCTTTCTGCGCATGTGCAGTTGAAATCTTCCCAGCCCCAGGTATAAGGAAGTTGTGATCTCCTGATCCTTTACGCCAGCAGGGCTTAGCCTGTCTCTGCGCCTGCTGTTACTATTATCTTAAAGTGGCCACAGGAGACAAAGTCCAGCTACTCACCCTGTTGCTGTTGTTATTTCTATCTTGAAGTATAAACAGGAAGCTGGACATCAGTGTCTAACCTGGGGCCCATCTATCCTCTGCCTGTAGAAATATGAACAGAAGTCTAGCTGCAAATGTCTAGCCTGGAACCCATCTACGTCCTGCCTCAAATCAGAGCACAGGATTCGCTCAGGGCTAGAGGTTCAATGTAACTTACATACAGAATATGATGCTGATGCTCAAGTGAATACTCCATGGAGGAAAATGAGTATACAATGGATTTCCAAGAACCACTCCTGGGAGGGAGATGATGATTTGGGGCTGACTGGGAAATTTCAATGTCACATTTTCAAACTGCTACAGAGTCTTGCCTTTCCCTTTCTCAAGAGTGATGGTTTATTTTCACAAATCCTTTTCATTCATTTCTAGGAAACAGGTTGGTATTATTTTCTAGCCAGAGAATGCATCTATGACCCATCTTCAATGCAGCTCTTTGTACCTAAGGTGGAGGTGAATTAATATGAATTTTCAGCACACTGGAACTTTCTGTTCTCTGAACACATAGTCCAAGTAATCGAGCACTTAATTATCCCTCTAAGGGTTTCATGTGTGTTACTTTTGTTGACTAAAAAAAAGAAAAAGAAAAAAAGAAAACCTGCAATTTGCTAGTTACATTTTATTTGGGGACCTTACTGAGGATGATAGCCTGAGAAGGCAGCCTCTCAGGTAGTTCTGAGGAACTGTCCCAAAGGGGTAAAGGAGGAGTCAGAATACATAGGAACTTTTGTTGGAAAAAAAAACAAAAACCCAAAAGCCATGTAGTCTAACAACAAAAGATTACTGTTCAGATCAGATCAGATCAGATCAGTCGCTCAGTCGTGTCTGACTCTTTGTGACCCCATGGATCGCAGCACGCCAGGCCTCCCTGTCCATCACCAACTCCCGGAGTTCACTCAGACTCACATCCATCGAGTCAGTGATGCCATCCAGCCATCTCATCCTCTGTCGTCCCCTTCTCCTCCTGCCCCCAAGCCCTCCCAGCATCAGAGTCTTTTCCAATGAGTCAACTCTTCGCATGAGGTGGCCAAAGTACTGGAGTTTCAGCTGTAGCATCATTCCTTCCAAAGAAATCCCAGGGTTGATCTCCTTCAGAATGGACTGGTTGGATCTCCTTGCAGTCCAAGGGACTCTCAAGAGTCTTCTCCAACACCACAGTTCAAAAGCATCAATTCTTCAGTGCTCAGCCTTCTTCACAGTCCAACTCTCACATCCATACATGACCACAGGAAAAACCATAGCCTTGACTAGATGGACCTTTGTTGGCAAAGTAATGTCTCTGCTTTTGAGTATACTATCTAGGTTGGTCATAACTTTCCTTCCAAGGAGTATGTGTCTTTTAATTTCATGGCTGCAGTCACCATCTGTAGTGATTTTGGAGCCCAAAAAAAATAAAGTCTGACACTGTTTCCACTGTTTCCCCATCTATTTCCCATGAAGTGATGGGACCGGATGCCATGATCTTCGTTTTCTGAATGTTGAGCTTTAAGCCAACTTTTTCACTCTCCACTTTCACTTTCATCAAGAGGCTTTTTAGTTTCTCTTCACTTTCTGTCATAAGGGTGGTGTCATCTGCATATCTGAGGTTATTGATATTTCTCCCGGCAATCTTGATTCCAGTTTGTGTTTCTTCCAGTCCAGTGTTTCTCATGATGTACTCTGCATAGAAGTTAAATAAACAGGGTGACAATATATAGCCTTGACGAACTCCTTTTCCTATTTGGAACCCGTCTGTTGTTCCATCTCCAGTTCTAACTGTTGCTTCCTGACCTGCATACAAATTTCTCAAGAGGCAGATCAGGTGGTCTGGTATTCCCATCTCCTGAAGAATTTTCCACAGTTTATTGTGATCCACACAGTCAAAGGCTTTGGCATAGTCAATAAAGCAGACATAGATGTTTTTTTGGAACTCTCTTGCTTTTTCTATGATCCAGATTACTGTTAATCACACACAAAAACAGACATTTCAAGTTGATGATTTTTTGTGCTTTTCTCTACGTGGGAAGATGCAGGAGTCTGGGCTTATTGAAATGATTCCTTTGATATGCATCTTAACTATCGAGAGCCTGTATCTTCTTTTTTTTCCATCCCAGCTTCCCCTCAGGATACGATGTCAAGAGTGGCTGTGGTGGCCATTGGCTTAATGGTGGGTAACATTCCTTGTTAACAGGAATATTAAGCAGCATTCTTTGTTGGTAAGCAATGGCAGGCAACATTTTTTTGTCCATACTTAATCTCTTCAACTGGGTCGTGAGATAGAAAGGAAAGGCCTTCCTCTGGGATGGAGATTTACTTTCCCAATGTCTTTAGCCCTCTTAAGGCCACCATGTACGTGGTCTCTGCCAGCCTGCCTGAAAATGTGAACTCACATAGGCTGGATTGTCTTCTCTCCTCGCCCCTTCACTTGAGTTCCCCTGGCTTTTAAGCATCACATGTTGGACTCCTCAGCTGCCTCTGCAGCTGAAGTAGGTATATCCAGCCTTCATCCCTCTTCATTCTAGTTTCTTGTTTTCAGTTGCTTCCTCCTCATTGATCCATGCTGCTGAAGCTTAAGCATACCTGCTCACCAGAACTCACTAAATTATGACAGGTCAGAATAAGAAGATGCAATAGTCTATGTGTTGTGTACTGTTACCTAACAAATCAGCCCCAAACTTAGTAGTTTAAATTAACATTTATTATGCTTCCACGCATGCACTTAGTCACTCAGTCATATCTGACTCTTTGTGATCCCAAGGACTGCAGCCTGCCAGGCTCCTCTGTCCATAGGATTTCCCAGGCAAGAATACTGGAGTGGGGTGCCATTTCCTTCTCTAAGGGATCTTCCCAACCCAGGAATCAAACCCACGTCTCCTGCTTTACTGGTGGATTCTTTACCTGCTGAGCCATTGGGGAAACTTTTATTCTGCTTATAAATCTGCAATTTCAGTAGAGCATGGCAGGACCAGCTCATTTCTGCTCTACCTGGCACCAACCCGGAGTGGCTGGAAGTCTGGGGGTTCACATGTCTGCTGGTTGATGCTGAGCAGACTCAAGCAGTGGCAGCTCCTTGCTTTGTTTCTATGTGACCTCACCGTGTGTTTTCTTCATGTGGTGGCTTCCAGGTAGCCAAACTTCTCAGTTGTCAGTTCAGGGCTCCCATGATGTGTTTCGCAAGAGAGAGAGGCCTGTGGATGTTGTATTGTTTTTTCTAACCTAATCTCAGAAGTCATGCAGAGTCAATTTCACTGCATAATATTCATTAAAAGTGAGTCAGTAAGGCCAACCCATTTTCAAGGGGGAAGGCAATTAAACTCTGCCACACTCGTATCTAAGAATTTCCAGACATGCTTTCAAACCAGGTGACTCTTCTCTGCTCCATGTGGTGTAAGCATCCCCAAGACCTTTCTTTCCACATGGTTCTCACCTTCAAGGAGGTTACTGTGGGCTTGTTCACATGGTATCTATTTAGGGGGAAGATGATTTGAAGCTGAGGTCTCTAGAGGCCTGGGCTCAAACTGGCAGAGTATCATTTTTCCCACTTTCTATAGGTCAAGGTGGTCTCAAGTCCAGTCCAGATGTAGAGAATGGGAAAATCCTCTATCTTCTCATGTGAGAATTTGAAAGCCCTTGTGGCTATTTTGAGTCTATCCCGTGTGCCCATCCAAACTTCTTTCCTTGAACACTAAGAGTTAAGGACCTAAGTCCTAAGATGCAAGGAGGGTTAGTTATCCTCTCTTGGCCATTCCTTGTTTGTAAAGTGCATAGCAGGAGAGTTTGTTGAAAAGAGTTTCTGGGCATGTTTCCTTTCTGTCTTGTAGGGAATGCCTCTTCCTTTCTTCCCTGGAGAAAGCTTACCCATGAACCCTGCCAGACCTTTAAGCAGACTCACCAATCAACTAACTCTCCACCTGAGAGATGTTAAGGCAAGTAGGGGTTTGCAATCTTCAGGGGATGGTCAAGTAGAAGTCCTCAGTATTATCCTTTTCATCCTCCCCAAACCAAACTCACATGCTGAATTGGGAACGAAGCATTGAACCAGTACCTCAATATTTTACAGGGTGTAGGATCAGAAGATGTGAGTTTCCTTGGCTAACTGCCTCCACTATAAAGGTATAGGGTTGGATGAGACAGAGTGAGCTGAGGACAGTGCTGAGCCTCACTGAGTGGTCTTTCATCTCCTCTCCAATTATCCCTGTGTTCTTCCCACATGAGGAATATTCTCTTTAAGGCCCCTTTCTTCTTGTGGGGATGCTGTACTTCCCCACAGATTCAGGGAGGCCCAGGCCCAATCCTTCTTGTCTTACACCCACTCAGCCACCTGGGGCTCCAGTCAGAGTCAGTGAAATCTTCCCTGTGGGCTTCTGCTGGCTCTGAAGGGAGGGGGTGGGCGTTGCTGAACTCAACCTTCATCTCAGCTCAACTTGGATAGAGAAGTAAGTGGGGGCTCCAGTCTGGCTCTGGGCTTCCCAGGTGGCGCTAGTGGTAAAGAACCCGCCTCCCAGTGCAGGAGACATAAGAGACTCAGGTTCAATCCCTGAGTCAGGAAGATTCCCTGGAGGAGGCCTTGGCAACCCACTCCAGTATTCTTGCCTGGAGAATCCCATGGACAGAGGAGCATGGTGGGCCACAGTCCATGGGGTCGCAAAGAGTGGGACGTGACTGAAGCCACTTAGCATGTATACCAGGCTGGCTCACTTGTGAGCTGACACCACCCCAGTTTCTTTCCAGCGGCAATAACCATGGCTGTGTGGCATGCTCAGTCATGTCTGACTCTTTGCAACCCCATGGGCTGTAGCCTGGCAGGCTCCTCTGTCCATGGGATTTTTCCATGCAGGAATACTAGAACAGGTTGCCATTTCCTACTCCAGGGGGTCTTTCTGACCCAGGGATCAAACCTGTGTCTCTTGCATCTCCTGCATTGACAGGAAAATTGTTTACTACTGTGCCACCTGGGAATCCCCAGTGAATCCCCATGGCTAATTCATCTTAAATTACCCAAAAGCAATCATACCCCACCATGGAGAGAACTAGTTTTGCTTTTCCATTGACCTTGAACACAATTTTTACCCCACTTCTTTTTAAATAGTAGCCCTGGCAGTATTACTGTAGAGGTTCATTTATCTCATTTTCATTATAGAGATCTTTATATTCACTGCTTCCCAGGTGGCTTTGCAGGTGGCACAATGGTAAAGAATCTGTCTGCCAATGCAGAAGACAAAGGAGAAGCGGGTTCAATCCCTGGGCTGGGAAGATCCCCTGGAGAAGGAAATGGCAATCCACTCCAGTATTCTTGCCTGGGAAAACCCATGGAGGAACCTGGTGGGCTATTGCCCATGGAGTCGCAAAGAGTTGGTCACATGCATATTTACTGCAAAGGTCTTTATTTGGTCTCTGAGATGAGTGACACAATGTTTGACTGGGTATCTCTTGGGTTCTTGGATTTCCTTCCTTGAGTGGAGAATCCCATGGACAGAGGAGCCTGGTGGGCTACAGTCCATGGGGTTGCAAAGAGTAGGTTGCAGATGGAGTTTGGGGGTGTGTGGCAAGAAGCCTGGGAGGTTTCAGTTTATTTCCTGAAAGAATATCCCCGAAGGGGATCAGGGATCAGGTTGGAAAGTCCTTCCCTACTAAATATATTTTAATTAGATCTAAGAATCCCAGGAGGATAATATGGCATAGGACAGGGGTCATCAAAAGAATGTAGGTATAAAAAAAGTTACAAATGCACTTATTTACAAAACAGAAACTCAGACATAGAAGACAAATTCACAGATATAGAAAACAAACTTATGATTACCAAAGGATAAGTACAGGGGAGGGTGATTTTAAAATTCTAAAGGAAGACTACATAAGCATAGTTTTCATATATAGACAAGTTTATAACAGGTAGTGGGGTATGTAACTAGCACCACACCACTTGTTAGATATACTACAGTGCAGATATAATAGAAGAGGTTTGTTTCGAAACAATTTCCCCAGAAAAAGGTTTGTACTTTAAAGTTCTTTCTAATTATGAGAAAACATTGTAGACCAAGTGTCTTCCCAAGAGGTGTTGGAATCTTACTGTTGGATGTAAGCAGCTTTCTATTCTTCCTCCTTCCCTTTATTCCTTCTCTTTCTTCCATTGAATAACTTTTGGAGTATATCTGTGTGCCTGATAACTTCACTAGATTCTGGAGATGTTACAGTGAACCAGGAACAAAATTCTTGTCCTCAGGTGCCCACAATCTAGAAATCTTGAGGATTGTAATAGATCTTGACCTCGTGTGTAAAAACCATAAGGGAGCTATAGTGTAGACTGTATTGAATGAGCTACTGTCCTGATAACCTGCCCCAGGACTTCACTAACCATGTCCCACCACCCCAGTCTACCCCTGGATTTTTCTGCCCGATTTTCTGATTAGCCCCAACTTTGCCATTTCAAACTAGGAGGCAGAACTCAGAAAAATCATAAAGCATCTTCCTATTTTCTTTTGGGCTTCCGGTGGCTTCGATGGTAAAGAATCTGCCTGCAATATGGGAGACCTGGATTTGATCCCTGGGTTGAGAAGATCTCCTAGAGAAGGGAATGGCAACCCACTCCAGTATTTCGGCCTGGAGAATTCCATGGACTGTACAGTCCATGGAGTCACAAAGAGTCAGACACGAATTTCACTTTCACTATTTTCGTTCAGATCAACATGTTTGCTAGGCTTTTAGCAGCAAAGTAACCATGGACCACTGATTGCTTTTGTAAATTGAATTTCATCAGCTTCATGATTAATAGAAATATCTCCAAGATGTGGTAGCATGATTGTAAGTCCTATTTTTATTTAAAAAATATATTTCTTTTAGTTTTATTGAGATATAATAGATATCTGTGTAGGTTTAAAGTATACAGCATAATGATCTGATTTACACACATCATGAAGTGATTATTACAATGTTTAACATCTCATATAGATCAAATTATTAAAATTTTTTCTTGTGATGAGAATTCTCAGGATTTACTCTCCTAACAACTTTCATGTATAATATATGGCAGTGTTAATTATGTTTATCATGTTGTATTGATATGTTACATCCCTAGTATTTATCTTTTGATCACCTTCATCCAGTTTCCCTACCTCCTGCAGATAACCACAAATCTGATCTCTTTTTCTTTGACTTTGTTTTGAAGTATAATTGACCTACTACACTATGCTAGTTCCTGTTACACAAGACAGTGATTCAGTATCTCTGTACATTTCAACGGATCACCACAAGAAGTCTAGTAACAATATGTCACCATACAAAGATGTCGCATAGTTATTGAGTAAGTACTAGTTCTAGGTGGTGGTGGTCATTATCTTTTTTTGTGTGTGTATTTATCAAGCATCTCAGAGGTATTTGAGAGAGAATGCCTTGGAGCTGTCATATAGGTGCCTTTGTAAAGAGGCTGATATATTTTATTTCTAGATATTTAACCTTTATTCTTTACTTACAGTGTTAAAACAACTTGAAATCAAGAGCACTTTCCAAATGTCACTTTAACCCCACCCCCATTTCAAGGAATTTTTATGACAACTCTTAAGTATCTTTTCCATAACTAGAAAGGCCAAATTATACTCAGGAGATTTTTGTACACATTCTATTCTATTCCAATCATTTGGAAATTGATAATCCCAATGTCCATCTAGTCAAGGCTATGGTTTTTCAGTGGTCATGTATGGATGTGAGAGTTGGACTATAAAGAAAGCTGAGCACTGAAGAATTGATGCTTTTGAACTGTGGTGTTGGAGAAGACTCTTGAGAGTCCCTTGGACTGCAAGGAGATCCAACCAGTCCATCCTAAAGGAGATCAGTCCTGAGTGTTCATTGGAAGGACTGATATTGAAGCTGAAAGTCCAATCCTTTGGCCACCTGATGCGAAGAGCTGACTCATTTGAAAATACCCTGATCCTGGGAAAGATTGAGGGCAGGAGAAGAAGGGGATGACAGAAGATGAGATGGTTGGATGGCATCACTGACTTGATGGACATGGATTTGGGTGGACTCGGAGTTGGTGATGAACAGGGAGGCCTGGCGTGCTATGGTTCATGGGGTCGCAAAGAGAGGGACTGAGCGACTGAACCGAACTGAATCCCAATGTAGGGCTTCCCAGGTAGCGCTAGTGGTAAAGAATCTGCCTGCCAATGCAGGAGATATAAGAGATGCAGGTTTGATCCCTAGGGTGGGAGGATCCCCTGGAGAAGGAAATGGCAACCCACTCCAGTGTTCTTGCCTGGGAAATCCCATGGGCAGGGGAGCCTAGCAGGCTACTGTCCATGGGGTCACAAAGAGTCAGACATGACTGACCATCTGAGCAGTCCCAATATAAAACAATTGACATCTTTCTACTGACAGGTCACAATGCATATATAGCATTTTATTTTCATAAAAGTTGTAGGAAGAAGGGATAATTTTGTCTACCAAGTTATTTCATAGCAAATTAATTATAATTAACACTGACCTTAAGTGATATCTTGATAATTTCATCAAGAATTTCACATTTTGCTCAGGCAGGGAAGTGAGAAGGCTCAATTCTTCATGTTCGCAGGATTCATTAATTTATACATGTTATAATTAAGGGCAGTGATGGTGTTTATTGTGGCAGTTCAAGACAGAGGCCAGAGATATATGGCAGAAATCTTGCCCAAGCACCCTATACCACTCAATTTAATCTTACTTATTTTCCTTTGCTTTCCCTGAGCAAAGTATTGATCCCTCATTATTTGAAAGTAAAGAAATCTTTCTCCTTTTGGAAAGACCATGGAGATCTAGGTTTAGTTCATTCAAGGAAGTGTGTTCAAAGATACAGATAGCATCCCAGAAAGCAGTGGTCCAAATCTAGGAGGTTGGGTCAGTAGCTCTTCTAGCTTAAATCTGTCTCATAGAGTAAAATATAAATGGGAACTGAGACACACAGCACAGCATTGCAAAACATGAGCCAAAACATGCCTCCTGAGTCCTGCCACTCCTTAGATCACAGCGGTTAAGCTCTGGCCATCAGATGTCCATGGCAATGCACTCTTGTCTGGAGGCGTTTGTTCAACAAGCATTTCATCTTGTCATCCTTTATATCTGCACAAAGCTGAAGAGGAGGTAAAGAGTGAGGTTTGCAGAGTTGAGGGATGGGAAGGGAATGAGTAGCTTAGATGTTTTTTGCCTTTGAGTTCACAGGGAGATGCTGGTTGGAGCTGGGACAGGA